>NW_020837964.1:17772433-18088311 GCF_003676395.1 Aethalodelphis obliquidens
GGCTCACGGGCCCAGCCGCTCCGCGGCATGTGGGATCTTCCCGGACCAGGGCACGAACCCGTGTCCCCTGCATCGGCAGGCGGACTCTCAACCACTGCGCCACCAGGGAAGCCCGCACTGTTGATATTTTGCACCTGATAATTCTTTGTGGAGGGAGGCTGTCCTGTGTGTTGCAGGATGTTTAGCAGCATCCCTGACCTGGACTTGATGCTGGTAGCACCTCACCAGTCATGACAACCAAAAGTATCTCCAGAAATTGCCAGTGTCCCCTGGGGGAGGGGGCCACAATCTTCCCCAGTGGAGAACCACTGCCCTGTACTAACTTTGCTGACCTACAGTGTTATTTGAAGCCCTGCTTCTTTCTATCCCTCGGCACAACCCACAATAGCCTCCTGACAAGGAGATTTCATTGGTTTCACTACATGCCACATGGGTGGATATCCTTCAAATACAGTGACCTTAGGTGCGCGGTTTCCCCGCTATTCTGCCCCAACAGAATGACACAAAGTTCAGGGGAAGTCATTTTAATATGAAGCTTCTTTCTCCATGTTTTGAATAAGCTCACCTAACCATTTGTCTGTCTGGCCTGGAATTGTGTAATCAAATAAAACAAGTTTGACAATGGTGTAACAAAATTCTTTAATAAAATTTATAAAAATGAATATTTAAGAATAATTTTTTCCACCTTGTTTTCCTTTTCCCAAAGAAAATACAAAATTATCAGCACCCACACACATATACACTCAAAACTACAGTGACATTCTCTACACAGAACTACATTAGAGTTTAAATTGCTGAAAAATCAAGACAGTTCTAAGAAGTGGTTGCAGGGATGGGTTTTTCTTCCAAAAACAGCTGATAGATAGGGAAGCAATTTAGATAAAGTTCTGGTCTATGGTTGTCAAAGGTTTCTTAAAGGTTGCGTTTCAACTAAAAAAGGATCCAAATTAAGGTTCTCCCTACCCTCACCTCCCTTCGCTAACACGCTTTCAAGGAGTGTTTTCTTCCTGCTCCTAAGAAAAAAAAAATTTTGGATTTTTAAAACATTCTGAAGTTTTCATGCACAGTTGGAATTTGGGGCAAATGTGTCCAGACCAGCCAGCATTTTCTATAGATCAACAAAAGCAGGCACTGGGGATTCTGTGCTTTGGGTACAAACCACGGTACAAGGCTCCTGGCAGGAAACGAGTGTTGAGATTCCTCTACTCTTTCAGAATTTTCAGGTCTGGAGGTAGCGCCACCGCAACCGTCTCCAGCCTCAGTTGGCTCAATTTCCAGGCTCAGTAACAATCTCCCCTGCCATCTCCACGGCCACGTTTCACATTTCCCCTCTGCTGTGATGAGCCAGCTTCTGTCTTTGGCTGCAGCACTTCAGGCACTATTCTGAGTCCCGGAATGTATCACTCTTTTGTTTTAGGGATAAATGAACATTAAAAGTTCAGTGGCACCTGAAAACTCACCACCTTTTCTGGTCCAGGCTCCCTGTCTAGAACCAAAGCACCCCATAACGACATTCACATAACAAACATTCTTACTCAGGACAAGTAAACTGGATAGATGCCCATTTCAAGTTATGTACTCAGGAGATAGAAAAGGAAAACCGTTAAAAGGTCTTAGGAGTACACAATACCCACTCAGCATATGGCCAGACTAAGACATAAGCCTCTTTCCCTAAAAGAGCCCAATAATTTCTGCATCAGAGAAATGTGATAGAATTCAGAGGGTGTAAGAGTGGATATTAGAACATGGGACACCAGTGCAGTGACGGGAGGAATGAAAGCACACAAATTAATTTCTTTATATAAAACCTGCAATAGGGAAATTGACCCCTCACCTTCCTTTGAAAAATGAGGCAAAGCCCTTACGGAAATCTGCCAGTTGCCAGCAGCACCTTCTGAGGCTGAAGCTACTCTTTTGAAATATTAAAATTTGAGGGTCTTTTGGACATCGTCATCATGTAAAGAGTGATGAAAGGGAAAAAAAGATTCATGGAATGAGTCAAAATCGTTCTAACACACAGATTAGATCTATAAAGTGGAAATCATAACTATCCTATCACTGATCACGGGTCTCTTCTCCAGAAACGCATCTCAAGTGAAGGAAGCTGGAAAACCATCAGGAATATTATTCCCCCATTTCCCATCACATGAGTGTAGGGACCCATCTGTCTCCCCATCGGTCTTGAGTCCCCTAGTCATCCTCGCCGCCTCCATACATGTCCGCCAGCTTCTTGAAGCGACCGCCCCATTCGTTCAGGTAGTCATAATCCTGGTCTTGGTCTGACTCCGAGGAATTCAGGGAGCTCAGACTAGCAGCTTCAGAGCCGCTTCCTTCATAATCAAACACCAGCAGAGAGTCATAGGGTGGGGCGGTGGGGTCACTATCAGCTGCCTTCAGGTTCTAAAGAAGGAAGACAATAGGATCTTTCATTGAGAGGAATCGCACACCTGTCATCTTAGGCAAGATGCCTTCTTTTGGTGCGTAAAGCCAAGTGTTAATGGCACAACAATGAGACCATCCTGCAGAACGCCAGGAGCACTGAACACCAACAAGGTAAATGTAATACAAACTGGAACAGAAGATGGACATGATATATTGTTAATGAAAAGATAAAGTATGCAGAATGTTTTCCCCCTAAACGAAACTGGTAAATTATATGTAGGCAGGAGAGATGAGCACCAACCAATCAGGATGGACAGAGACTAAAAACAATGAGGACAGTCATGCCAGGCTACACAGCCTGCATTTCAGCCCGAGAAGATCTGAAAGGATGAATGCCAAACTGCTAAATTAACTTTGGTGATTATGGTCAGGGGAACTGAGGGAGGACTTGCACATTTTTTCTTTATATACATTTTCATAATTTATATTTTTTAAATAGCAAACATTTTATTTTTGTAATTAAGAAATAGCTATAATCAGATATGATGATACACAAATGAATGTGAATGGAGGAAAATACCTGAATCCAGATGTATCTAAAAGGGATGGTTTAAAGTGGCCCTTCCTGTTCACAGTTTTCTCTAAGATCCAGTGCCTAGAATGGATCTGGCTTGATCATTTCCAACACTGCCATGCTTTATATAGTCCTTGGTGACAAGAACTCCTCAGGGAAGCTAAAGCAAAACCTGCCCCACACCGTGAAGACTTGCTGAAGGCCACTGGACCATCAGACAAGCCCTGAAAATCATTCCAGCAACTGAGCAAGTAATCAGGTAACATAGTTTAAGGAAATAGATCCCACTGGACTATTATTATCTTACTTGGTTCTTTGCTTAACCCCACCAGTTCTTCCTCATCTTACCCTAAGCTAATTAACTTAATGCCTATTTCCCATCCTCCCTTGCATATAGGGACAATCCTGTGACAGTCCTGGCCAATAACATGTAGGATGAACTTCCTTCTTGCCTAACAGTTTGCTAGAAGAAAGTTTTTGCCCCCTGCTCTGCCCTTCCTACTTCTTGACAGGAAAACAGGCTCAAGGCCTGGAAGTGTGGCAGCCATCCTGTGATCATAAAGCAACAAGCATGAGAACAAGGATGTGCTGAGATCATGCAGCAGAAAGGTAGAAAAGGGTGATGCACCAGCCTAGACTGCTTACCCTAGTCTTCTATTTGCATGAGGTAACTCTACTCATATCTATTTAAGCTTCTGGTATTTATAGTTGAATGCATTTCTGATATATACAACATGGAAACTATTTTTCTGGCCCTCAGGTAGCCTTGTGATACACATTTAACATTACGTCCCAATGTAATGCAGGGAAAGAGAGACCCATTAGTGAAACAAAACTGAATCTCTTTAGTTTCATTTCTTATTCTATTAAATCTTTTCAAGCAAGTCTTGGTTTTGCTGTATGAACTTTGCAAATTCCCTAAGACTAATTCAAAGTGCTATTAGTTCTGAAATTTAGATGAGGCACAAATAAAAAAACAAATAGGGCTCAGAGAGGGCTTCCCTGGTGGCGCAGTGGTTGGGAGTCCGCCTGCCGATGCAGGGGACACGGGTTCGTGCCCCGGTCCGGGAAGATCCCACATGCCGCGGAGCGGCTGGGCCCGTGAGCCATGGCCGCTGAGCCTGCGCGTCCGGAGCCTATGCTCCGCAACGGGAGAGGTCACAACAGTGAGAGGCCCGCGTACCGAAAAAAACAAAAACAAAAACAAAAACAAATAGGGCTCAGGGATGAAAACATGGTAAAGGAAAGACTCTAAAGAATTTTTCTCACTTTTGACACAACAGCTCCTTTCCAAGTTTAGAGATGAGTTTGTTGTGTCTTGGCTTTTGACTCTGCTTACTTACTTCATCAATAAAGTTTCCAATTTCATCAGGATTGGCAGGTCGGGGTCGATACTGGGGCACACTCAGGAGGGTTGGCGCCACATCATTGCGAGTCACTTCGGGCCGAGCCTCCAGGCCCCTGTGTAGCTGGCTCAGGTCATACTCCTTTAGAGAAAAAGGTAAAAGCATAGCAAAGAGTAAAATAGAAACAGTCATAAACACAGGGTCATATTTGGTTTACAGATTATGGTACTGGCTAAGGCCTTAACAGTCAGCTGTATGATATCTACAGGCACGTGCCAATGTAACCTGAAACGGCAGTTGGTTTTTTTTTTCTTTTCTGAAATGGTAGTTTTCAACCTAAGAGTCTCCAAATAGCACTGGAAGGAAATACAGCATAAAAGCCTTGTGAGGAACATTTGTGGGTATAGATGTAGACTGTTTTACCTTATTAACTTTTCATAGGGTATGATTATTAGATTATTATTCAGAAAATATTCACTCCTTTCCCACCCTATCCTCTGTGAAAAGAATAGAAATCCATTAATGTAGGGCTATGCCATTTGACTTGCTTTGACCAATGGGACATTAATACATGTGACACAGGCAAAGGCCTTAACTCTACTTTGGTCTTACCTGCTGGGACAAAGAAGATAGGAATTATATGGAACATTCCTGGACACAACTCACAGCACACAGCCATCCAGCCAAATGCAGCCTATATCAGCCTAGCCCCGACCAACCCACACATTCTTCAGGGCCTAGATGCCATAGACTGTTTGTGTGCCTCCTAAATTCACAAGTTGAAACAATGTGATGGTATTTGGAGGTAGGACGTTTGGCAGGTGATTAGGTTGTGACAGTGTATGGAGCCCTCAGGAATGGGATTAGTGCCCTTATAAAAGACACCCAGAGCTCCCTTGCCCATTCCACCACATGAGGACACAGTGAGACAAGGGCCATCTATGAACCAGGAAGAGGGACCTCACTAGGCACTGAATCTGCCAGCACCTTGACCTTGCATTTCCCAGCTTCCAGAACTGTGAGAAATAAATTTCTGTTGTTTATAAGCACCTAGTCTATGGTATTTTGTTACACCAGCAACTGTCCCAGCTAACCCACAAACGCACGAGAAAAACATGCTTATTGACGTGTGCCACTGACATTCTGGGATTGCCTGTTATACAGCATTATTGTGGTAATACCTCAATAATACAGGGTAAGGCAAGTTAAGACCATCTCCAAAATCAAGAGAAATAAAGAAGGCCTGAAGAATTAACATCTACAAAAAGCAAAAAACGGTTTGGCACAGCTACAAACTCAAAGGAAACAAAATATTAAAACAGATCAGTCCTTGTGTTCCGCAACAAGAGAAGCCACCACAATGAGAAGCCCGTGCACCGCAACGAAGAATAGCCCCCGCTCGCCACAACTAGAGAAAGCCTGCACAAAAGCAACGAAGACCCAACGCAGCCAAAAATAAATAAATTTATAAAAACAACAAAAAACAGATCAGTTGCTCTATGTCAAAGATAATTTGAATAAAGTTCATGTCCTGGAAATAGCAGTGAGGAGAGTAGGCTCTGGAGTCAGACCACCTGGTTTTACTGCTTCCTAGCTCTGTGACTTTGGGCAAATTGCTTAACTGCTCTGTGCCTCTGTTCATTCATCTGAACAATAAATAAATGTTAGCAATGCTGTATTGATGATGATGATGGTGATGATGATGATGGTTAATGACATCTATTTTCTTGTGTAGATGAAAGGTCTTTAAAAAAATAGGCAAAGTAACAGAGCTGTTTCAGATGTCTGTCCTCCCCTAATCATCAAATAAAGAGATTGCCATTAAGCTTTCTCCCTTGGTTTTAAACACCCACCTGGTCTTCTTCTCCACCTCCTTCTTCATCATAGTAATAAATGTTGTCCCGGGTGTCCTCTTCTGGGGGCAGTAAGGGCTCTTTGACTACCCTTCTCCTCCGAATAAGTAGCAGAATCAGCAGAATCAGGACTAGAGTGGGGAAGAGAGAGATAAGAGCCACAGGTCAAGAAAGCCGTAAGCAGCAGCTGGCACAGAGCACCACTGCCTTGCAGACCAGACAGATGGCTATAAGACAACTCACATGTCTTCACATCCCTGAGGTTAATATATGCAGCACTACACAGTGGACAATTACATGAGAACTCAATTGTGGTCTTTAACTGGACCTGAAACCAATCAGTCATTTCCCAAAATCTGGAGCAAAGTACTCCAGGCAGCAGAAATGGTCCAGGCAAAGACTCCAAGCAGATTGGTGTGGTTAAGGAAAGACAGGGTCAGCGTGGCTGTAGCAGGATCATCAGGGGAGAAAGAAGGGGACAGGGGGTCAGAGGGGCAGCAAGGACATGTGGACCTCTGGAGGGACTTTGGCTTTGATTCAGAGTGAGTTGAAGCCATTGAAGGTTTGTGAGCAGGGCTGGGTCAGCCTAAATGTGACTAATACATGCATATTATTCTTATTCAGTTACGGGGGAAGGGAGTGGGGCACAGACTGTAAAGTCGCCTGGTACACCATGAAAAAACACCAAAAAGTTTTAAAATTAAACAACAGCAAAAAAAAAAGCACTTGGTATATTCCTTATCTTCTCTTAGGATAAATCATGTAAGCAAGCTTTAAAATCTATTTTCAAGGTTTTCATCTGATCTTGGGGGCTATGTCTAGGCTATATACGATTAATATTTAATTTTTTAAAAAATTAAATAATTTATTGTGAATGGGAAAAAAATATGATTCAGTGTGTTTTCTAACTTATAGGTCCTTATACCCAAGTACCTAGTGAAGCACCACTGCACTGAGACAGGAGGTGGCATACACTTGCAAGTACCCAACCTACCTGTTTCTGAAATCAGAAAGATTCCAAGGTCTTATCCAGATAAACAATATAACCCCCTGGACCATGACTGAAGAACAGAAATACTGAGTGAGTTCTTGCTAGGTGGGCCAGGCCTGCCTTGGCCCTGAAGACACAGCACTGAAAACAATGGAAGCTGCAAACAGCCCCCATCCCTGTGGAGCTTAGAGCTGAAGAGCGAGAGGAGGGCTATCGTTTCCAAAAGGATGCTTCTTATCAGACATTACTTAAGTGTTATGTAAGGGAAAGTAACCAAAACATGGCATACTGTTATCACTTCAGGAAGTACCACCCAACTTAGCTATCCTGAAACCCCCCAATCCCCGGTGTCAGAGACAAATGCTGCACAAAGTAAGTAACCAAATATTGGCTGACTACACAAAAACCTTCATATCCTCTCGTCTCTCTAGAACATTCTTTAGACGCTTAATTTTGATGTCTGCCCATAAGGAACAAGACGTTGGAAATCTGCACACTGGCATTGCTTCTGCTGTAAATGTTGCACATTTGAACAGTCCGAAATGTTGTTCTCGGCCCCTATGTCTAATGAAATACACCCATAGCAAAGTTAGATAAAGGTACTATAAAAAAAGTCAGTATTTTAAATATAACTGCATGGTGGCAATAAAGCCACGTGAATCCTGGAGGAAGAAAGGTCCGGAAAGTTCACTGAATTTTAAACAACTCTCTCCTTCCTTTTCAATTTTGAGAGGATGCAGCAGAGGGCAGGAGCTAAGGGGACACACTGCAAACATTTCCCGAAGGCCAACAGGTAATCCCTTCTTCAATCTGTCGAAGCAGCAGGATCAGTAACACTGCTGAATCTAAACTGAAAGCCCCCAGGTGGTCCCATTGCTCCCCTCTAAGGACTTTCTTCTAGCCCAGCAAGGTCGGCCTCTCTGCCCTACGCAGTCCATCAAGCCTTCCTCTCTCTGTGCCTTTGCTAGTGTGGGAACCACCACAAATGGCCCTCTGTCTATGAGGACTCCCCCAGTCGCTGTGGCCCAACTATCCTGTCTTCCACCAAACCTTTCTCAAGACTCAATTAACAGCCTCCTCTTCTGACTGCAAGGACCTTCATGACCTGAACCACGTGTCATAGCTCCTAATGATAAAAAAAGCAACAACAACACTATCTTTGAGGTTTTCTGACTTGCCCGTCACTAGCTTTTAGAAACCATAACAGCACCTGTGTCAACCCTAGGGCTCAGTCTACAGGTAGGCTCAGGTAACATAGGTTTTAAGGACTGTGTCAGAAACTGCCAAATTTTCCCCAGTAACCTTTTTCCCCTTCATCCTTTGAGTCACTGATACTCACCGTGCACCCCACACTCCACCCCTACTCTTGGCACCAAGTTGTTTTTTGGTTTTTGTTTTTTTTTGCGGTACGCGGGCCTCTCACTGTTGTGGCCTCTCCCGTTGCGGAGCACAGGCTCCGGATGTGCAGGCTCAGCGGCCACGGCTAACGGGCCCAGCCGCTCCGCAGCATGTGGGATCTTCCCGGACCGGGACACGAACCCGCGTCCCCTGCATCGGCAGGTGGACTCTCAACCACTGCGCCACCAGGGAAGCCCGGCACCAAGTTTTAATTGGACACATGGTCACCCGGTTAGAGTGGGAGTTTCCAGGTGTGGCTGTGTTTGGGCCAGTGGGATGTGAGTGAAGGTGACATGCTCAGTTTCAGATATGTGCCTTCCACTTCCTCTACACCCTCCTCCAGGGTGGGATGTGGAGAAGGCGGTGGTGACCAGGCCTCGCTGCTCCAAGCATGGTCCAAAGACCTGCAACATCAGCATCACCTCAGAGCTGGTTAGAAATGCAGAGGCTGAGGCCCCACCCCAGACCTACTGGATCAGCATTCTCATGTACGGGTGGTTTGTGTACACTCAAGCTGGAGAAACACTGCCCTTAGAGGTTGAAAGAACAAAATAGAAGGACTGGGCAGCCTTCCAGTCTTGGACCACTTACCCCTCAAATGCTCAGTAAGAGAAAAACCTCCCCCATGTCAGAAGGTAAAGGCTGAAACACTCGCCAGCTGCACTTACTCAGAAAAGCAAGAATGCCTCCAAGAATCCCCAGAATGGCGGGAACTTGCAATCCTCCTTCGGCATAAGGCCCGGCCTTCCTACAGTTGCTGACGACTCCTTCACAGTCACACACGTGCACATCTAAGGTGGTCACTTGGTCTTTGTTCTGGTTGTCTATGAGCTTGAGATTGATTTTGTAGTCACCCACCTCTAGGGTTTTCTTTGGCTTAAAAAGCAGAGATTCATGTTCTGGAGGAATCAACAAAAATGAGTGAGGGGATCAGGAGAGATAAAAAGTTCATTCTAGATTAAAATTGTTACGGAACTAGGGACATTCCAAAGCTGAATGAAGACAACAGCTGCTTGGGTTGTAGATTATTGGGCAGTATGTCACCGACTCAGACGCCAGAAACGCAAAGGGATCTTTGGTTCAATGCCACAAATGTAGAAGGGACAAGGAAACAAGCCTTAAAAGGGGTGACAAGTGGGGAATTCCCTGGCGGTCCAGTGGTTAGGACTCCGAGCTTCCACTGCTGGGGGCCCAGGTTCGATCTCTGGTCGGGGAACTAAGATCCCACAAGACGTGTGGTGCAGCCAAAACAAAACAAAAACAACAACAAAAAACAAACAACAACATAAAGGAGGTGACAAGTGGATATTGAGAAGGGAAATTCAGAAGCGGAAGGCGGGAGGGAAGCACGGGGTCAGAGCAAAGTTTCCAAAATAAGACTCAAGTGCCCACCTTGGTCATTGTACTCAATGGTCCAGTTGACACTTGCCCCATGTGTTAGTTCTGCTGTGAAGGGAGAAGTGTTGGGGGGAAGATCAGGATCAATGATGTTGATGATGACAGGCTGTGGATCCCTCTGGCAGAAGTACATGCTCCGAGGGTCTGGTTCGGGGCCATTGTCATTCACATCATCGAGGAATAGAAGCAGCGTTCCTGTTCCAGTAGCAGGTGGAGAACCTAAGAAAATACACAGGAAATGTCATAGCTCAGGACCACTGATGAATCCCTAGTGCCTCCCATCAGACTGAATCCAACTCTTCTCCTGGCTCTTCAGGGCTCCCTCACCAGGCCCCACCCTGCCCACAAAGCCACCCATCCTGCAGGTTCCAGGCCATCCTCATTCCTGGCTGGGCAGACCTCTGACATGCCTATTCCCTACTTTGATAACAATTATTCAAGTTATTCCTCACACCAAGGACTCCCTCCATTTTCACACATAACTTTATTCATCCATTAAATTTTAACATCTCTATGCCAAGGGAGGTAGGGGAGGGAAGGAATGGGAGTTTGGGATTAGCGGATGCAAACTATTATATAGAGGATGGATAAACAACAAGGTCCTACTGTATAGCACAGGGAACTATATTCAACATTCTGTGACAAACCATAATGGAAAAGAATATGAAAAAGAATATAAATATATACATCTGCAAATCTATATATCTCAATATATCTGAGTCACTTTGCTGTACAGAAGAAATTAAAACAACATTGTAAATCAACTATACTTCAATAAAATTTAAAAAAAAACACAACTTTTTTAAACCACTCTAAGAAGTCCTCCTCACCCCCTACTAGTTCTCCTTCTCTGAACTTCTAAGGCTCTAAGATCGTTATCAAAGTATTGAGCCTTTTACAATTGCCCCAAGTTGCTTTTCAGATTAGATTCAGAGATTTATACACACTTCTGTTTGTATTTCTTTTACATCCTGACATAGCACTTGATCATAGAAAAAGTAGACCCTCAAAGAATCATCATCATCAATATTAGCATATCGCAGGGAAAAAAATCCCAGAGGAATGTATCTCAAATCCATAAATATTTATACCTGGGCGGCTATAGTGATTATTTTTTCTTTTTACCTCTGAAAATTGTGGTTAAAAGTAATAGCATAAAACTTACCATTTTAACCATTTTTAAAGTGTACAGTTCAGTAGTGTTAGTATAATCACATTGTTGTGAAACAGCTCTCCATAATTTTATCTTACAAAACTGAAATTCTGTACCCATTAAACAATTCCCTACTTCCCCCTCCAGTTCCTGGTAACCACCATTCTACTTTGTTTCTACAAATTTGACCACATTAGTACCTCATCTAAGTGGAAACCCACAGTATTAGTCATTTTGTGACCGGTTTATTTCACTATGCACAATGTCCTCAAGGTTCATCCACATTGTAACACATGACAGGATTTCCTTCTTTTTTAAGGCTGAATAATATTCCATTGTGTATGTGTATACCATATTTTGTTTATCCATTCACCCATGGATGGATCTTTTTACCTTATCATTTGAATTTTCTTGTTTTAACAATGAGCAAGTATAATTTAAAATTCTTTTTTTTAAAAATTGATTTATTTTATTTATTTTTGGCTGCATTGGGTCTTCGTTGCTGTGTGGGCTTTCTCTAGTTGCGGCGAGCAGGGGCTACTCTTCATTGTGGTGTGCAGGCTTCTCATTGTGGTGGCTTCTCTTGTTGCGGAGCACGGGCTCTAGGCACATGGGCTTCAGTAGTTGTGGTGTGCGGGCTTCAGTAGTTGTGGTTCACAGGCTCCAGAGCGCAGGCTGAGTAGTTGTGGCACACAGGCTTAGTTGCTCAGCAGCATGTGGGATCTTCCCGGAGCAGGGCTTGAACCTGTGTCTCCCGCATTGGCAGGCAGATTCTTAACCACTGCCCCTAAAATTCTTTTTAATTAAAGAAAACTTTAAAAAATGTTTTTTAATAAGATAATAGATTTTCTGAAGAAACTTCATTCTCCTCTTAGACCTACATCAAAAGTATTGAGTCATGCACAAAGTAACACTTGAAGGAATATATTCAAAAGTACCATGATTTAGCCATTAGTATTAGGTCAGGGGTCAGCAAACTAAGGTCTTCCACCCAAATTAGGAACACAGCTATGCTCATGCCTTTTCAAACTGTGTATGGCTGCTTCTAGGCTATGATGGCAATAGAGATTGTACGGTCTACAGAGGCTAAAATATTTACTCCCTGGAACTTTGCAGGAACCTTGTCAACTCTTGGTTACCTCCAAGCCAGGCTAGGGAACTCCCGTGCAGCCAGAGACAGCTGGCCAGCATAGCACTGCTGCCTAAGCAATGGGTTAGCTTCGCCTTTATGCAAAACATTTCTGCAAATGGAGCCCCATCATGGCTGTCTGCTTTTAACCTGCTGCCTCCCAAATGACAGCTCCAGGAGCAGGAATGACTAGGCCAGGGTTACCCTTCCACAGCATGCTCAGAATGCGATGAAGGCTACATCACTCATTAGCCACCCATCCAGCCCCACCATGGGCTTACTCGCCTTGCCCTTTGCTTTCCGGATTGCCAAATCTGGAATTACTACCTCGGGAGGTTGAGGAGGGAGAGGGGAACAGATTTAATCACAGGAACTCGCAGGTCTCTTTAACAGTAACTCCGCTTCTGAATATCTATCCGTGGGAAACACTTGCCCACAGAGGCATGTACAACGATCTCTACCTATCACTCACAAAAATAATGGAGAACTGGAAATAATCCCGGTGTTTTTTAATGTGTGAATGGTTAAATTATGCAATATGCAGAAAACATCATTTAATTGAAAAGAGGTAGATCTATAATGTGCCAAGATAGATCTCTGTGTCTTCCAGACATATGTTCAAGGAAAAAAAATTAAACATGCATAAGACAATGGTTTTTATAATAAAAACAAAAATAGGCTATAAACCAGACAGTGGCTTTATAATAAACCATATTTCTATATGTTTATAAATGTATTCGAATACACAGAAACAGTCTGGAAGGAGCCACACTTCACTAATAATGATGATGATGATAAAGATAATAACAGTCCTTACAGAGCACAGACTAGGTAGCAGGCACTCTTCCAAGCACTTTTACATAAATTAACTCATTTAACCTAGATGGGCTATTATCATTTTGCTGGATAAAGGAACTGAGGGACCTAAAAATTAGGTAATAAGTCCAAGTTCACACAGGTATTAAGCTTTGGTCCTAGGATCTAAACCCAGGCAGTCTGGCTCCCATGGGGCTCAGGTACAGAGGGAGCGTTAAAAAGGAACTTCTGCTTGGCCTAAACTCTGCATTTTGGACAATGCTTTGAGAACGCTTTGTTGAATAATGAAAGAAAACGGAAGAATTCATGCCTCTTAAAGGATAGGGGCAAGGCAGTGAGCTGGTCAGGAGGGTGAAGCAGCAAAAACCAAATGGTAAGGGCATCCTCACCATCGTCAGTGGCTATAATGAGGGCCGTGTACGTGCTGTTCTTCACATGCTCGACGTTCTCTCTGTCCAACTCAGCCCGAGTGGAAATGGCACCCGTGTCCGGATTAATCTCCAGCCAGTTGGCAGCATCCCTCCAAATCCGATACCTGGAAAGACACAAGCTCTGATTTAGAACGGGAACAGCGAACGGTAGGTAGCTGAAGAAGGTTAAGGTTCCTCTTTGCTGATAGATACTTCTAACTTCCTTATTTCAAAAAAATAATGACTCCTAAAAATAATAATAATAAAAAATAATGACTCCTACAGAAATTTTGCCAGAAAGGTTTGATGACCGTCCATGTACCCTTCACCTAGATTCATCCACTGTCGACATTTTGCTATATTACAAAAGTTGATGCACACATATACATAATTTCTTGTTTTGCTGAACCATTTGAGAGTAAGTCGCAGACATGATGTTCCTTTACTCATGAAAATGTCAGTGTGCCTTTTCCTAAGAACAGAGGCATTCTCTTACATAACCACAATTTGATTTTCAATTTCAGGAAATATAACTTTGATATGGTACTACCACTTCATACATGGTACACATTCAAACTGTAGATTTCCCCAAAACTGTACCCCCCCCTCCCCACGCCCCTGACCCAATCCAATCCAGAATGCAATCCAGGATCAGGCATGGCATCTAGATGTCAGATTTCTTTAGTTTCTCTCAGACTGACCCCCCTAAAGCGTACAGCAGTTCTCAAATGGTCACAGTATGGCACCCAACACCCCCGCCATGAGCATCTGGAGATTTGGGTTGACATGGTGACTTGGGAGTATGCTGCACTACTGGCATTTAATGGGAGGTGCCAGGGACGGTAAAGCTCCTTCTGGTCGTACAAAGCCACCCCACAAAAATTATTCAAAATGCCAAGAGAACCCTGTTAAGCCACACCTTATTAGGAATACCAGAAACAGAAGAAACGTAAGCATGAAAAACAGAGATATACTGCCCAGTTATCTATCGAGGTCATTGAAAGGCTCAGAAAGGGAAATAAAGAAATCGAAGGAGGAAAGGGTCCTGGATACCTGTAGGCTTATCCTCACGTCCTTAGAAGTGCAAAGCAATGAACTACATATATCGAGTGGTCTTTATTCCAGGGGTAAGGGTCTCTGCAAACACTATTTAGACTTGGTCCTTGAACTTCCCCAAATAGATGCTTTGAACTACCTATTTCATTACTACAAGCTAAGCTATCAACAGAGGCTGGAAACCATACAACCCAAGGCTTTAATCACAAAACAAAAAATCCTACAATATCACCATGCCACTAACACACCTAGCAAAAATAATAATTACTTAGTGTCAAGTCTATGTGCAAGTTTCTCTATTTGCCTCAAGGGTGTCTTTTATAGTTGGATTGTTTGAATCCATCTTTAAGCATAGTCTACACATTACAATTGGTTGATTCCTCTCTTAATCAACATCCTTAATCTAAGCAGTCACCCCCACCCTTCTGTCATTATTTGCTAAAGAAACTGGGTCATTTGACATAGAGCTCCCATATTCTGCATTTGGCTGACTGCTTCCTCATGGCATTTAACTTCTTCATTCTCTGTACTGCATCAAAATCAAATCCTAGGGCTTCCCTGGTGGCGCAGTGCTTGAGAGTCCGCCTGCCAATGCAGGGGACACGGGTTCCTGCTCCGGTCCGGGAAGATCCCACATGCCGCGGAGCGGCTGGGCCCGTGAGCCATGGCTGCTGAGCCTGCGCGTCTGGAGCCTGTGCTCCGCAGCGGGACAGGCCACAACAGTGAGAGGTCCACGTACAGCAAACAAAAAAAAAAAAAAAAAAAAAATCAAATCCTAAGGTTTGATTAGATTCTGTTTCAACCCTTCTTTTCTCCCCCAAATATAACATTTAAGTGGCACTGTGTACATGCTGTTGAATCACTTCGAGTGGCACTTCATGTTGGGCTGTCCTTGCTCTTCCAGCAGATGTTAAAATCTATCAGAAGGTTTGGATGGTCCCAGCTTGGTTCCTCCGTTTAAAAATTCCTCATCATCCTTGATCTAATGATTCTAGCAGCCATTAATACCACTACCTGGATCCTTTTTATCCGTATGGTGCACATGCACAGTTTAAAGCTATTTATGAGCCCTTCCAATCAGGATAGAATTAGTACTTCCCAGAATAACTCAGAAATTGAAGCTGCACTTAAACTTCATGTTTGTTTTACATTTAATAAGTCACAGGCACTGATACTAAAACACAAACACCTCCCCCTCCAAACAAGAACATGCTCAATTTATTACCAAGTGGGACTCTATACTGGATTTGCATAACCTTTTTTCTAAATAGTTCAGAGCATTCTAATAGTTTCCTCTAAAGTAAATATTAACAGGTAGGAATCTCTCTCTGAGAAGAGGAAGTGACCGAGGCCTTTGTTATCTCTGGAAATCATGCTATTACTAAAAAGACGCAGATGTGCCATGCTTGGGTTTGTGCTTAACAGTCTTCCCTTTGAGTTTCCACCATTGTCACACCTGAACACCAAGTATGTCATCAGACCTAGCTCTCAAAAGAATAAGAACATCCTTTATCATACGTGGCCACAGTGGTGTTGCTGTTGGTTGGTTTGTATGTGTGTTTGCAGCATCTGTGGCTGTCATTTACATTACAGAAGTGCCTTCAAGTTTACAAAACAAAAAAAGAAACAGTAAGCTACTTATAACACAATACCATGTATGTAAATTAAAACCACATTCCTACTACACTAAGTGAATTCAAAAAGAGGAAGCACAGTAAACCGACAATGGCTGACCATGGACGGAATGGACAAGGTGTGGGGAATGGGGATAAAAATATAAATAAGCCAAACAAGAGAAGGATCTTCCACAGACCAACGATGATAAAAATGCCATGAACAAAATATTTTATACATACACGTATGCACACAGCTAGTTGCTGCCAGTAAGTGGAAAACCCCTCACACTTACGTGATCTTCTGTTCCATAAATCTGTCTGGCTCCTGGGCGGTGTAGGATGTGATCTCCAGGCCCAAGCCGAAGTCCTCGGGCACTGTCACTTTCTTCTGAGGAGGCATGAAGATGGGGGCTTCATTCACATCCATCACGTCCACGGTGACGGTGGCTGTGGAAGTGGAGAGAGTGACCTCAAAGGGGGCCACATTAGTCACTGCCACATACAGGATGTACTGCTGCTTGGCCTCAAAATCCAAGCCCTAAAGAGCAGAAAAAATACATTTTATGTTAGAAAAAAACCCCATTAAATCCTTAACTATTGTTTTTTGGTTAGCAATATATCAGTGGTTCTCACATCTGGCTGCATTAAGAAGAACTCACTTGAGAACTTTTAAAGAAAACACATGCCTGGACCCTAACCCCAGAGCCAGCGAATAGGAATCTCTGAGGTTGGGGTCTGGACATCAATATTTTTTAAAAAGTTCCCAATGACTAACATGCAACCAGATTCATGTTGAGAACCCCAGTAAAGAATAAAGATGAAAAAATAAATAAATAAAAATAAAGATGAGCTACATGAAATCTCAAGTGGCAAGCCTCTATTAACAAATGTAGCACATTAAGTCATTTATTTACCTGAGACCAATAAGAATGTTCACATCCTATGCTGACATGCAGCCCGTGTGACAGCAAATGGACAAACAACCCTGCCTGTCCACCTCCCTAACCCCAGTAAGTTTAGTGGCAAGAACATGAAGTTCAGAATCAGTCGGCAGTGAGCTCAAATCCCGGCCTGGCCATTTCCTAGCTGTGTGATTTGGGCAATAGAACCTCTGGGTCTGTTTCCACACCTAAATAAGTAGGAAAAGGAACTATCTCACAGAGGCACTGTAAGGGATCAACTGGAGCTTTTATGAAGGACCTTTCGTATGGCGGGAACTCAAATTACTACCTTTTTTCTTTTGGTGATAGAATAATAACAGAAAACGCTGACATCAAATGCTTAGTGGGAAGACTTCCCTGGCGGTGCAGTGGTTAAGAATCTGCCTGCCAATGCAGGGGACACGGGTTCGAGCCCTGGGCTGGGAAGATCTCACATGCCACGGAGCAACTAAGCCCGTGCACCACAACTACTGAGCCTGCACTCTAGAGCCCGTGAGCCACAACTACTGAGCCCACGTGCCACAACTACTGAAGCCCGTGCGCCTAGAGCCTGTGCTCTGCAACAGGAGAAGCCACCGTGATGAGAAGCCTGCACACCGCAACAAAGAGGAGCCTCCGCTCACCGCAACTAGAGAAAGCCCACACGCAGCAAAGAAGACCCAACAAAGCCAAAAAAAAAAATTAATTAAATAAGTAAATTTAAACAAAGAAATGTTTAGTGGGAGTTAAGATGACGTACTAAGTGATTCAGAAATGAAGGGTCTGCTCACTTGCTCAAGGGGAATTCAAACCTCTGGCGCTAAGTTAGGGATCCGTTCATTAACTCTTTGACTAACTTCAACAAGGAAATCACTCAACTTCTTACTGTTCATGTTTCCTAGACATCTTTCACAGGCTTATTTGCCCTTCTTCTAAAATCATCCAGCAAAATAGCAGAGACCATAAACCATTTTTCTTCTCATTTGCAAAGTGGATATGGCGGGGTGGGCAAATGTTTCAGAGAAAGAACATATTAAAACAGATGGTACAGACTTCCCTGGTGGCGCAGTGGTTAAGAATCCGCCTGCCAATGCCGGGGACACGGGTTCGAGCCCTGTCCCGGGAAGATCCCACATGCCGTGGAGCAACTAAGTCCGTGCGCCACAACTACTGAAGCCTGTGCACCTGGAGCCCGCGCTCCTCAACAAGAGAAGCCACCGCAGTGAGAAGCTCGCGCACCGCAACGAAGAGTAGCCCCTGCCTGCCGCATCTAGAGAAAGCCTGCGCGCAGCAACGAAGACCCAACGCAGCCTAAAATAAATTTATAAAAAATAATAATAATAAAAATAAAACAGATGGTAGGGTGTGGTGTGGGAGCTTCCTGATTTCTCACATGAGCCTGAAGAGTCACTGCAAACCCCACCAGAATCTGAGAGAGCTGCCCTCCCCCACCCCACCAAGGCCACACTAATCTACTTCAGAGAAGACACCAGGGGACAAGGGCCTCTGGCTGCGTTGTCAATTTCTGCATCTTGCCAGGAACGATACAAACCTTAGCCGTCTTCAAAATGCCTTCATTGGTTTCTGGGTCTGTGATGACAACAAACTGCTTCTCGTTATCGTTTAATATTGTGTAAACGGCCTCCCACGCTGGGGTATTGGGGACATCGGCATCGGTCACTGTGAGTGTGGCGATGACCACGTTAGCCTCGTTCTCAGGCACCGACCCCTCGTACTGCAGAGCAAAGAAAAGGATGTGTCACTTAGGACATACTCAGACCCAGCAGTGGAGCCAGGGTTCAGGAGCCAGGGTTCAGGCTAAGGGAGTCCTTTCTTGAGCCCAAGCTTTGATGAGTCTTTGAAGAAGTGCCCACCCTACCAGCATGGCCCTTATTTCCTGTTGGTGGAGCAGCCAGCACTCAGGGACCCTGTGAGTACCTGAAGGAGCCAAGGCCCTGGCTGTCCGCGCCTCTCAGCGTACTCTGGCCCAACTGCTGACACTGTAGCTTATCCCCCGTTCCCGCCTTCCCCATCATTCTCAGTGGTACCAGTAATTTTCATAAATGTCTGGTCATTACAGTCTTCTACTTAAAACCCTTTGATAACAACCCACTGCACTCAGGATAAATTCTGAAATTCTAAATTCAGTCCACAAGGTCCTGTAGGACCTGGTCTCATTTGGTTCATTACACTGACTGTTTGTCAGTGCTTGCTATTCATCAAGCTTCCTTTTGATGCAGGGCATTAATCTGTCTTTCTTAAGCCTCCTGTACTCACAGTGGCTAGGTTAGAGTGGCAGACACCGCTAATTGTCTACTGAATATCCACTCTCCTCTTCTTCACTAACTACGTGGTTGACGGCAGCGACGTGCCCAGAGAAAATACTGTATTTCCAGTCTTCCTTGCAGACAGCAGTTGCTAGTAAATGAAACTTGTGGGATGGGTCTTCACAGAAATAAGAAAACTTGACTTGACATCAAGACCTTATGCCCCCTCGCCTTTGCCGCCTTCTTGAACGAAGCACAGATGTGGCTGGAGCTCCAGCTGTCATCTTGGGCCACAAGGTGACAATGGGGATAGAATCCATGTACCAAGGATGGTGGGAAAGCAGATAAAGGAGGCTTGGTTTCTACTGACTGAGTGGACTATCTACCTCTGGACCGTTAGTGACACAAGAGAAAAAGTCAACCCTGTTTGTTTAAACCACAAGAGTCAAATCTTTGTTACTAACCATTAAGCTGATTTCTAGGTAACACAATAAGGTTTCAGGTTCTTTCACACAGCTCTCAGTACCTTCTCCTTGACTGCATTTAATATAATTATACACGATAATCGGTATAAGTTGTATAACATCACCCTAGCTAGACTATAAACTCCACAAGAATAGAAGTGTCGTCTGCCTTGTTTGTGATAATATCCCCAGTGTCTAAGACAGTGTCTGGTATAAACCCAGAGAATATTTGTTCAATGAACAACTAAAACCTGGTAAGATCTGCTACCAAGATGAGGACATGCAGTAAATAGGTGCTTTTTTTTTCCTTATTTTTATTTTTTTTAACATCTTTATATGGAAGTTCCTTAAAAAAAAAAACTAAAAATAGGTGTTTTTTGCAACTTCAGAAACCTGTGTCAATAGGTCCCAGGCTGAGGAGGGCAGAGACAACTGACATCCCGACCTGCTTGCTTTTTAGCTTCAAGTTTACTAGTCTGGAAAACGTTTCCAAAGGGTTCACCCATGAGATACTGGGAAACAACCAAGGACCTTTGGAGACTCTCTAAGGAGTTGCAGGGTTATTACCGTAGTTGGGTCGAAGATGGGAGGGTTATCATTGGTGTCATTGACTGTGATCACAGCTGTTGCGGTCGTGCTTAAGCCTTCACCTTGCAGGTCTGCAGCTTGAACCACCAGGGTATACATGGGAAAACTCTGTAGAGATCAAACACACCCGAGTCAGGACTGACAGCCACATCAGGCACAGCCTAGCCCATCACATAGAAACAGATTATTTTCTCATCTGCTTAAATGCCAACCTGCCTGCCTGCCTGGCCCCAAACCTCTGGACAAATGTTTAGATACAAAGCTCAGAACCATCACCATACTAAGCAGCAACTGGCCTCGGCAGAGTTTTACATCATCCAGACGATCGAGCTATTTGCCCTCAATACCCTCTGGATCCTCTTGACCCCTGACCTCCCGGTCCAGCCCGGTGGTGAGCACACTGATGACACCCGTGTCCTTGTTGATGGTGAACATTTTGTTGTGCGGCAGCGTAGGCTCTTGGCTGAGGATGGTGTAAGCAATGGCAGCGTTGTAGGTGTTCACATCATCGTCTGCGTCTGTGGCCGAGACCTCCATCACAGAGGTCCCTGGAAGCAAAGGAGAAGATTTAGTCAAGCTACACTTTAATTTCCAAAATTCTGACTAAAGCGCTAGGGGAGGAAGAACGCATTCCACCAAATGAGCAAGTGGTGTTCCCAGAACCCAGCTTTTCCAGAGGATATTTTGGGTGGGGAGGGTGGGTGAGGAGTATGGGGAATAAATAACCTTAAGCTAAAACATCTTTGCTATGTCTCTTACACTGAGTGAATAGTGTATAAAACAGGAAAAATACCAGAAATTTCTATAATTGGCTTCTTAGCCACAGCTCCACCTGAGAGAATGGTCATTTGAGACTGTTGCCTTCAAGGTAGAAGGAAATATTTACAATACTTGTGACAGACAAAGTACTAGTTCACAGAATCCCTAAACAATTCTTCAAGAATCAATAGGCAGGGAAAAAAAAAAAAAAAAAAGAATCAATAGGCAGGGACTTCCCTGGTAGTGCAGTGGTTGGGAATCCGCCTGCCAATGCAGGAGACACAGGTTCGATCCCTGCTCCAGGAAGATCCCACATGCTGCAGAACAACCAAGCCCGTGTGCCACAACTACTGAGCCTGCGCTCTAGAGCCCGCGAGCCGCAACTACTGAGCACACACACCGCAACTACTGAAGCCCATGCACCTAGAGCCTCTGCTCCGCAACAAGAGAAGCCACCGCAATGAGAAGTCTGCGCACCGCAATAAGAAGTCTGCGCACCGCAACGAAGAGTAGCCCCTGCTCACCAAAACTAGAGAAAGCCCATGCGCAGCAACAAAGACCCAACGTGGCCAAAAATAAATTCAAAAAAAGAATCAATAGGCAGGCATGCGCAGCCCCACAAGTACGTGCCTCAGGATAGCCTGTACTATGGATCCACTGGCAAAGCAGATCTTTAAAGGAGTTTTAGTAGCTGAACTTGTGGGCATTTTTGGAGCATATTTTTGTTCAGAAAGATGAATACAAGTCAAGAGTTCAGGCAAACAATGAGCAAGAAATTCTCCTTCATCTTGGAAGTTTATTGCAAGTCCACTGAACACTCTGGAATGTATGGAATCAGAGAGCAAGAGCAAGAAAAGTGGCTGAACAGCAAAAATTAAGAATTTGACCATCAATCAAGGTTTGCCCTATTTCATAGTATCAGGCAAGATTAAAACTCCAAAGTTGACATGGATGGATTTTAGAATATTTAAGGTGAAATGTAAATTCTAATTAAAGCAGTTGTTCTTTGGACTAACCGTGAAGAAATTGATGGAACGTTTGTTTATTATGTTATAAATGGAGTTTCATTTACTACTCAAAATAAAGTGGTTCTCCTTTAAAAACAAAACAAACAAACAAAAAAACTCCCCTATAATTCTGTATAAACCTGTCAAAATAGATAAAATACTAAAACATCTATTTTTTTTTTAAATAAATTTCTTTCTTTTATTTATTTATTTTTGGCTTTGTCGAGTCTTCCTTGTGGTGCACAGGCATCTCGTGGTGGCTTCTCTTGTTGCAGAGCACAGCCTCCGGGCATGTGGGCTCAGTAATTGCAGCCTGCGGGTTCAGTAATTGTGGCACGCGGGCTCTAGAGCGCAGGCTCAGCAGTTGTAGAGCACCGGCTTAGTTGCTCGCGGCATGTGGGATCTTCCCAGACCAGGGCTTGAACCCGTGTCCCCTGCACTGGCAGGCGAATTCCCAACCACTGCTCCACCAGGGAAGCCCTAAAACATCTATTTTTAATATTTATTACATTTTTTCTTTTTCATTATAGTTTATTACAAGATGTTGAGTAAAGTACCCTGTGCTATACAGCAGGACCTTGTTGTCTATCTCATTTATCCCCCTCTCCTCTCCCCTTTGGTAACCATAGGTTTGTTTTCTGTCTGTGGGTCTGTTTCTGTTTTGCAAATAAGTTCATTAATATTTATTACATTTTAACTGAAACATTTAAAATCACATTATCTAAAAATATATTAACTAGAAATATTGCTTTTAGCCATTTTCACTTTACCTGAAACACTATTCAAACTCTACATCAATGTCTCTGGTACTATTGGAGCCCTTTTGGAATAAAATTTGTCATTTAAAAAAAAAGAAAAATCAATAGGCAAAAGACAAACAGCCCAAGAGACAAAAAGGGCAAAAGATTTGAATAGACAAGTTGTAAAGAAACCCAGCTGGTCAGCAAACATATGATAAGATGCTTATTTAGTCCATTAATAATCAGAGAAATTCCATTTTAAGTTATGTTGAGATATAACTACACACTCAACAGATTGGCCAAAAACAAGTCAAACAATTCCATGATATATATTGCTGGTGGGAGTATAAATTGGTTCAGCCACCTTGGAAAAACAGTTTGTCACCAAGTAGAAAAGTAGGCAAAACTGTAAGTACACACGTGGTAAAAGATAAATGAAAGCAAGGGAATGATTATCACAAAAGTCAGGGTGGTGGCTGTCTTTACGGAGGAGGGAAAAAATGTGATCAGGAAGGATTGTACAGGGTCTGTAAACTACTAACAAGGATCTGTTACTTAATCAGGGAAGGTTGTTCTTAAACTGCTCTTTTCTTAAACTGGGCTTAAACATTTTATACATATTTCTATAGGTAGGATGTTTTACACACAAACAGTGTGTTCCAAAGAAGTTCTGTGCATATGAAGGGTCTGACCCCAAACGCCAGCCCCAACACTTGGGGGTGCAAAGCATCTAAGTCTCTTGATGGGTGTTGATCTCCTCGTTGCTGGACGTACCTGGAAGAGCGCCCTCCATGACAGACCCTTTGAAGACCTCCTGGGTGAACTCAGGCTTGTTGTCATTTTGATCGGTCACAGTGATCACAATCTCCATCGGCTCCTCGATTGCTTGCCCGTCTGAAGACACAGCATGAGAGAAGAGCTGCAAGAGCCAGGTGAGGGTTACTCGGGAAGACAAGGTGGGAGAAGTGTTCCAACCAGAGCAGAGTGGGCTCCACCCGGCCCCCACTCCCTCCCACTCAAGTATGCATGGACCCCCCCTGCCCCGCCCCAAGCACAGAACATCCCCCACACACGTGCTGCTGCTTCAGTGAGGTCATGACACTGGTTAAGACCATGACCTGTGAGACCATGGGCTGGAGAACACATCCACCAGCTCAGAGCCCCATGTCCCACATAAGGGCTGGGGGCCGGGCCTAGGAGATAAAGGTGGAAGCCTAAAACACTCTGACTGGTTCCAAGCAGGGTCAAATTTGCTCTGGCTGCTCGAGTCTAGCGTTCCCCCCAGACTTCCCTGTGTTTGGCATCAAAGCATTACCTCCCAGCTTCCCTAAGCTCACACTGCTCTCAAGGCCCAGAAATAGTTTTTGTTCCCCAACATCAACACCAGCCTCTGCCTATGTGTCAGGGACTTTGAGTCCCAAGAACAGGTTGACATCTTGGGTCTAAGATCATGTCTGATGCCCCAGGACTCTCCCCACTTTATTCCTAACAAGGAAAACATGAACAGCCCCCAAGTTTTTCAGGTTCTCCTGTCATTTCTCCTTATCAACAGGTCTAAAGGTATCAAGTTAAGCTCTTCAAATGTCCAGAACATCTGATCTATGATCAGCGTGAGTTGAGCAAAAAAATTTTGAAAGGATGTAACCCCATCATTAAGTGCTTTTAAGAGACACTCACAATGTACTTGGCAATATGTTCTCTATCCAGAGGCTCCGTCACCTTTAGCCATCCTGTTTCTCTTTCAATAATAAACACATGAAGAGGGGGTGCGTCGGCTCCTTGGCCAGTGATGCTGTAGAAAACTTTGGTTTCTTTTTCCCTGTTAGATTTGATCTGAAGACAAAACAGAAAGAAATGAATTAGCAAGGAAGGATTCTGACATTGGCTCTTTTCCCTTTCTCTCCTTGGTCCTTCTCTGCCAAATTCCTCCCAGAGAAATAGAGAACTTCCTTCTGTACCTGAACCAGAGCCTTAGGAAATGGGCCTTTCTCATTTTCTGGGCAGCTGATAGGAGGAATAACCCAGTCTCTCTTCTGTCTCCTGGGACCATGGTGGGAGCTGGGAAATGTGAGCACTTCTGTCTGGGTTCCAGAGGGAGAGTCCTAAAAGGAAAGAAGATGAGGAACAAAATGAGATAATTCAGGAAAGATGATACGGGCTGAACAACCTAGGCAGTCAGCATCTCCAGCCTTCTGAGGGCAGGGCATGGCTTTCGTTTAACAACAAAATAAAACAGCCAAAACAAAACCCAATGGACCTCTTTACCGTATCAGAAAGACGGTTTCCTCTTTTGATCCTTCTTAGTGTCCAGAGTTCAGTAATCATTATGCACACACGATGATAGGTTTGAAGGTTTGACATTATTTAAGAGTTATTTCAAGCCTATATCTCACACCTGTCATTTTAAAAAATATTTATTTTATTTATGTATTTATTTTATTTATTTATTTAGTTGCACCGGGTCTTAGTCACTGCAGGTGGGCTCCTTAGTTGCGCCTCACAGGCTCCTTAGTTGCGGCTTGTCAGCTCCTTAGCTGAGGCTCACCAGCTCCTTAGTTGTGGCATGCGAATTCTTAGTTGCGGCATGCATGTGGGATCTAGTTCCCTGACCAGGGATCGAACACAGGCCCCCTGCATTGGGAGCACAGAGTCTTATCCACTGCGCCACCAGGGAAGCCCCACGCCTGTCATTTTTAATAGGACATTATACTCCAATGATTTACTATCAGAGCTTATTCAACAATTAGATATTCAGGTGTTTTTAATATTCTTTTCTTTTATATTTTTCCTAGTGATATAGGTCTCCAAAGTAGAGTTAGCCTAAGTGAGTAAGTTTTGGGAACTTACTACTTTGTGATCAATACTAATCCCTTACTCTCACTGTGTTAGTATATCTGTATGGTTTCCATTTGTTCCAACAGAAGTTGTTTGCATGGGAACCAAAAGTGCCCTTTGAGACTTGTATTGAACAGTTTTCATGTGTGATAACTTTATGCACACACAGGGAAATAAGATAGCTGAAGATGGAAGGAAAGATCTTCCAAATTGTTTTAAGTGTTCTAAAGCGATTGGTAGTAACACAGTAAAGGTTCCAGGACAATTACATTTTCCATCCTCCACAGAGTCACCCATCCCTGTCTGTCAAGTGAGAGTCAAGCCCTGCTTCCTGGCTTTTAAAATGTGACTCAAAATGCACAAGACAGACATGAAATATGACCAGATATCATCACAAAATCCTTCCCAATCCTGCATTCCTGTATACTAGTCACTCACACACCCTCTGCATTAACCTCCTAGAGAAGCAGTCCTGCCCTGGCCAAGGGCAGGCTCTGGAGCCAGGCTGCCTGGCTTTGTATCCTCACTGTGACACCTCACCTTCCTGAGCTGATTATTTAACTTCTCTGTCCCACACTTTCCTCACGTCTAAAATGAGGATTATATTAGTATCTGCCTCATAGGGTCTTTGGAAGGATAAAACGTGATACTAGTATTGCAGTAAAGCACTTAGAATACTGCCTGAAACATAGTACGTGCTCAATAAATGCTAACGATGAAGATGATGGTTGGATTGGTTGGGAAACACTGAGTTATGGTTTCAATGAAGTGGAATTTGGGATTTGACCTGAGCACAGGAATAAATACTAAACTGATTCTCAACACGGTATTCTAAGCCTAAAAATGATCATCTTGCACAGCCATGGTAAAAAAAACAGGCCTTGATGAATGAATGCAAATTCATTTACCATATTGAAGAGGAAGGCAAAGAGCACACCTTGCTGACATCAGGACTATGGAATATTTTCAGAGAATGATAATAAATAATGATGAACATTGTGCTGGCAAAACATACCATTAACATCTTCATGTGTGAAATTATTATTTTTTTTAAATAAAGACATTTATTTATTTATCTATCTATCTATTTATTTGGCAGTGCTGTATGGCTTGTGGGATCTCAGTTCCCTGACCAGGGATTGAACTCAGGACCATGGCAGTGAAAGCCCAGAATCCTAACCACTAGGCCACCAGGGAATTCCCTTCATGTGTGAAATTAAAAGGAATCGTGTCTAAACATACTGAACATGGGATCCATCCCTCAGAAAACAAGGATACCAGACCAAGAAAACCCATCCAACCAAAGAGACAAAACTGGAAAGTTAGATCTATTTATATTTTTCCCCAGCTTTCTTGAGGTATAACTGACAAAATAAAAATTGTTTGTATTTAAGGTGTACGATGTGATGTTTTGATATATATAGGATCTATTCTTATATGAAGTAAAAGAGAGGTAAGATTATCACCCGTTCCAGTGTAGGGCCACCTGGCACCACAAGGGTCCCTTGAACTAGGGGCAAACCAAAGTCAACCTCAAACCAGCTGTGGTAGAGTTGCCACCTACCGCTCAATATCCATTCTTTCTTATTTAAAATCAAAAATCTCTCTTTCTCTCCCTCTGTCTCTCTCCCCATATATATATAAATTTTGTGTCCAACAATGTACCTAAGTAAAACTACATTTCCTGTACTACACTTGTAGCTAGGTGTGACCATGAAGCCAAGTTCCAACTAATGAGATGTAAGCAGAAACATTGCTTCAAAATTCCACAAAGCCTTCTTTAAAAGGTGGACAACTAAGTGATACATTTTTGGGCTTCCTCCCTTCCAACTTCCTACCATCCAGAGGAAAGGTATGATAAATGGCGATCCAGCAGCCATCTTGGATCATGAGGTATTGTTGAGGACGGGAGGCATATGCTGAGGATGATAGAACAGAAAGGAAAGAAAGAACCTAGCCTCCTGATGACTACAAGAGTCTCCATACTGGCCACAACTTACCACTCAATCGCCTTAACTTGAAAGAGAAATACTCTATTTTACATAAATCACTGTAATTTGTGCTTTTCTATAATACGTATTTGAACATAATCATGAAGGCAGATGACAAAGGTAAAGAGGAAAAGTTGAAAAATCAACTTTGTTTACATCTGTGCATCATAAGAGGCTTCCATACACAGCTGCCCAGCAAGAACTTACCAGGCTGGACTTACATGAATGATGGAATTAATTGGAGACTTAAGTCAGGAAGCTATGTTAATTTAGTTCCTCACTTTTCTGGTCTGGCCAATTACACCAGGGAGAAAAATCAGATCTATCAGGACTATTAAATTCCTAGAATCTCAACAGTCTTCAGGGAGAAGACAAGAGCCAGCCTGAAAGGCCTTGGCAGTTACAGTACTTCCACGCTCCCAATGCGATAGCGGGATACAACTAGAATGGCCCTCCAGAGAGACGTTTCAGTAGGCAGCACCATGGGAGCAGTTTAGAAACTGGCAAAGGCATTTGGCTTTGGTTAACAATTTCCCGAAACATTCTTGCCAAGAACCTGGGCAGACATGTATCCTTTCATTTGTGGCCAATGCACCCATCTGTCCACTCAATATTTACTGGGCTCCTGGTATGTGCCAGGCCCAAAGGCCAGGCACTGCAGATACAATGGGGAAGGATCTTGTGGAGATTACAGTCCAAACAGGCAAAAGCTTCCTGCTGATTCTTCCCCTTCTTTGCCAAGGCCCTCTCCACTAGAGACACGAAGAGCAAAATGACCAGAGAACTGAACTCGTGTTCATTGTTCCTCTGGGAAGGGAATGAGAAGAACAGTTAACAATTACTGAGTACTTATCATACGCCTACCATAGTTCCAGCAACTCACATGTAATAATTCATGTAGTCATTATTATCCCCATTTTACTTATAAGGAAATTCAAGCACAGACAGATTAAATAACTCCCCCAAGTCTACTCGGGTAGTAAATAGAAAGGCTGGTACCCAATCCCAGACAGAATCCATGCCCTTACCCCCTATTCTACACTACCTGCAGAAATAAGGTAGTGTATCTTGCCAACAAAAAATCCACAGCAAGAACTAGTTCAGTTAGACCAATGGTTCTCAACTAGGGGCTATTTAGCACCCCTTCCGCCCACCCCCAGGGGGCATTGGCAGTGTCTGGAGACAATTTTGGTTGTCACAACTGGCAGAGTGCTGCAAGCACCTAGCGGTTAAGACCAGGGATGCTGCTAAACATCACATAGTGCACAGGACACACCCACAGCAAGAAATTACCCAGCCCCAAATGTGAATAGTGCCAAGGCAGAGAAACCTGGATTAAGCAGCATACTAAAATAATAGTGAACTTCTAAGAAACACTCCAACGTACATGATGATGGTGGTGGTGATGGTGGTGCACTACTGCCTTCAGGGTCACTTTGGTGGAGAGCTTCCTGCGGGTGGAGTCCCAGGCATGGACAAGAAAACTCATCTCTGGATGATGAAGGTGTAAAGGCCGTTTGACTGTAACCACGCCATCTGTGCCCACTTTGAATCGGGTGTCATCAGAAACATAGACTGTCTTTGGTAGACCGGTGCATCCTTCAAAACTCACTGCAGGGTATAAATCACAGTGATTAGGAAACTGAGGAGATTAAAGAGCATTCCTTCTCTAGAAATCAAACTTCATTCACCCACCAAAAGCCTGACTCACACAAAACAGGCACAAGTAAAACATACCATAGTCTGATGACAGAACAGCAAAGATATCAAAGTAGTGGAAGCCATCATTATGTCCTTCACAATTACAGGGCGACTTAATTGTGGTCCGATTCTTTTCTCATCTACCTGGAGACTGAAAACAGTAAGCTGTCTAGAAAGTAACTTCTGGGCTTCCCTGGTGGCGCAGTGGTTAAGAATTTGCCTGCCAATGTAGGGAACACGGGTTCGAGCCCTGGTCTGGGAAGATCCCACATGCCGCGGAGCAACTAAGCCCGTGAGGCACAACTACTGAGCCTGCGCATCTAGAGCCTGTGCTCCGCAACAAGAGGAGCCACTACAATGAGAAGCCCGTGCACCGCGATGAAGAGTAGCCCCCGCTCGCCGCGCCGCAACTAGAGAAAGCCCGTGCACAGAAACGAAAACTCAACACAGCCAAAAATAAATAAATAAATTTATTAAACAAAAAAAAAAGACTCCACCTTTAAAAGAAAAGAAAAGAAAAGAAAGTAACTTCTCCTTTTCAATAACAAAAAAGGGCATCTCCTTCAGATGGCTCTTGATGATATGAAAAATAACAGATAGAATATCTACCGAGTCCAAAAGTTTGAGACCTAGGTACAGTGAGATGCTGTGGATTAACTACATTTAAATAAACAGTTTACATTTCAGTAAACAGTGGCAGATAATAAGAGGGAGGCATCACAGCTACATAGTTAAGGGTAAGGACTTAGGCAAATTTTTTAACTTCTCTGAGCCTCAGTTTCTTCATCTTCAAAATGAGGGTAATTATGGTGCTTACCCTCCCGCCCCCAAACATGGTCTTATTTTCCCTGGCAAGGGTGGGGCTCAAGTCCCAGCTCTGTGACCTTGGGCAAGTCATTGAATCTCTCCGTGCCTCAGTCTACCCATCTGTAGAATGAAGTCATCGATAGCAACTACCTACTAGGCTTGTTTTAAGATACATAGAACATGGGGGTTCCCTGGCAATCCAGTGGTTAGGACTCCACACACGTGATGTGGCCAAAAAAAAGAAAAGAAAAAGATACATAGAACAGTGCCTGGCACATAATAGACACTATTAAATAAAAATTTTAAAACAAACGTAGCTTTGGCTAATCATTTATTCAATTTTCCACAAAAGACATAGATAATTGTGATATTCATTAAGTACTGATTATATGCTTATTTTCCGAGGCATTGAGAGGCAATGCCTGCTTGCAATCTGAGGCCCAGTGGAGAAACTCATCACTGTCAGTTAAGGGAGACAATGAAGATTTCATAGGAAAGTCTTCTACCTGAACATACAACACAGCAAGACAAATGCAAAAGACAGAAGAGAACTACTTGGGTGGGGGAACTTAGGATCAGTGGCTTAGAGACAAAACTATTTAAAGTTTTATAGTTATTAAAGTATTAAAACTTTAAAAGTATTAATACCCAATGCTGGAGAAGCTGTGGTGAAAAGTGTCTGCACTAAACATCAGAGTCCTAAAAGACTCATTCGTTCAACAGGCTTCCATCAAACTATTTGTCAGAGACTGTGCTGGGCTCTAAGGATGAAAAAAATTCTGTGAACAAATAGACAAGGCACCTGCTCCCCTTGAGCTTACACTGTTGCTGAAGAGATGGACATGTAACAAAACCAAATCTCAGGTAGTGACAAATGCTAGATATAAAGGAATTAAAGAAGGTGATACAAGAGTGACAGGGGAAGAGGAAGGTGTGAGGAGGGTGTAACTTATACTGGATGGTGAGGGCTGGCCTCTGTGAAGTTGGAGGCGTCTTAGTTGAGACCTAAGGAGCCAGCCTTGCAGAAACCTGGCTCAAGGGCCTTTCAGGCAGAAGGAACAGTTGATGAAACAGTTCTTTCTGGGAAACTCTCAAGTTGGCCTGTTCTCCTCCCTTTCAAATAATCGCCCCCTCACTCTTCCAGTGGGCGTTCGATTTTGTCCAAGAGATCTTTTACAAAAATTCCTACTTTTGTGCCAATTTTGCACGGCTAGACACCTTAAAATGCGTAAGGATCAGGTCTCTGCCAGAAAGCCCTAAAGCCAGTTATGATGTCTAGACTGCAGTTTTCATTTCTTCCACTAGGGGACACCCTTGCAAACTTTTCTGAAACCGACAGCCCCACCCTTGCCAGCGAAAGTAAGACCATGTTTGGGGGCCGGAGGGGATATGTACCATGATTATCCCCAATTTGAAGATGAAGAAACTGAGGCTTGTGGGATCTTAGTTCCCCGACCAGGGATTGAACCCGGGCCCTCAGCAGTGAGAACGCAGAGTCTTAACCACTGGACCACCAGGGAATTCCCTTGCCATGTTCTTACTGAGTGGCCTTAAGCAAAATGCTTAACCTCTCTGGGCCTCAGTTTTCTCTACTGGATCCTGAAGGATTCCACCACTGAGTGAGCCCACCTCTTCCGGGTTTTGTGAGGATTAACCAAGACAGTGAATGTGATCACATTTTGAAAGTGAAAGAACAAAGCAAGTGGAAGGGGATGAGGATGATTTCTGTGCATTTGAGTAGACAAGCTAGAGGACAAGCATTTGCTAAATGAACAGATGAACCAAAAAATGACAACAGAAGCAAGAAGAAACACAAAATCCTTAAAGGATGGGCAGATACTACCCTTTAAATCTAAAATAGGAATTTCTTTTCAAACTAGCAAAACAAAATGTTTTTCCAATAACCTTCCCCCAACCCCACCCCAGCAGAAGTAATGGGGGCACCGGACTGTGTTGGGGGCTTGTCATATTAGCAGGTAACAAGAGCTGCCCTCATTTTTCACACTGAATTCCTTTTCCCAGCCAGCCCAAATCTGGGCAGTTGGGACAAGCATGATTGGACTTGCCAAGGGTGGTGGCCTGAAAAAATGAAAATGGTTTTGCAAATAACTTAATGCAAGGCTCTTAACCTGCTCTGGGGCATCTCGTCTGAATGGTGGTTAAGCTCCGCCCTTTGAGAAGTGACAGAAGTAGTGTGCCCATGACAGGCAGGCTCAACCTGAATTTCCAGGTGCTCATTATCTTTCTGTGCAACCTGAGCCTCTGGGCTGACAAACTAGAAATTATAGGAAAGACCAAGGGGATCTCCAGCTCCCGGAAGGCTCTGGGAAGCTTGCTTTCAACCCTGGCAAGGGCTAGGCAGCATCTCAGGGTACGGTGAACACTAATGCCAGCATGTAGGAGGAAACAAGAATGGCGAACTGTAGAAACCAGAGGATCAGTACATGGGAATTAGGTATATTTGAACATTTCTACAATAAAAAGTTAAACAAAAATAAAGCTAGCAAAGGATGAAGTGTTCCTTAAGTCAGCTTGTCCTTTCCTAAACTTGTTATTTGGTCACTTGGTTGAGAAACCTAATCCCAGTGACGAGAGCCAAGAACCCAATGGCCATCTCTAAACGGGAAGATCTTTTCAACCCATATCATCATTATCACCATCAAAAACTACACATTCAACTAACAGCTTCAACTACCTTTTATTCACTATTTTCTTAATATTTAAACAAGTGACAACACTATGTGTCAGGCTCTCTTCTAAGCACTTTACAAATATTAACTCGTGTAATCCCAGAACACTTCAAGGTTGCTACCAGCAGCATCCCCTTTTTAGAGATGCAGAGACTGAGGCAGCTAGTTAAGTGGCAGAACGAGGATTGGGACCCAGGCAGTCTGAGAGTTCACGTGCCTAACCATTCTTCCTCGTGCCTGTCTCTACAAGCCAGACCCTTGCCCTATGCTCTTTAAATCCAGTTTTCAGATTGAATCCCCCGCCCGCAGTCACCCTTAGGTATAGGCATCACCATCCCTATTTTCTTTGCCCTGAATTAAAGGTTAGTGGGAGGAGGGGCCGGGCTGTCGGATCCCAGAGTGAGTGTTCCTCACCACTGTTCCCATATGCAAAATGGGGATGAAATACTTATTATGGAGAAACAAAAATGAAAAAAGACATTCTAGAACAGCAGGAATTCTACACAGCAGGAGGTTAGCAGTAATTTGAGTGGAGGTGGAGGGAAGATTGAAAAAAGTACGATTGGAGGCAGTTTTTTTTTTTTTTTTTTGCTGTACACAGGCCTCTCACTGCTGTGGCCTCTCCCGTTGCGGAGCACAGGCTCCGGACGCGCAGGCTCAGCGGCCATGGCTCACAGGCCCAGCCGCTCCGCGGCATGTGGGATCTTCCCAGACCGAGGCATGAACCCGTGTCCCCTGCATCGGCAGGCGGACTCTCAACCACTGCGCCACCAGGGAAGCCCCTGGAGGCAGTTTTTTGAAACGTGCTTTCCTTAAATGTTTTTGTATTATATGGTGTTTTACAATTACAGTAAATAACTTTTTAAAACGACAAAAGTTAAGCGACTTAAAAAGTATCTTTAACGCGCTGTGACTCTTTTATGTTGTTATTCATCCTACAAGTGCCCCCATTTTCTTGCGAATTCTGGCAGAAGTAGTAGCTTTAATCTACTACTTCTTCACTCTGCAAGAGATGACTGAAGTTCAAAGAAAAATTAACTCCAAGTCCACGAAAAGCTCTTTGGTCCTGGGGCAGGCTCTGAGCGCTCAGCAACATTCTTTGCTTGGAATTGCCATTGTGCCACGAACAGTCCTGCTTGAAGGATCCCGTTTCTTCTCCCACCCCCACCCAGCTGGAATGTGAGTGGGTAGGAACAAGACAGTCTCCTAAGCCTCCATATATTTCAGGGAGATAGAAGGACGGGGCCTGCTATCAAAGCCAGCTAACCATAGTTGAGTTATCTGGTAGTGAGTGGGATAACCCAGTCTCTTAGAAGCAACTACTTGAAAGTAGTGTTTTCCCCACACCACACACAAAGGGGTACCTTATGGCTTGTCTCCCACTCCTCAGAAGGCATTTCCCATAGCTAACACCAAAGAAAACTGCATTTACCTTTGTTTCAAGGACCGCTGGACCTCGGCGTTGGAAGAGAAAATTACACACACAACCTCGAGGGCAAGATCAGAGAGCCTTCTGAGGCTCCTGGAGGTCCCGGGGCCACACTGCCATTGTGTACCCCCAAATCAAGGGCTTTGATTTCTAACTTAAATACTCAAGATAAAGGACAAGAAGTCTAAGTTGATGGATGAAAGGCACCCTGAGGAGACAGACGTGTGTCATCTAGCCGGGCAGGAGTCCCTTCTCACCAGTAAGCAGCAGTGTTTGTAACTCCAGCCACGAAGCCACAGTTCTCCACGGGTACCACCTCCTAGAGAATTTCTTTCTAGGTTCCATTTTCTTTGATGGCACTGGGCGATTTTAGAATGTCTCCCTTTGGTGGGTGTCCACAAATTTACTAACCATTCCAAGTTTAATGGGCACCCACGCTCAGCAGAAAAATAATTTTATGTTTAAAAAATGGGAGGGAAAGGATGCTGAGGCCTCCAGTTTGTCCACACTCGGGGGATGTTGAAGAGATTCAAGTTGCACTAGGAAGACTATCTTCTTAGCCCTGATAAGTCTCCAGTTATGTGTGTCCATTTGCTACTGAGAATTATGGACAGTAACACAACCTGACAGCCTGACTAGACACAGCGGCGGCCCTGGGGGGTAGACTCCAGCAGCCCTAGCTTCTAAACGAGGAAGCAGTCTCAGAAGCCTCAGTGAAGAGACTTGGCCAAGCCACACAGCGATGAAGTGGCAAAGCCTGTGGTCTGATGCCCCATCAGGACTTAACCACCAGGCAGCCTGGCTCTTGGTTTGATAAACCATTTGCGAGACTAGTTGCTAGCTGAGTGGCCACAGGGAAGTTAGTTCACACAACAGAATGGGACAGGTGGAGAGTAACCAGAATAAAAATAGCCAAGTTTCCCTGACCCCATCTTCCCCTGACACACACTCACTCCCTCCCTCTCTCTCTGAATGAATGCGGCACCTTGGAAATCCAGTTCCAGGGCCTCAGAAAAACGTAAGGACAGTCAGACAGCCAAGCAAAGGAGGAAGTTTTAAACTTTAGATTCAAGAATGTTCCCCCTTAGGCCACCACGTTACATAAGCTGAAATAAATCAGAGTCCCACTGATCAGCCAACTTAACTCCCAGACACTTCTGGGGAAGTTGAGCAGCTCAGAACATCACATTGTGCAAGCACAACTTGCATGTGTGTCCACAGAGCCTGTGCACTGCGCTCCCAGGGCGTCCTCAGCTGGGGCACCCGCACCCCATCAAATTGCCCTTGTAGACCGGCAGCTCCCGTGGGATCCCAGGGATGAGAAGTTTACTTTCATGAAGCTTATTGAGTTCTTTCTCCCAGCCTCCCAGCATGTCCTTGCCCAGAACAAATTATAAGTGGGCTACATCTTCATTTAACTCACACCCTAAAAACAGATGTCAACAACGGGCGCTGCCTGGGTGGGACGCAAGGACCAAGGTCTCCTCCACTTCTGTTTCCATCAAAACAGACTGGGGTGGTGGGGCTTCCCTGGGGGCACAGTGGTTAAGAATCTGCCTGCCAATGCAGGGGACACGGGTTCGGGTTCGTGCCCTGTTCCGGGAAGATCCCACATGCCACAGAGCAACTAAGCCCGTGCGCCACACTACTGAGCCTGCGTTCTAGAGCCTGCATGCCACAACTACTGAGCCCACATGCCACAACAAATGAAGCCCGCGTGCCTAGAGCCCGTGCTCCACAACAAGAGAAGCCACCACAATGAGAAGCCCACACACTGCAACGAAGAGTAGCCCCCGCTCACCACAACTAGAGAAAGCCCACGCGCAGCAACGAAGACCCAACGCAGCCAAAAATAATAAATAAATAAAAATAACTAAATTAAAAAACACTGGGGTGGGGCTTCCCTGGTGGCGCAGTGGTTGGGAGCCCGCCTGCCGATGCAGGGGACACGGGTTCGTGCCCCGGTCCGGGAAGATCCCACATGCCGCGGAGCGGCTGGGCCCGTGAGCCGTGGCCGCTGAGCCTGCGCGTCCGGAACCTGTGCTCCGCAACGGGAGAGGCCACAACAGTGAGAGGCCCGCATACAGCAAAAAAAAAACCAGAGAAAAACACTGTGGTGGAGAGGGGGGCATCAGTGCGCGGAGAAAACAGTGAGGTTGCAGATGAAGGACAAATTAGCCCAGGCCCCTGCAAGGGGGAGCCCACAGGATGAAGGGGTGATCCGTCACCCTGGACTCTTCCCCCTTTGTCTTAAGGTTACTCATGCTGCCTGGGTCGCTGCGGCAGCGCCTGTTTGCTCCCAGATCGTGTTTCTGCTTGGGCTAGCACTGTTTTAGTTCTCAGACAGCAAACACCATGGATGTCGATCGTAATCAGCCCCATGAAAAATGTCATAAATGGCACTTCCACAGTTGGTTAACAGCCAGTGCAAATACTTTTATGGTTTTACGTCTGTGTGAACGGGGTCATACTGAGTTAAGGTCACATCCCAGCTTGGTTTCTTAGGTGCCACTGTAGGCAAGTTACTTTGACTTCCCTTGAGCATCATTTTCCCCATTCTGTAAAAGGAGACATCCTCATTTCCTTCAAGGGACTGATTCGAGGATTCTTTCTTCAACAAATATTTACAGAGCCCTTACTCATTGCCAAGAATCATTCTAAGGCCTGGGAAATACAGCAGTGAACAAAACACAGTTCTGCCCTCGTGGGGCTTACATTCCAATGGGGAAGAGATAATGAACAAATAAATTATTAAGTGTCAGGGACTTCCCTGGTGGTCCAGTGGTTAAGACTCCACACTTCCAGTGCAAGGGGTGCGGGTTCGATCCCTGGTTGGGGAAGTAAGATCCCACATGCCCTGTGGCACAGCCAAAAAAAAAAAAAAAATTATTAAGTGTCAGTAATGAAAAGTGTTAACAGAGAAAAATAAGCAGGTAAGGGGGTTCCAAGGCTCTGTGCAGCAGCAGGGCTGGAGGGGGCAATTTAATAAAGGGCATTTAGGGAAGGCCTCAAAAAGAGGCATTTGAAGAGACGGTCCCAGCTTCTGGCTGCGTGCCAGAGCAAGGGACTGAGCCACATGGCAGCGTGGGGCAGCAAGGAGCAGAGTGCTGTGGCCTGCTCGGCACCGCACACCCTCTCGTGCTGGGCCCCATTCTGGTGCTGAAGACCCAGGCGTGAACACAACAGGTAGTGATCCCTGCACTCCTGGGGCTCACATTCTAGTGGAATGAGAGTAACACCAGCATGTGGGTCCCACTCAGGCCTGGGAGGGGTGCAGGCTCCTGTCCTTCCAGTCTAGAAGGGCTAGAGGGTCTCCCCAGTCCCCTTCCCCTCCTTCAGATCAAGGCCAGAAAAGAGTTCAGTTTTAAATCCTTTGCCTCTCCAGGCCTCTCCCGGATGGTTCAGAAATGAGCCCACTGATAAAACCTCACTCTGTTTAATCTCAATATTCCTGCCTCGGTGGGGGTCTGGTGGCCTCGCTGGAGAAGAAGGGGCGGCTTCTCTGCTCAAGTCCGAGACCAAAGGCTTGGCTTCAGTTTTCCAGAGTGGAGGCTAACTGCCAAGGAGCCTCATCTCCATTCACTTAAAAAAGGGAGGCAGGGGAAGCAAGTGAATACCACCACCTGCCTGCGGCAGAGGCGGACAGGGACCTCTGCACCGTCACAGGGAGCGAAGCTGGTTTGGTTTCATCAAAGAGAACAAGAAGCCCTCTGGCTTACACACTAAATTGGAAGAGTTTTATTATCCCTGCGCTGTGTGTTAAATACATAAACACCCCACCCACCCGAATAAAGGTGATGGTTGATCATTCCCACGACCGCAACCCAGCAAACGTTCCTGTGGCCAGGTTGGGCAACTCCAGGAACTGTTTGCTTATTGATTAGAAAGAAAAGCCTCCCTTCCACACCACAGATACTGCCCATTTTTCCTTTCTGCTGAGTTCCCCAAGGCCAGGGAGGGCCCTTCTCCCTCCCCCTCCTGCTGGCCCCTCACTTCAGGACTGGGTCCTAGGCCCCAGTGCACCGGAAAGGGCTCTCCAGGTTTCGGTTGTCCACTTGTGAAATAAAGCACTTTGACCAAAATACCTCTAACCTCATCTCCATCCAGGGTCTAGTGTAATGTGCCCTGCCCTGCACAGAGACTCTCCTGGGGAGCTTTTTAAAAATAACCAGGCCTGGGCCGTGCCCCAGGCTACCTGTTCTCCAAGGCTGGCAAAGCCCCAGCATGGGTATGTTTTAAACCTTCCCCCAGGCGCTTGGAGCACCCAGTGGGTGGAGAATGATCCTACAAAGGCTTCCCTAGGAGAGGCAAGAGGCAAAATAACTTATCATAACAACCAATGAGGGAAGTATCACTCCCTCGGGTTTATCAGTAAAGTCTCAGAGATATTAAGTGACTCTCCCAAGGTCACACGGCAATGACCGGCAGATCTGGCTGGTCCGAAGACCCACAGTCGGAACCCCTGCATTGTCCTGATTCTCCTCGGCCTGGTCTGGTCTTATGGGTTTCAAGGCCTCTTTCTTTCCCCACCTGTCTCTCTTACAGTAGGATGCAAGCACACTCAGTGATTTCGCTTCCATTTACTGTGGGCTGTTGGATGCTAACGTGATAGGAAAAAACACACTCATCACATTCCTTAGTCACTTCTTATCAGGGTGCTTTTGTTACCCACATCTTTTTTTCCCCCAAACCTTAGTCTTTTCTTTCGAATTTCAAAAGCAGTACCTTGCATATATTAGAGGGAAAAAAGTGACAAAACACAGATGACATAGCATTATTCATTACAGCCAAAGAGTGGAAACAAACCGAATGTCCAACTGAAGAACAAACAAAATGTGGTATATCCATACAACAGAATATTACTCTGCAATAAAAAGAAATTAATTACTGCTACAAGTTGCACCACGGATGAACGTTGAAAACATTATGCTAAGAGAAAGAAGCCAGTCACAAAAGACCACGTACTGTATGGTTCAATTTATATGAAATATCCAGGATAGACAAATCTATGACTGAAAAATAGATTCTTGGTTGCCTAGGGCTGGGGGGTGGGAAGGGGGAGAGCCGGGGGGTGGCAGGTAAGGGCAAGGGATCTCTTTCTGGTATGATTAAAATGTTCTAAAATTGTTTGTGGTAGCACAACTCTGTGAATATATCGAAAAGCCATTGAACCCTACACTTATTTTTATTTATTTATTTATTTAGTATTATTTTTAATGAGGATGCAGCCCGGCAACAAGTGGCACCAAGAAGCATTCTTTTTTTTTCCTTTTTTCTTTTGTTTTGGCATCTCATTTTATTTATTTTTATTTTTTTATACAGCAGGTTCTTATTAGTTATCTATTTCATACATATTAGTGTATATATGCCAATCCCAATCTCCCAATTCATCACACCACCACCACCCCACACTGCCTTCCCCCCTTGGTGTCCATACATTTGTTCTCTACATCTGTGTCTCTATTTCTGCCTTGCAAACTGGTTCATCTGTACCATTTTTCTAGATTCCACATATATGCGTTAATATATGGTATTTGTTTTTCTCTTTCTGACTTACTTTACTCTGTATGACAGCCTCTAGGTCCATCCACGTGTCTACAAATGACCCAGTTTCATTCCTTTTTATAGCTGAGTAATATTCCATTGTATATATGTACCACATCTTCTTTATTCATTCATCTGTCAATGGGCAATTAGGTTGCTTCCATGACCTGGCTATTGTAAATAGTGCTGCAGTTAACACTGGCGTGCACGTGTCTTTTTGAATTATGGTTTTCTCTGGGTATATGCCCAGTAGTGGGATTGCTGGGTCATATGATAGTTCTATTTTTAGTTTTTTAAGGAACCTCCATACTGCTCTCCATAGTGGCTGTATCAATTTACGTTCCCACCAACAGTGCAAGAGGGTTCCCTTTTCTCCACACCCTCTCCAGCATTTGTTGCTTGTAGATTTTCTGATGATGCCCATTCTAACTGGTGTGAGGTGATACCTCATTGCAGTTTTGATTTCCATTTCTCTAATAATTAGGGATGTTGAGCAGCTTTTCATGTGCCTCTTGGCCATCTCTATGTCTTCTTTGGAGAAATGTCTATTCAGGTCTTCTGCTCATTTTTTGATTGGGTTGTTTTTTTAATACTGAGCTGCATGAGCTGTTTATATATTTTGGAGATTAATCCTTTGTCCGTTGATTCGTCTGCAAATGTTTTCTCCCATTCTGAGGGTTGTCTTTTTGTCTTGTTTATAGTTTCTTTTGCTGTGCAAAAGCTTTTAAGTTTCATTAAGTCCCATTTGTTTATTTTTGTTTTATTTCCATCACTCTAGGAGGTGGGTCAAAAAAGATCTTGCTGCGATTTATGTCAAAGAGTGTTCTTCCTATGTTTTCCTCTAGCAGTTTTATAGTGTCCAGTCTTACATTTAGGTCTTGAATCTATTTTGAGTTTTTTTTGTGTGCGTGGTGTTAGGGAGTGTTCTAATTTCATTCTTTTCCATGTAGCTGTCCAGTTTTCCCAGCACCACTTATTGAAGAGACTGTCTTTTCTCCACTGTATATCCTTGCCTCCTTTGTCATAGGTTAGTTGACCATAGGTGTATGGGTTTATCTCTGGGCTTTCTATCCTTTTCCATTGATCTATATTTCTGTTTTTGTGCCAGTACCATATTGTCTTGATTACTGTAGCTTTGTAGTATAGTCTGAAGTCAGGGAGTCTGATTCCTCCAGCTCTGTTTTTTTTCCCTCAAGATTGCTTTGGCTGAATCCTACACTTTAAATGGGTATAATGTGTGATGTGTGAATTATATCTCAAAACTATTACCAAAAAATTAAAAAAGAGAGAAATAAAAAAAGAAAAAGAAGAGCCAAAAGCATAAAGCACTCATGGTCCCAACCACACAGAGAAGCCACTGTCAATGCTTCAGATCCTGGTCCACCCCTTTCCTGATTCACTTACTTCCCCTAATCTGCATCCCACAATATCTTCTGCTTTTCTAAAATTAGGGTATGAACACTACTATACTTTTAAAGATCTTCTTTCCCAATTTTCTTCTTTCTCCCCATTTTCCCATCAAAAAAAATTCCAACTATATAGTTATTAGGATAGGTAAAATATGGTATAGCTACTCAGCAATAAAAGGGAACAAAAGGGACTTCCCTGGTGGTGCAGTGGTTAAGAATCCACCTGCCAATGCAAGGGACACGGGTTTGAGCCCTGTTCCGGGAAGATCCCACATGCCACAGAGCAACTGAGCCTGTGCGCCACAACTACTAAGCCTGCGCTCTAGAACCCGCAAGCCACAGCTACTGAAGCCTGTGTGCCTAGAGCCCGTGCTCCACAACAAGAGAAGCCACCGCAATGAGAAGCCCGCACACTGCAATAAAGAGTAGCCCCGGCTCTCCGCAACTAGAGAAAGCCCGTGCATAGCAACAAAGACCCAGCACAGCCATAAATAAATACATAAATAAATACATAAATAAATACATAAATAAATAAATAAATATTTTTTTTTAAAGGGAACAAAATACAATAGCATAGATAAACCTTAAAGGCATTATGCTAAGTTAAAGAAAATGACAAAAGTCTGCAAAAGACTATCAGTCCTGGAGATAGGATTTAGTTTGTCTGGGGCAGGGCCCAGGCCTGGGTAATTTTAAAAAGCACACAAAAGACATATTCCATTTATATGAAAATTCTAGAAAACTAGAGACAGTAAGCAGATCAGTGGTTGCCTGGAGCTGGGGTGGGTGTGGGCTTGATTGCCAACAGGCACAAAGGAACTTGGGAGGTGATAAAAGTATTCTAAAACTGGGTTGTGGCAACGGCCTCACAGCTGTGTACATTTATAAAAATCATCTGCCTGTATGCTTGCAATGGGTAAACTGTATGGTATGTAAATTACATCTCAATGAATCTGTAAAAAATAAAGTAGTTGCTAAGCTTTCCTTTGAGGAGGACTCCATGAGTCTAACTCCCAGGGTTCAAAAAAGACTCAATCCATTCACCTAATAACGCAAGGTCAGAGTTATGAAAAAGTGGAGAGGGAAAAGACAGGCCATAAATAATTCTTAATTAACAATAAGTAGAAGAGTAAATATTCAATCTAATGATAGTCATTACGTGCGGGCATTATGCTGAGCACCTCAGAAACACTGACTCCTAAATTGCTATGAAGCCGGTGGGGTTTTTTTAATCCCCTTGATCCTGATGAGCCCCTGAGGCCCAGAAAGCCTTGAGTCACTTGCTCAAGGTCAGAGAGCCAGTCTCTGAAGTTAAAGTCACACACCCAGGACCAGCCAAGGCTGGTTGATCCACTAGGCTAAAACTGTTCTGCCTTGCTGACCTAAATGGGAAGGAAATCTAAAAAAGAGGGGATGTACATATACGTGTAACTGATTCATTTTGCTGTACAGCAGAAACTAACAGAACATCATAAAGCAACTATACTCTAATAAAAATTAATTTTAAAATAGATAAATGATTAAAATAAATAAATAAAAATAAATAAAACTGTTCTGGCTTGAGGGAGGAGAGAGGCTCCAGGGGAAGTTGAGAGCAAGGTGAGATGGGTACAAACCCACGCTGGGCACAAAGGTAGGTTGCTGAAACCAGAGGGTGACTCTCTGTACAAGAATATAACCTAGATAGAAGCATGCATCAATCTGGGCGCAGTATTTCCTGAGCACTGGATGACACGGAAACGCACTGACACCGGCTGTGGAAACACAGGAAGCCGGCGTGGAGCTTGGAATTTTGAATCATTCATTAACTCATGAACAAGGTCTGGAAACCTCTTCTCCAACACAAAGAACGAATATGAGGCTTGCACCATTTCCAACTGTGGGCTGCGCTGGAAAAGCTTGGACCCTCTGCCTCTGACATTTGGAACACAACCCCTCAAACGGACCCAAAGAACAGCTGGACGCCAAGGCTGCACAAGTTAGGCATTTCCCACAGAGTCTCCAGGTCACATGCATTTGCAGATGACTCCAAAACAAGTGCTCTCTTGTCCGACAGCGCTTACAAGAGGAGGCTTTCTCTTTTTCGATGGAGGCTAGCATCATTTTGCATCATCAAGAACAAATAAGCATTGATGGGAAAGGCAGTTGCTTCCAAGAGTGTTTGCTAAATCTGCTCAACTGGCTCTAAAGGTAAACGCTCAGCGCCCCACGCCCACCACCGTGGACAGGCTCCTGGGAAAGAAATCCCACAACCAACCCGGCATCCCTCCGAGTCCCGGGAAAAAGCAGAAGCTTCTCAGACTGGCGTGCTCACTCCAAGAATTCCAAGTAGGCAAGACAAAAAAAGAAGAAAAGAAAGTTACATGAAGACCACTGGCCCACGGGTCCCAGGTACAAGCAGGTGCTGCACAGTGCCAGAGTCACGGGGTAACTCTCGTAAGACGTTGGGGTACACTTGCTGCCACAAGGACCTGTGGCACCTGTCCCAGCAGCGGTTCTCAAACTTTATTTTTCTGGTTGCAATTCTTACAAGACTCTGTGGTTTCCCTACCCGGCTTCATCCCATTTTCCAATCAAAAATTGGAAACTTGCACACAGGCAAAATGACATATGTACAAGGTTATTCAAAAAGGCACTGTTTGTAGTAGCAAAACATGGGAGGGAGACAACCCAAGCATCCATCAAGAGAGGATTGGTTAAATCAACTATAGAATTCCCTTACAATGAAATACTATGTGGCTGTAAAACAAATGAGAAGGCTCTTGATGCACTGCTGTGAATGAACTTTAAGACATTAAAGTGATAAAAGCAAGGTGCAAAGTAGTGCACGGGGATAAGAACACATGTTCACCTTTGCTTGTATTTGCATAAAGAAACTTTGGAAGAAACCAATAACTGAGATTACAGCTCTGGGGTAGGTGCTGCTGTTGGACCAAAAGAGGACGGGGGAGAGTAGAACTTTTCATTGTATGATTTTTTATATTGGTTGATTTTCTAGCCATGAACATATTATCCATTCAAAAAGTTAAAAAAAACAAACAAAAAAACCTCAGAGGGACCAATTGCTTACTGTTTACTCTGTAGGAAAACATAAATTTCTGCAAATGCTCAGGGGACTTGTCCCCAAGGGACCGCGACCCCCCTGAGAATCCTAGCAACCCAAATGCATAGGGAGGGGGCCATGTGAGTGGTGGGAAAGAGGGGGGATGACACACATGTGACTGGAGAAGGAAGAGGTGCTGGGGGGAAGCTCTGGTCAGCTGATCTAGGAAGAAGAACCAAGTCAGGTGACAGATTCTCTCTGGGGTTTGTCAGGAAGACGAGGGCTCAGGCAAGTCCCTTTCATTCATTCTGGGTTAGTTTTCTCATCCGTGACGCGGAGGTTGAACTGTAAGATGTGGGGCTCAAAGGCCTTCTTGAACAGCGTGGCTAGTAGAACCAGTATGACTTTTTTTTGGAGGGCATCCTGACCATGTGTATAGATTTCACCTGCTTATTATTCCCTCATCCAGCAAAGCCCACCTCCAGGACCTCAGCCCACAGATGGACTCACACCTGTGTACGAGGGCAGATGTACAAGGAGCCTCACTACAGTGGCAAAAGAGAGAAACAGCATCAACAGAGGCCTGGTGAAATAAACAGTGGGCATCCACTCAATAGAAAACAGTGCAGAAATTTAAAAGAACGAGGTAGCCACCAAAAACAATCGAGTAAATCTACATGTAATAATATGTGAGGAACTTGTCTCTAAAAAGAAAGGCAAAAAGCAAAATGGGATGGAGAATGTGCTTAGAACATCTTCCAAAGGATGCAAGAAACTGGTACCACTGGTTGTCTCAGAAGGTGAACTGCTGGTGGAGTGAGTAAACGGTGGGAGGCGCACTTGCTTTTATGTCCCTTTGTATCACTAGAATTGCTTCATGTTTGTTTTCCCACCTTCACATAAACAGACATTTTTCTTTTCTTTGAACTGAAGGAGGGATGGTGTTTGGTTGACTGACTTCAACAGGTAAGCCCTGCACTCGGGCTCCCCAAACCCCTAATGCCGACTTCAGTTGCATTATCAGAAATAAGACACCCAGGATATGGGAGGCTATCTGGTCCTGTTCTGTTCGATTCTATTTGTGGTTTGCTAAGTACACTCTCAGGGTTACAATCTAATGGTCTACATGACGAATGCTGTTTGTTTTTGTTTTTCCCTCAAGAGTCATGCTTTAAGAGGGACATTGACCCATGGAACTGGTCCAGAGGCAAAGGGGCAAGGAGGGTAAGTTGCAGAGTGAGGGACAGACTGGGAGAAGAGACAGACTGGTCCTCAAGATGTACAGGGCTGAGTCGTTCTAGAAGGGTCGGTGACAAAGGCACCAGAGGGCAAGAGAAGGGCCAGTAGAGAGTAGAATTAGTGAGGCCACCTGAGAGGAGAAGGAAATGTCTTTGCTGACTCCAAACACAGAAGGGGGCTGCCAGCCTCCCCAATGTTCCCTCTCACATACACATGGCTTCATCGGGTGTCGCCCCTGTACAGCCCTGAGGTTCAGTGTATCAGATTGGAGTCTAGATAGATCTGGATTTTAATTTCATCTATGCCTCTAGCCATGTGACTTCAGGAAAATTAAACCTTGAGTCTCAGCTTCCTCTTTCTAAAGAATGGTCCCCGCACACCACAGGATCTTTGGGCAAGGTAAGTGTTCTCATCAATCACTCAGCCAGAGCCTCCTTTGTGGTTGTTCATATTATAGATTTTCGGAACTACAAACTGAGGTCACCCTGCCGGAGAGACAAGGCCATCAAGGTGGTGCAGAACCTGGGGCACACTCAGTAAACCAAAATCCTATAAGTGCCTCCCTCTGGCCCCATCCACACCCCTGATTATCTGCCACTCCTGCTTTTGGATGTAGTGACCCCTTGCCTGTGGACAGGCTCTAAACTTGGGGAGGTCAATCTGCTCCCATCCTCCTGACCAACCTTTTGGGTCCAGAGGAGCAGCATCTGCCCCTTCGCAGGCAACTGGAAACCTCTCTGTGGCCATGAAAGGAAGTTTCCCACATTACTGTTCTGCTCTGCCTGACCCCCTCCCTGAGGACTTAGCAGTGAGCACCTCTGACTTGGGCCAAGGTTCCAGGTATGGAAATGGACGTCAGAGAAGGCAGGAGTCCCTGGAATTGAGTAAAGATGTGGAGACCTACGAGATGCTCTGTGGTCTTTGATAGTTTCTCAGAGGCCTGAGATCCCCAAACAGGAGCCCTGGACTAGACATGCTTAGGGCTTAACATCGTAGGTGCCATGAGGCAGGAGGAGGGAATGAAGGGGCTCAACTGAGGCCACAATGACTGGTTGCTTCCAATGCCTCCCAACCCCAACCCTCTGAACACCAGCTGACAGATCACTCCAAACCTCTGGCTAGCACAGTTAAGTGCTGTGACTAATAAAAACAAAGCATATGTGACAGGTGGCGGGCAAAAGGGTCAAAACGGGGCATGAGAGAAGAACATGGACACAGCAGAGCACCCAACCCATTTTTCCCCACAGACACACTTCATCTCTTGACACCTGGACTATTGCAGTAGCCTCCTAATGTCTTCCCAATTCTGGCCCAGGTTCCCATAGCTGCTTCTCTGCAAAGAAGTCCCAGTGAGCCTGTTAAAATCTCAGGTAGATCATGACATGCCTCTGCTCTACTCACAGCCCTCCAGAGATGACCCTCTCTCCTTTCCTTCACTCAAAGGTCATCCCACTGCCTCCACACCCCCTCCTTATCCTTCTTCCCTGCTTCTTTTACTTGGTATATCCTCCCAAGAGAACATAAGTTCCATGAGGGCAGGGGTTTTGCCTGCCCCCGCAATGTCGTGTTCACCCCTGTATATCTACCCCATCTATAGCACTGCCGAGCACTTAATAGGTTCTCAATAAATGTTTACTGAACGAATAAATGGTACCTTTGTCTCCCTCAAACATCCAGCCAGATCCCAAGGAGGCCCCAGATGGCTCCAAAGCCAATCAGAGAGCAGGCCCTTCAGATGAACCCTGAAGACATGGACCAGCAGAGGTGAACACACTTTCCAGAGGCCATGGTAGCGGGCCAGGAATGGCTGGGAATTGAGAGCTTTGAATCAATTCAGTTTAGATGCTGACTAAGGGACCTGTGGTCAGCCCCCAACAGAAGAGAGGAAAGGATGCTCATGAGCCAGAAATACCCACATAACTTCATGAGTCCTTGCAAGCAGGCTAGGATGACACATCAGCCTAATGATTTCACACTTATGGTTCCCAGCAAGTGATCAAGCATGAGAAGCATCATGGAGAATCTCGGTCAGTCCTCACAACCCTGGGAGGCAGGTACTGTGGCCCCATTTTACAGATGATTAAACCTAAAACAAGGTTTACGCAGGTGAAGTGACTTGCCCAAGGTAACACAGCCAAGCAAACAGGCAGAGCTGGAAATTGAAGTCAGGCCAGCTTAACCCTAAAGCCTGTCACCTAAACCTCCACCTTGCCCTGCCCCTCTGATCTGTTCTGTCAGTGTGTCTCCTCCCTGGTTGTCTCTGCCTTTTCTTACCGGGCAATAAGTCACCAGAAGGGAGTGTCAGGTTGCAGATGGGAGCAGTTTGTTCCCGAGACAGCCACTGGGCATCTCATTAAGACCCGCAGTGCAGGTGGAAGGCTAAAGTGCTGACAGGCAGGCAGTGTGCCGACAGCTGAAAAGGCCCATTTAGACGAGGTCTTTGGGGAATTTCAGCGGCACAGGAACTGGCTCTAAGAGCTGCAAATAAAGCTGGCTCAACACCCTGGCTGGTAACAGGGCTCGCTGGCCCTGGCAAAATCGGAGGAGTCACCTGGCCATCCCCAAAGGCCTTAATTTGCTTAAATAAGAGCACCCTTAAATTAGGGTGTTAATTCCCAGAGAACTTCCTGCTTTCTAACATAAAGCAGTTAGGGCTAGGCACGCCAGGCAAGGGGGAAAAAACCCTCCCTCCTCAGTCAATTCCACAGGAGAACCGTGCAGTAACTAAACCCCTTACGACAGGGCAAACACATGCCACTGATGCCAGCTTGAATACTTTCCTCTCTCATTCTTAATGTGCCATTTCTGCTGACTGGACAGGAGATCGGACCAGTCAGGCTACAGCTTGGTCTTTTAAACACCCTTTGAAGCCCTTAGCTTAGGCTCATCTGGAAAGCCCGCCTGCCTGCCCTTTGATTACACAATACATCAAACTTATCTGGGCATCCATTTTCTTCGGCAGGTAGGTGGCTATGGCTTCCTGGAATCCCTTCTGTTTATGAGAAGCCTGCAAACCAAGCTTCTTCAGATATAGCAGGGGCTGTGCAGACTCACCCAGCAGCTTGAGGGTGTTGACTAACAGCTCAGAGCAGGAGCCCTCCTCCTGCAAAGAGCTTCTGTTTCACCAATGATCTTATTTTCTCCCCCTTGGCATTTTCTCAAACTGAGATATAATTCTCATAAAATTCACCAATTCAAAGTGTTCAATTTCAGCGGGTTTTAGTTATTCCCTATGTTGTGCAACCATCATTATTTAATTCTAGAACATTTCCATCATCCCAAAAAGAAGACGTGCCCATCAGCAGTCAGCTCCCATTCCTCTCCTTTTCCCCTGGCCCCTGGCAACCACTCATCTATTTTCCGTCCCTATGGATTTGCCTCTTCTGGACATTTCATGTGGATAGAATCATACAACATGTGGCCTTCTGTGTCCGGCTTCTTTCACTTAGCATGATGCTTTCAAGTTCATCCATGTTATAGGGTGTATTAGCATTTCATTCCTTTTTGTGACTGACTAGTATTCCACTGTGTGGATATACCACATCTTGTTTCCCCAGTTACTGGTAGATGAACATTGGGGTTGTTTTCACTTTTTGGCTACTACAAATAATGCAATGAACATTTGTGTACAAGTTTTTGTGTGGACATATGTTTTCAAGGCTCTTGAGTATATACCTAGAAGTGGAATTGCTAGATTGTATGGTAACTATGTTCAACTTTTTGATTAACTGTCAGACGGTTTTCCACAGTGGCTGCACAATTTTACATTCCCACCAGCAGTGTATGAGGGTCCTAATTGTTCCATATCCTTGCCAACACCTGTCATTTTCTGTTTTTTAATTATAGCCATCCTAATGAGCGTGGAGTGTTATCTTACTGTGACGTTGCTAATGACCTGTCTTTTTAAATTTATTTTGTACTGAAGTATAGTTGAATAAAATGACTTTTGGGGGGGGGGGGTGGGCAGTGCCACACAGCTTGTGGGATCTTAAGTTTCACAACCAGGGATCCAATCCGTGCCCTCGGAAGTGAAAGTCCTAACCAATGGACTGCCAGGGAATTCCTGCTAATGACCTTCCGAGGAAACATGTCACCTCCCCTAGAATATTACCACCTAACAAATACTATTTTGAAGGCAACCCCGGCTCAAGCCTTTGGTGGTGATGGTAGTAGTAGTAATAATACTAATACTAATAACAGCAACAGCTGCTACTACTGCTACTACTATTACTACTGACACTTTCTATAGCACATACTATGTGGCCAGGCTCATTTTACTAGACATTGAATCTTCACAATAACTGTATGAACTGAGTACTATTATTTTCTCCATCTGACAGGTGGGAAAATTGAGGCGTGGGGGTTGCGCAACTTGCTCAAGGTCACATAGCTTGCAAGTTACTGGTTTGAACCTGGAATCTGGGCATGAGCACTGTGGCCCCAGAGCTCTGGAGCGCCGTGCTTTCACAGGTTGTTTTCTGGCACAGAGTTTGTTGAGAAAGCCTGGAGGGAGCACACTATCAGCATACCTGAACACCACCCTAAATAAGCCCAGGGTGATTCTGCAGCTCCAGTTATACTATATACACCAACATCACATCTATGACAGGCAGGGCTATCAACATAGGATGTGGGGGACTTCCCTGGTGGCGCAGTGGTTAAGAATCCACCTGCCAATGCAGGAGACACGGGTTCGAGTCCTGGTCCGGGAAGATCCCACATGCCACGGAGCAACTAACTAAGCCTGTGCGCCACAACTACTGAACCTGTGCTCTAGAGCCCGCGAGCCGCAACTACTGAGCCCTCGTGCCACAACTACTGAAGCCCGTGTGCCTAGAGCCCGTGCTCCGCAACAAGAGAATCCATCACAATGGGAAACCCACGTACGGCAATGAAGAGTAGCCCCTGCTCGCCGCAACTAAAGAAAGCCCGCGCAGCAACGAAGACCCAACGCAGCCATAAATAAATAAAAATAAAGTTCCCTTTAAAAAAAAAACCCCAAAAACACAGGATGCGGGACCGAATAATGGTAACGAGTGGCAACTCAGAAGGCAGACACACCTGGACTGAGGTTTCAGCTCGACTACCCGGACCTCCAGCTGAAGTGAAGTCATCTACCCTCCCCCAGTTCCTCATCCATAAGATGGGTATAACGGCAATCTCTAAATCAGAGGACTGTAGTGAGGATGAAGTGAGAAAGTACATGAAAGAGACCAGCGGGCTAGCTGACATACATGCCTGGCGGACTCAGATTTTACACACAGGTTGCTTTGCTAAAAACCACGCATAACTCAAAAAGTGCCAAGTTTTCCCTTAAAAGTAGATGTGAAGGATTCCTATACTTTAAAAGTTGCATATAGGGCTTCCCTGGTGGAGCAGTGGTTGAGAGTCCCCCTGCCGATGCAGGGGACACGGGTTCATGCCCCGGTCTGGGAAGATCCCACATGCCGCGGAGCAGCTAGGCCTGTGAGCCATGGCCGCTGAGCCTGTGCGTCCGGAGCCTGTGCTCCGCAACGGGAGAGGCCACAACAGTGAGAGGCCCGCGTACTGGAGGGGAAAAAAAAAAAAAAAGTTGCATATAAAATGAGACTTTACTGTGCAGGAAATTCCCTGGTGGTCCAGTGGTTAGGACTCCATACTTCCACTGCCAGGGGCCCAGGTTCAATCCCTGCTCGGGGAACTGGGATCCCACAAGCTGTGCAGCGCAGCCACAAAAAAGATTATAAAATGAGACTTTATTATGCAAAACATTATAGTGCAGTTTCAAGCTTGAATGATTCAAATTCACAGAACATGAGTGCCATGTACAAGGGCTAGAACTGAACTCTTCGTGTTTATCAGGCATCAAGTAAGCACTGAGTCTCCTGTTCATGTTCAGGAAATGGAGATCGTAATTATGCAAAAGAGCAGAAGTTTATGAACTGCACTTGTTACCTGCTACTGTATGAAAAGAAACGTAAGCACTTCCCTGGTGGCACAGTGGTTAAGAATCTGCCTGCCAATGCAGAGGACACGGGTTTGAGCCCTGGTCCGGGAAGAGCCCACATGCCGCGGAGCAACTAAGCCCGTGCGCCACAACTACTGAGCCTGTGCTCTACAGCCCACACACTGCAACTACTGAAGCCCACGTGCCTAGAGCCCGTGCTCCGCAACAAGAGAAGCCACCACAATGAGAAGCCTGCGCACCACAACAAAGAGTAGCCCCCGCTCACTGCAACTAGAGAAAGCCCACGCACAGCAACGAAGACCCAACGCAGCCAAAAAAAACTTCAAACGTAAAAAAAAAAAAAAAAAAGAAAGAAATGTAAAATAGCTCTATCGAGGGACTTTTTATGACTTTCACTGCTAAATTCCCCCACTTTTGGGGTCTGTGTAAGACAGCTGAAAAGTAGAAAGGGAGATGTAAAGCTAAAGTGTCAGGAGTGAGAGCACTGGAAAATGCTTATACCTGAGCTTATACCATCTTGACACTGAAGTCTAGTTTCAGGGTCTATTAAATCATAACCCTTTGTTCCTTTTGAAAGCAACCTGCTGACACCATCAGCTCTGTTTACCCCTAACAAGCTTCAGACCTGGAAATGCCAGCTATGCTTTATTACAAGGGAGGGAAATATAGTAAGTCTTTTTAAATTACAAACTTGAATTCCATGTGTGGCCTGTGTGTACGTGGATATAGCTTACATGAAACTCGTGTGCTTATCAACACAAAAACAGAACCTTCCAACCCACACCTCCTGGCATCCAGCAGATGCTTCAAGTTCTACTCCAAAGCTGGGGAACAAAAGGAGGCCAGCAGGCTCTGGCTGGAAGACAAGAAGCCACCTTTCTTCTCACAATTCCCTGCTGTGTACACAGGGGCGGCTGTGATCACTGGAGCCAATGCTTTACATGGCTTGCGTGTAAGATTCTATAATAAATAAGAGACATTCTTGAGATACTTGGGGATATTCGAATCTGGAGTAGATGCTTAGATGATATTGTAAGTTTTCTTTGTTGTGATAATGCTTCAAAAGGAGAACGCCCTTACTCTCAGGAGATGCAGGCTAAAGTATTTAGTGGTGAAATGTCTGTCACATACTTTCAAGTGGCTCACAGTGTTGATATAAAATGAGGGTATTCAGGTGTCCGCTGTACTATTTCTCAAGTTTTATGTATATTTAACGTTTTTAACAAGTTAAGGTTCTGGGGAGGTGGGCGAAGATTCTATAATAAGAATGAACCAAACTAACTGACCACGTACTTATTGAAAATGTATTCAGGACTGATTGATATTCAGCTATCTGCAGTGACGCAGACGTGACAATGGTTCAAAAGCTGCAAGAGCCCCGTCAGTTGGTGTGGAGCCTCTGCCCTGAGCCTCCTGGGGGCTCCCCCCAACCCCACCCTCTAGCTGCTGCTCAGGACCCTGGGACCTGCTTGAGCACCAAACTGCAGGTGTTCCCTTCGATCACAAAGGGTCCATGCTGCGTGGGTCATCACTAAACATTTCAAAACATCAGTTCTGCATCTTCTCAACTACTGGCCATTCACACAGACCATTCTTTCTCCTTATTAAGGTTCCAGAATCTCTCCTCCTGGCCAACCCTGTCAACATAACTTGCTTCCCAGGAATGAGGACAGAAGAGCCCTGGGGCATAGAGGTTAAGTGAGGAGGCGGACCTGAGTTTAAATCTCAGCTCTGTGCCACCTCTCAGCTATATAACCCTGTGGCCAGTTGCTTTACTTTTCCAAGACTTGGTTTACCTCATTGCAAAACAGAGATAACAGTCAGTTCTTCTCTAACACTGGTTTTGAAAATGCAGTGTTTTTGCAACATGAATGATTTATTAGAGAACAATTTGAGCATAACTCAAATTTCAAATTTGCTCATGTGCGTGATTTTGTCTGCGAGAAGCACTACGTGAACTCAGAAAAGTGTGCTCAGCTCAAGCGGAGGAATGCACAAAACACACGTAACTTCCTACTACCTCAGTTCCTGGCGTGGTATGTGCCACACCCATTCCATCTGGGGTTACAACTTTCCATTTCCTTACAAATTATCCTCCTTCCACAGTGACTCACAAGATGCAACCCTTCAGACTTAACACCCATAAGCAGACTGGTTTTTTTTCTAAAGTGTATCACAATGGGGACTTCCCTGGCAGTCCAGTGGTTAAGGGTCCAAGCGTCCACTGCAGGGGGCATGGGTTGGATCCCTGGTCCAGGAACTAAGGTCCCTCATGCCGCATGGTACGGCCAAAATAAATACATAAAGTATCACAATGAAGTTGCTGAGTGATATGTCCCTAGCCACTTCCCCACAAGCTCTGGGTTTTTTTTTGTTTTGTTTTTTGGGGTTTTTTTGCAGTACGCAGGCCTCTCACTGTTGTGGCCTCTCCCGCTGCGGAGCACAGGCTCCGGACGCGCAGGCTCAGCGGCCATGGCTCACGGGCCTAGCTGCTCCGCGGCACGTGGGATCTTCCCGGACCGGGACACAAACCCGTGACCCCTGCATCGGCAGGCGGACTCTCAACCACTGCGCCACCAGGGAAGCCCCAAGCTCTGGTTTTTACTGGGTGATTTTGCATAGCGTGGCGATTTTTAAGAAGGCCTCTGTCACTTTACAGGGGAGCTAAGTGTGGTTCCTACCTCCCAGAGCGTGGTGAAGTCTACACAAGGCTTATGCAGGGAGAGGTTAGCCCAGTTCTGGGCACACTGTAAGCACGCAGTCAATGCTGGTCCCTCACTCTGAATGCAGACAGAGCCTGGTGCATAAAAGATGCTCAGTAAACACTTACTGAACTTTCCTTGAGAGGTCTGTGGCTTACTAATCTTAGTGGACTAGTTAAAGAGATTTATCCTTCTCTATATTAGTGGACTAATTAAAGAGACACATCCTCCTCTCTTAAGAGGTTAGGAGGGGCAGCCATTGTCAAACTGTAAATTTGAGATGGGGCTTTAGAGAGCTGATGGAGCCCTGTCCTTCATGCCTGGCAAGAGGGGGATAAGAGCTGTGAAAGTGGCCTGTGCGCAAGGAGTCCAGGACTACTGGCCACCACGGGGCAATACAGGGCCACAGTAGAGTATTAAGTGGTTAAGAGCCCAGGTGAGAGGTCAGATGACCTGAGTTCAATCCAAGCTTCACCCCTTATCAACTACGCCACCTCAGGCACGTAATGTCACCTCCTGCCTCTCTCTCACCTGTAGAACAGAGATGTTGATGGCCCCTACTTCCTAAGGGGGTGGGATGATTCAGCACGTTAATCCATGTAAAGCCCTTAGCACTGTGTCAGACCCAGCAGGAAAGTTCAATGAATGTTAGCTGCTATTTCAGAGCTAGGAAAAAATGAGATGCTGGGGCAGGGAGCCGTATGTACAAACAAGCAGCAAGGGGAGGTCTGATTCAGGTGGAACTGAAAGGCAGGATACTGTGGACAGCAACTCATTTCTATCAACCGTCCACCCCAAATTCCTTCTGACACAGAGCCCACAACCAGCTAAGCCATGTTCACTGAACAAACTTAATGGTTTGCTCTCCTGCTCATCATTTCCAAAAGAAACAGACAGAGCCTCCTCCGGCTGAGGGCAAAGGTTCCCTGATTAACCAGAAGGATGCGTCAGCCGAATGGACTGGTTCGCATCACTTCATCTGGGTGGAAGCTGATGCGCAGGCATTTCTCTGTCGTTCAGAAGAGACCGTCTGGACCAGAGACAAGATCTGGCCTCCTCCTGCCCCTCCAGTGTCGTCCCCCACCTGTCACCGCACCCCCACACCCACCAGGCCCTCGCCACGCTGGCCTCTCCGTCCTCCAGCACACTGCACCCTCCGGCCTCAGGCGCTTGGCCCTTGCTGTTTCCTTTCCTTGGGATTCTCTTCCTGCTCTTCCACAGCATCATCCTTCCCACCACTACACACCACACACACTTCCCTGTGACCACTTGTCTGAACCACTCTTAGCTAGAGCGGCCCCTCCCCACCCAGTTACTTCTCACACCATTTCCCTGCTCTATTTCCTTCATAGATGTGCCATGCCCTGAAATCCTATTTATTTACAGGTTAATGTCTATTTAGACACTAGAACTGAAGTTCCCTGAAGGCAGAGGCCTGGTGTGTTCCCCTCTCTGCAGTACCCGTGTCCTGGGACCGGTACCTGGCACATGCAGGCCATGAATACACATGGATCGACGGAAGGCAGGTGTGGAGCTATTCATCTATAAACAGTAGAGGGCAGGGTACTGTGCATGGGACATGAAGGGGAAGAGGGGATAGAAAAGAAAAGGTCAAGCCCTGACCTCTGAGGTTCTTCTAGCCCCATGGGAGGATGTGATCAGAGCGGGCCTAGCCCAGAGTGGTGTCCATGGGAAGCAGGCCTGAGTCAGGAAGGTGACATTTTTAGGGTGGGAGGCAGTTCCCCGGGACACACACCTGGTAGTGGTGGGCACGGCTCGCAGGCCGGCAGGTAGGCAGCTTGACCATTTAGGCCAGAGAAAGGGCTTGATCACATGGCCCCCAAGAGCCTTTCCAGCTCTGAAACTATGATTCTCGGGCAGAGGTGAAAAAAACAGAATAGTGACCAAGATAGAACATGGAACTGATTGCGAGAAAATGTCCCTAAGATGGACTATTACCTGAAAAAAGCCAGGTGCAGGGCTTCCCTGGTGGCACAGTGGTTGAGAGTCTGCCTGCTGGTGCAGGGGACACGGGTTCGAGCCCCAGTCCAGGAAGATCCCACATGCCGTGGAGCGGCTGGGCCCGTGAGCCATGGCCGCTGAGCCTGCGCGTCCGGAGCCTGTGCTCCGCAATGGGAGAGGCCACAACAGTGAGAGGCCCGTGTACCACAAAAAAAAAAAAAAAGCCAGGTGCACAAAACACTCCTCACAGGAATCTGGAAGCAGCCAGCAGGTGTTAAGTAGGCACAGCATAGCACGATCACAGTTTTGAACTACCCACACGTACACACATCTCTATCTATAAAACACTTATATAGGCTTTTATTAGTAGTTACTGGTAGAGATCATATCTGTAATAAATACAGACATAAGAGAGATGTATGGGAATTCACTTATTCAAATATCTGAAGACCTACTATGTGCACGGTAGTATGCTGAGCCCTAGAAGTACAGCAATGTATAAAACAGCTAAGCCTCATCCTTAAGGGGCTCACATTCTAAGAAAGGGTGACAAGTAAATAAAGTACAATATTAATTTGAATACTAGTAAGGACCATGGGGGAAAACACACACACAGGGAAAGAGGGTACAGTGACAGGGTATGGGCATGCACTATTATACAAGATGGACTCTGATGACGGTGAAATTGGAGCAGCGACCTGAATGACCTGAATGCAGTAAGGACCAGATCCACAGGGACACCTAGGGGAGGGATGTCCCAGGCTCAGGGAACAGCAGGCACAATGGCCTGAGGCAGCAGAGTGCTGGGGAATGATACGTATTAGTAAAATCTCCATCATTACCTATTATTGCTACAATATGCATTTATATTCTATTACAACCTATAAGATATAGTAACAGAGACCTTCTAGAAGGAAATACACCAAAATGTTTCCTGTGATGATTATCTAGATAGTGATACTATGCACAGTTTATATCTTTTTTCCCTTCGTAGTTATCTACATTTTCTAATGTTTCCCTACAACAAACGTGTACTAGTTGTATAATAAAGACAAGTACAAATGGGAAGTATAAGAGGTGTTGCCAGGGGACTTCCCTGGAGGTCTAGTGGTTAAGACTCTGTGCTGCCAATGCAGGGGACGCAGGAAGTTTTAGCTTAGTTTTCCTGGTCGGGAAACTAAGATCCCACACACCGCAGCCAAAATAAAGCACGGCCAAAATAAAGAGGTGTTGGGCTTCCCTGGTGGCGCAGTGGTTAAGAATCTGACGGCCAATGCAAGGCACACAGGTTCGAGCCCTGGCCCGGGAAGATCCCACATGCTGCGGAGCAACTAAACCCATATGCCACAACTACTGAGCCTGAGCTCTAGAACCCGCAAGCCACAACTACTGAGCCCGCAAGCCACAACTACTGAGCCCACGTGCCACAACTACTGAAGCCTGCGCGCCTAGAGCCCATGCTCCGCAACAAGAGAAGCCACGACAATGAGAAGCCCATGCACCGCAACAAAGAGTAGCCCCCTCTCACCACAACTAGAGAAAGCCCGCACACAGCAACAAAGACCCAACACAGCCAAAAATAAATAAATAAATAAATAAATTTATGTTAAAAAAAAAAGAGGTGTTGCCAGAATTTCAGGAGGGCACGAGCTCTCTGGAGCAGCCAAGTTCCTGGCTAAAGCACTGATTTATGCTTAACACATGTAAACCCAATCATGCAACTAATCTTATTTCACTCTTTGTTTTGACTGGTAGGAAGCTCAGAGTCAAATTTATGGTCTGCTTTCAGCAGGGATAGAGGATTTGTGGCAAGCATTTGGCTACTCAACTTTCCTCCTGTCCTCATCTTTTATCCTTATTTGTCCTTTATCCATTTCCCTATCCCTATCTGAGACAGGCATATTATATTTCTAGGTACCTACCCCACACCTTTAAAATTCTTCACTGGAATGAGGTAGAAATGAACAAAGTGAAGAAAGAGACCAACAGGGACAAGAGGTTCTTAAAAGAAGTCTTGAAAGGCACTTCCCTGGAGGTCCAGTGGTTAGGACTCTGCACTTTCACTGCCGAGGGCTGGGGTTCAATTCCTGGTGGAGGAACTAAGATCCCGCAAGCTGTGGCACAGCCAAAAAATAAAAAAAATAATTCCCTCATCCAAAAATGGAGTCTAGAACTTACTACTCCCACAGAGTGATGGGGAGAATTATATATTATTAATGCAAATGTTCAGGGCAATGCCCAACATATTGTAAGAGCTATATCAATGTTAATAATAAAAATAGCTATTATATTTTACAAATATCAATAGTAAAAAACTGCTACTATTTCTGAGTGCCCAGTGAATGCCTGACACTCTATATTGTTCATCTTGTTTAATCTCCCCAGTAACTTTGTGAAGTAGGTACTACTAATCCCATTTTGCAGAGCCTCAGTCTGTTCATCCACAAAACAGGAATAATTATAATAGCGTTGGTATGAAAACTAAATGAACTCATATACGTAATACCAAGTGCGTATCAATAACTGACGGGTTCTTGATAATGCCCTTTAATTATGTGACACTTACATTGAGGAAGATTAGCTGAGAAAAAGGCATAAAATATAAGGAGAAACCAGATCCAATTACAATAGGGAATTTTCCCATTAGAGTAAAATAAATCTTTAAAAAGTGTTAAATATCTGAAAGTCTTGACATGTCCCGAAATACTTATAAAAAAAGGAAAGAAAAGGAGATGAATCGCCTGTTTTAGGGAAAGCCTGTTTAATAGCAAGCAAAGACAACTCAATAGTCCTCAGGTTCATGATTAATTGCCCTCTCTAAAATTTCAGGGGTGCATTTAGTTTCAAATATCTGAAATGCGTTACATAGTCACTGAATCTGTTATCAAACTCCACATGATTAATCATAAACCACACCCACCCCCCCCCCCCCCAAGAGAAAAGAAACCTTACTCCCTGTCCACAGCAAGGAAAGTCCCTAAAATTCCTTTTTGGCCCGACCTAAACCTGAAACTGCAGCTGCCATATTTCCGTGTTGGATCTGTTTTCTGCTCCACTTGAGTTTCACGCTGGCTTCGCCAGGACAGCAGCAGGGCTTGGCGAGGCATTTTAATATTGGGCTGGGCGACTCATAAATTAGGGAACTGTGTTTGCAGACTCGTTAAGTGACACCTCGGTCCAAAACCAAGTTAACTTGTCAAGTCATCCACCAGTTTGAACTATCCAGGCAGCCCTGCCTGCTCTGGCAGCCTGGATCGCTGAGATCGCTGAGATCGTGGATACGGCAGATGCTCAGTGACTATCCGAATGGAAGAATGAATAAAGGGTGGATGGTCGGATGGATACATGATAGTGAGGGAGGGAGGGAGGGAGGGAGGGAGGGAGAACAAGCCACTTGGCCATCCAAGCTCTCCTCTGCAAATACACTGGAATTCTTCCTCCACCAGTTTTTGCTGTTTGTCAGACATCCTGCTTCTCCAAGACATATTTGCTTCTCCAAGAACACACGGGGAGTTTGCAGCCCTCAACATTAATTTCCCTTCACTCCTGCCTCAATGGACCTGGAACGGGTTCCGACTTCAGACTGATTCTTCTGCACAGAGACAAGGCAGAAAAATCCTCTTTCGAGGATTTCCTCCTCTTTGGGGGAAACCTGAATGCCTCAAAATATGATGAAAGCTGTTGACTCTAGGCCAAAAAATGCTCACACACACCCTCATCTTGTCTATAGCTTTGGGTGGGTTTATAGACCCCCCCTCACCACCACCACCAAGAATCATTTGGGGAGTGTGTTTCAAGGGAAAAATCCCCCATGTCCCCTTAGACTTCTTCATCTCTGGAGGGAAGGACCCGCAAAGTCTGTTCTTTTAAGTCTTGTGGGTGAGCCTGACTCTAGCCCAGGTCTGAAGTGCAATCCTGTGACTCCCCAGTTCAAGCAGAGTAGGGCTTATTTAAAAATTCAGAGTCCTGTATCCAACCCAGATTTATAAATTGGAATCTCTGAGGGGGTGAGACCCAGCAGTCTGCATTTTTAATTAGTCCCGCAGGTGGTTTTGAAGCTCTTTAAAAGACTGAGAACAGTTTCCCAGAAAGACAGTTGACACTCTAGGGCTGAAAGCCTGTAAACAATTGCTAATTAACTCATCAGCATTTCAAATGGCAGAGCCAGGGTGACCACATTCCAAGGAAGTTCCCTCTCCCCTCCTCCGTGTTTTCCTCACCCTCCCAGCCATTTCCTCAACTGCCCAGGCACCCTAGGTAATGCTATCATTCCCTCTCTAAACCCCAACCTCCCAGCTGTGCAATGGAAATGGGCCTGGGAGTCAAAAGGTTGTGGCCACAGCAGGATTACAGGTGCAAGCCCACCCCCAAGACTCCTCTCCCGCCCACCCTGCTTACTCGGCCTTTTTCCCCAGGGGTGTACCAACCACCTTCTAACATTCTATTCTGTTTGTTGTCCCCCCCCACCCCGTCCCGCCTTCTAGAATGGACATTCTGCACAGAGGGTGGGGATTTTCACCTGTAGTCTCAGCTTCCCAAGGTCCAGGCTGAATGCCCCGCACAGGGCAGGCTCAAGAGGCAGGAATGTTAAGTTTGGGGCTCCAGTGGCTCGCTGACGCTAAGCACTCAAAAAAGCAGCAGCTGTCCCCCTAATTTCCCTTCAACGTAGAAAGCAGGAATTGAACCCTTTAAATTAGGCTGCTTTTTACAACTGATTTCTCTTTAGGAAGCAAATAGCCATGGTGGGAGGGGGAGGCTGAAACTTTTAAAGCTCCCATTATGGTTTAAAGGGATGACCAGAGGGGTAGCCATCTAAGCTCAGCTGAAAGTGGGGTTTTTTGGTTTGTTTTTCAGAAGAGGAAGAGCAAAATCGATGGAAAAAATAAGAGATCTAGGAATCTGGCTTCCTCGTCCACATCATAATGCACTACACCCCAAAGTCCCCAACAGATAGATAGGTCACCCCCATCCCCAGGGACCCTGCAGCCTCATTCTCCACAGCAAAGAGTCCCTTGAACAACTACTCACTGAGAGTCAACTACCTTCTAGGTGCCATGCTGAGGACACTTCACAGGGCATCCAGCCTGGTGGGTGGGAAGAAAGGAGACCTGAGGGAATCCCAACCTGAGAAGGTATTGGGAGGAGGGGGAATGTCCTGACCCAGGTCTTGGGAGCGGAAGATCAGGGAAGGCTTCTTGGAGGAAGCATCCACTGAGCTGGGCTTGAGAGAGGAGTTAGCCAGGCAGGGAGCACAGGAAAGTATCCTGGTGGAGGTGGGAGAGAGCCTAGGTACTCTAGGGAGGGACCAACAGCACCATTAGAAATGTGAATCCGTGAGCAAGGCCACGCTGGCCCAAGTCGATGAGAAGCCCGGGAGAGGCCCCAGGCCTCTGTGCTCAGCTACAGAGCCTGAGCAGCCAGAGGGCAGGGTCCAAGCTATTAACCACCAGCCTAATCCTCCCCATGGAAGGAGCCCCCTCAAACTACCCACTGAGTATTCCACTGCCCGGAATGAGGGTGGGAGGAGGTGTGTGGTGAAGAGACAGAACTGGCAGGACGTGGGGGGTGGATCTGGACTGAAGGGAAGAGACAAGGCCCTCCGCACTGACCACCTGCCCCTACCCCTGCCCTCCTCCATCACCCCTGCCCCGGATCCCTTGCACACCGGCCTCCTGGCTCTCCCACTCTGCCTCAGGCCTCTGCCTGCTGCTCCCTGGGTCTGGAACACCCTTACCCACATACATCCTCATCCTTCACTTCGCTTGGATCTTTGCTCAAATGTCTCCTTCAGTGAGGCCCTCTCAGGCCACCCCACTGCTTCCCAGCAACTCCTCACTCAGAGTCGTTCTAAATATTTGTCGCCACCCAACACCCTAAATGTTTCACGTATTTACGTTTCTTGCCTGTTCCCATCAACACACTAGAATACAAACTCCACATGGAAAGAGATCCGTATGTGTCTGGTTCCCTCCTGCATCCTCAGTCCTGGAACGGTGCTTGGTACATAATAGCTATCATTATTTATTCAATGAATGAATGAACAAACGAACAAATGAATGGCAAAGAACAGGTGGTGCCATTTGCTGAGATGGGGATGGAGTAGTGGATTTTGGATAAGCATGTGGGGTGGCTGAGGGACAGGCAGGTGGGGCGGCCTCAAGTCTGAAGCACCAGGCCGGACCACGCTGGCCCGAGGGCCACATGGATGGGGCAGCTCATTTCTGGTTCTCCACAGCCACTCCAGATGGCCCCAGCAGGGCCTGGGACTGACTCCGTCCAGTGGCCCCAGGGCAGACAGAGGGAGAAGAACCTGCCACTCCTGTTCCCCGGGTTCTCCGAGCTTGCCTGAGTCTCTGCCCGCAGGGCCCCAGCAGCCAGCCAGCAGCAGACACATTATACAGTCCTTCTATGGCCCCGGTAGGCCCTGTCAGCCTCAGAAGGCCAGGCTGGAATAGCCATGGTGCTGGTGGCGGGAAGGGGTTTCCTCGTAGCCCCCCACTCTCCTGGTAGCCTCCAGGGCAGGAAGCTCAGTTTCACCTCAGCTACCTGTGTCACCGTTCAAACATCCCCTCTGTCATAGTTCTGGCTCCCAGAATCTGCACGGGAGGTCCCTCCCCACCCATCTCGGCTTCTGGCATATCATCCCCGCCCAACACCCCAGACCCCCCAGACCCGGCTCCCCAGCTGCCCCTGCAGAAGCTCCGCCAGCTGCTCCAGCCCACACAGGTCTTCCCCAACCTGGGTTCTGAATGCGCCCATTGTCTGATAACTTGGCATCCCAGCGTTTCGATGCTCCTCCCCTCATTTCCAAACCCCTCACCCCTCGCCTGTCTCCAAGCCCCTCGGGACAGGAGAAACCTCGTGACTTGACACAGAGGACACAGTAGGCACTCAAACACTGTACTGAGGGAACCTGGTTGGCTTCTGTGCTAGTAGAAACACCTTTCTGAGGTTAGAGGGAATGAGGGGGGAAAAGCTCCATGGACTAACGTGCAAAATTTTCCAGGGCATATCGTAAAGGAGAGGCGGGAGATGGGTTACGTATTACACTGCCATTTGTGGAAAACTCCAGTTTTTCAAAAACCCACAAATATGGGCACACACGTTCTGTAAACCCTTAGAAAAATGTCTGGGAGGATGCATGCCAAATCGCTCATGTCGGCCATCTGAGAAGGGGAGGGTGTTTGAACTTTCACTTACAGATCATTATTCAGGTTTTCCTTGAATGATTTGTTTAAGCTTTGTAACAGAGAATTTCAAACATATCTCAAAGTAGAGAAAATAGTATGATGAGCCCCACGTACCAACAACATGACGCACGGTGGTCTTATTACATTTACACCCCCATCCCAGACCCCTTATCTTTCCATCTGTAAATAATATGTCCCTGTGTATCTCCATCGGATCAAGACTCCTCCCTCTTTAAAAAAAAAAAAAAAAACCAATCCATTACTACCATCGTGACATTTCTTAAAAACAAAATACTTTCCCTCACATCCAGCTTGGTAGGGAGGTCAACAAGCTCTGGCATTCCTGCAAGTTAACTGGGTTACCCTCTGCCCCGTGCCCCTGCCCCAGCCCCAAAGTGAAAAGGAAGAAACTTTCCGTGGCACTTTAGAAAAGAAAAAAATGACAGTAATTCAAAAGAACCTACGAAGCTCTGAAATGCTTGCTTGCAAAGGTTAGTCTCTGGACACAGTTCACCATTCAGATTTTAAACGGAGCCCAAAGTGTCCAGGAACACCCCTTTAGTCTGTGCTTCCAAAGGAGCAGGCAGGATCTCCAAGCTTTTTACCCAAAGGGCTAAAACTGGTAAAGGACTTAGGGGGCTGCGTGGGAGATCCAGAGGTTCCTTTCTAGGCCAAAGTGAAGACTCTAAAATGCAGATATTCTCAGAAAGGGAGCTGCTGAGCTCAGGGAGGGGTAAAAGCAGGCCAGGCTGGGAGGCACAGCTTTTCCATCCCACTGTCACTGTCACTGTCACCAGCCATGACCTTGGATCAGCCAATAACCTCCAGAGGCTTTGGTTTTATTATTTGAAGATGGAACTGTCATAGCACCTACCTCACAGTTTGGTGCAGGGATTAAATAATGAGATCCTACCTGAATAGCTTGAGTACTCAATAAACGGGTGTGATCAAATTATGGTTCCTGTTTAATCACAATATTATTATTATTCTAATTCTGACACCTATCAGCTGTGTGACTCTGGCCCAGCCACCTAACCTCGCTGAACTGGCCAATTCATGTATAAACTAAGAAACTAGATGACTCTTAAAGCCTCTTCTAAATCTGCCGCCAAAGAATGGATTTTTATGAATGAATCCAACTCTAGCTGTTCTTTCTCATCTAAGAAAACAAACAAAAGATGATGAAGCATGGAGTTTTTAAAACATATGGATTTTTTAAAACATATTCTTTCGCTGCGAGTTTAGTGCTAAGCAATTCTAACTCTTCCTCTAGGGGGAGGGCCTATGAGGGTTTACAGAGACCTTGGAATTCCCTGCATGGAACAGGGCTACAGCAGCAAGGGAGTGAGGTGGAGCAGGCAAGATGCTCCCGGTGTGACCACAGGTGCTTTTGGTGTCAGAATCAGGAAAGGGCTGTCAGTCTCCAGAAATGCACTCCCTGTGCTTCAAACCAACCTCAGAAGTCTTACCCTAGTCCCTCCTGCTGCAATTTCTGCCCCGTTTCCTTTTACTCCGTTCTCCATGGGACCACGTGGAGGAGACCCTTTGCAAGTATTCAAAAGCAGATTCATTGGTTCTCAGCTTCCTCAAAGGCCAACTCCCAGCCCAGGGAGGCTTAAGGATGCTGGCGCATGGGGAGAGAACAGAATTACTGGCACAGCAGGAGGCTGGGCAAAGACCCCTGAAAGAGTAAACACATCAGTTTTGGTGAGAGAAGGTGCCTGTGATTTGATACCAATGCTGACCCTATTTCATGCATCATCAGGAAACCCTGAAAACCACGCGCACCTCTCCGATGCCCAGGACTGGCCGTGGGAGGAATCTGTCCTCTGTGATCGGTAACAATCCCAGAGGCCAGAGATCTTCACATCACAGGCCCTCCTGCTTACACCATCTAAAATGCTGTTGACATTGCTTGTAACAGTGAAAAAATAGAAACATCCAGTATCCATCAAGAGGGGACTGACTATACAGTAGAACACTATACGGCAGTTATAAATGAGCAAAAACTCCAAGATATATCAAGCCAAGAAAATAAGTGCAGAACAGTGTGTTAAGGATACTCTACTCTCATTAAACAGTAACTCCCCATTTCCCCCTCCTCGCCCCAGGCCCTGGCAACCACCATGCTACTTGCTGTCTCTACAAATTTGACTACACAAGGTACCTCATGTAAGGTGGAATCGTAATATTTGTCCTTGTGTCTGGCGTATTCCATTTAGTGTAATGTCTTCAACTTTTGTTATCCTAGGTACACATGTTTTGGCATGTGTCAGAAACTCCTTCTTTTTATAGGCTGAATAGTAGTCCATGGTACGCATATACCATATTTTGTTTATCCATTCATCCATCGATGGACACTTGGGATGCTTCCACCTTCTGGCTATTGCGGATAATGCTGCTACGAGCATGGGTGTACAAACATGTCTCTGAGTCTCTGCACTTAATTCTTTTGGGGGTATACTCAGAGATGGAATTGCTGGATTGTACGATAATTCCACAGAATTTAATTTTAAATAATTTATTTTCGAGCATATGTTTTTCATAAAACATACATTGTATGAAATGGAAATCACGTATTTTCTATTGTATACACTTAATATATAATTAAAATTTTAATAATGACTATGCTTAAAAAAAAAAAAAAAAAGGGGGGTGGGGTAGGGAGCAATAAGAATCTACACATACCTAACTCAAAAATATGGGAGGGCTTCCCTGGTGGCGCAGTGGTTGAGAATCTGCCTGCTAATGCAGGGGACACGGGTTCGAGCCCTGGTCTGGGAAGATCCCACATGCCGCGGAGCAACTAGGCCCGTGAGCCACAACTACTGAGCCTGCGCGTCTGGAGCCTGTGCTCCGCAGCAAGAGAGGCCGCGATAGTGAGGGGCCCGCGCACTGTGATGAAGAGTGGTGCCCGCTTGCCACAACTAGAGAAAGCCCTCGCACAGAAACGAAGACCCAACATAGCCAAAAATAAATAAGTAAACATATGTGGGGTTAAAAAAAAAAAAGGGAAAAAAAATATAAAATAACAATGGGTTATGAAAGGCATCTGAGAGAAGTTGGAGCTCACAGAAAAGCACCAGCCAGGTACAGGTACACTGGTGGTGGCATAAGCGTTGGGGTCAGCAGAACAGGGTTCAAATCCCTGCCTGCCATTTCCTAGCTTTGTGGCCTTGGGCAAGTCACTAACTCTCTCCGAGTCTCAGTTTCCCCCTCTGTAAACTGAAGGTAATACTAGAATCAAGTTCATAGGACAGTTGAGCCAAGTAGGTGTGACTATCAATCAGTGCAGTCACTTGGTGATGGTCTGCCTGCCTGGACAGCAGCACTTGACCTGTGGACAAACAATTTGCATTTGAAGCAAAGTGACAAGGGGATGCAGCCCTTCTAATCCTCAGTTCTCTCTGGCTCCTTCCGTTCTTTAGCATTTACACATTTTTTTTAACCCCTTGACACAAGACTAAAGCAGAAACGTCTAATAATAAAAACTCAATACTTCAAGAGTGTTTGATATGTGCCAGGCACTGAAAGCACTTTATGTCCGTTAACTCATTGAATTTTCATCGCAACCCTGTGAAGTAGGAACTACAATTTTATCCCCCCTTTACAAGTGAGGGGACTGAGGCACAGAAAGGTTAAGTAACTCAAGGCAAGAGTTGAGTCAGGATTTGAACCCAGGCGAACCTGTTTCTCATACCACTCTCCCCAATTCATCTTCACTCTTAGAGGCTTAGGGAGGCTGATTCCTTCATTTCACAGGTTAAAAGAGAAATAAATGCTGAAGATTAAAGCCACAACCTTGACATCAAATCTCTGTTGAAACTAGGAGTAAAACCTCACACCTGGTAAGTGATGTACAGTTTCCTAGGCTGAACAGCCTTCCCAGGTATTTAATTCCCAAAGTCTTAAGTACTCCCACGGCTCAGGCAAGAGGATTAGCAGGGGGAAAAAACAAAAGAGAGAGAGAGAGAAAGAAAGAGAAATCATAACTAAAATTTCCAAAGTCCAAAGAAAAATCAGCACAATTTACATGGAAGTTTCAAAATCAAAGACTCTGACGAGCTCTGAAACACCCATCTGCAAGGCATAGATGAGCATTCCTTTATAAATGCAGACTTGAAAAGGCAAAAGGTACAGGAAGTACACCCACAAATTCTCCTTTCTCCAGAGAGTTTAGTCATGATTACTAGCCCAGGAGGTGGGGTGGGAATGAAACCAACCACATGACCCTAACCAAGCAGGTGTTGAACCCAGTCATTCCTGCAAGACCACAGGCTTCTCGTTAAGAGTGCAAAGATCTAGGGCCAGTATCTCCCGGGATATGAGTAAAAGCAGGCACCTAAAGTACCTGTGACCATGAGAGGGTGATGTCACGGAGTCATTCAACCTCTGATACTGATAACCTCACCAGGATGGCAGTGATTCAGGGCCCCGCCCCACCTGTCAATAGGGCCCAGGTTATTGTCCCAAGCTGACTCAAGTGATGACGTTCTCTATGGAAAAGCCACAACTTTTCCACAAACAAGTTGGTCAAATCATTCCCTTTCAAAGACGCCCACACAATTGTGATGAAGAATTTGTGGGGGAAGAAGTTTGCTGTCTGAAAATCCTCATACTGAAACCAGGCTTCATTCTAACTAGCAGGTCCTGGGACACTGGTATACATGTAACCCCTCCGCCCCGCCGCCCCAAAAACATTCTGCCAGAGAAGTTTCATCCCTCTGCCATAAACTAGACGTAAAGCCATACTCCTCTTGGGCAACAGGCCAAGGGGAGGGGTAGCTTGGAAAGAACACTGGATCCTGGTTTGAATCCAATACCCTTTAAAGGAGATATGGTAACAATTAGCTCTCAGGATTATTCTAGAAAAATGCCTGCCCAGAGTATTGTCTTTAAATGGCACCAAGGGACTTCCCTGGTGGTCCAGTGGTTAAGAATCCATCCGCCAATGCAGGGGACACGGGTTCAATCCCTGGTGTGAGAAAATCCCACGTGCCGCGGAGCAACTAAGCCCGCGAGCCACAACTACTGAGCCCACATGCCACAACTACTGAGCCCGTACACCGCAACTACTGAAGCCAGCACACTCTAGGGCTCACGCACCACAACTACTGAGCCCGCGTGCTGCAACTAGTAAAGCCCACGTGCCTGGAGTCCGTGCTCTGCAACAAGAGAAGCCACAGCAACAAGAAGTCCATGCACAGCAATGAAGAGTAGCTCCTGCTCGCCGCCAACTAGAGAAAGCCTGCACGCAGCTATGAAGACCCAGCGCAGCCATAAATTAATTAATTTTTTTTAATTAATTAATTTTTTAAAATAGCACCAATACGGACTTAAAGAATGTGGGAATTCCAGCTCTCTCAAGAAACAGCCCAATCCTAATTACCAATCGAGCATCTCACTTCTTCAGGTCTTTACACAAATGTCATTCTTCTTAGTGACAACCTTTCTCCAATCCCTCCAGCCCCCAAATCCCTCCACCCCAACACACATAATTCTTATCACCCTTCCTGCAGTATTTTCTTTCCCTTCCATAGACCACCATCCAATTGCCTCCTCCTATCTCCTCCAATTAGAAGGGAAGGAAGTCCAAGAGGACAGGGACTTTTGTCTTTTTCCTGTTACATCCTCAACACCTAGCGCAGTGCTAGATAGGTGCCCAACAAATTTATTCCTTGAACAAACAAATGCCTCCGTCGTCCCAAGGGACTTCTCTCCCCGAGACATTCAGAGCAGGAACTATCCATCACCTTCACCTGGCTGCTCACAGACCATCTGGTTAGTTGGCCTTTCTTGCGGTAAAGAGCACAGACTTTGGAGTCCAACAGCCACTGAACACGCGGCCAGGCTCTCCCACTTCCTGTCCTAGTGAACTACACTCTCTCACGCAGCTGCTCAGGGTCTGTCAATTCTCAGTGGTTTTGTGAGGTGTAAGGGAGAGAGACAGCATCTGGGAAGAGTTCTGGACACATAGTACGTACTAGTACTATCTGTACAATGTTGCTTAGGATAAGAAGAGAGGATGAAACAATTTTTTTAGTATGTCTCAAATATTGCATGGGACATACTGATACTAAAAAATCAGTCATTGTTTACCTGAAATTCAAATGTAACTGGGCATCCTGTATTTTTTTTTTCCCATTTGCAGATGGTGGCCACTTTAATTTGAGCAATAATTGATACAAACCATTTGAAGGCAAATAAAGCATCCTATATTTTTGATGTTCAATCTGGCAACTCTGCCCATTAGGCATTATATTGCTGAAGGCGAAGTGATGCATCTTACATAAAGATTTATAAGATACTACCCTATAATACTCTCTCAATGAATATTTATTGATCAGATGAATTTCGGAGCTGTGAGATTTTTGTCTTGGCCGTGAGATGATTGAGTTAGCCGTAGATCATTGTCGTTGAGTTTTTTGCATCTCTTTACAAGCTCCCTTCAGGTTCCTGCGCATTGCCAAAAACTGGAAGAATGGAAACTGGGTCTTGAACAATTAATGGGCCTGAAGGATGCTGCCGATACCCAGGAGAAAGGTGTTGGGTGTATCTGGAAGCCTTGCTCAAGGAAGGTGTCACCAGACAATAGGAAACCAAACAGATGGCCCTGGCGGCTCAGATCTCTGTTTAGATTTTGATCTGGTGCTTCCTTACACCAAGAAGTGTGGGGCAGAAATGGCTCATCTGACCTTTACACTCTAGACTGCAAGCTGTTTTGTGACAAGACAATGAGGTAAGGTTACACCAGCAGTGTGCAGGGCTCAGAGAAACTGGGGAGTGCCAAGTGGAGACACATGCCCTGAGAACATCCCCTTCTCCTTGTGTCCTTTCTGTGGCTGGTACTGAGAAAGTTCCCTCTTTTCTTTAAAACAGAAAGCACGACAACACCTGAAACTACTATGTTACGTGTCAATTAGATCTCATTTTATTTTTTGGAAAAAGGCACAGTGGAATAGCTTCTAAAAGCAAAAGATATGTACGGACCTATATATACACTCTGAAACCTCATTCCTTCATTCAACAAATAGTTACTGACACCTACTATGGGCCAGGAACAGTTCCAGGTGCAATACAGCCGGTGAACTCAACAAGACAAAAGCCCCTGGCCTCCTGGAGTTTTTTTGTTGTTTGTTTTTTGTTTTTAATATTTATTTATTTATGTGGCTGTGTTGGGTCTTAGTTGTGGCACGTGGGATATTAGTTGCAGCATGAGGGATCTAGTTCCCTGACCAGGGATCGAACCTGGGCCCCCTGCAATGGGAGCATGGAGTCTTAACCACTGGACCACCAGGGAAGTCCCCCTCTTAGAACTTTTGTTCTAGTGGGAGGAGAAAGACAATAGACAGGTGAAATACATGTTAGATGGTGAAAAGAGCTACAGAGGAAAACAAAGCAAAGAAGGGGGAAAGGGTTACTGCCTCAAATAGGGTGTTCAAGAAAGACCTCATTAAGAGGGTGACACTTGAGCAGAGAAGTTAAGACATAAAGGAGTGAGCCATGCAGGTAGCAGGGGGAAACTATTATTGACAGAGGTAATAGCCAGTGCAAAGGCCCTGAGGTAGAAATGTGCCTGGTGTGTTCTAAGTACAGTCAGGACAAGAGGTAAGCGGTGGAGGTGGGCGGGGAAGCAGATCATGGAAGGCTTGTAAGTCATAGAAAACATTGGCTTTCGTTCTGTGTGAAATGGGAAACCACTGGCGGATTTTGAGTAGGTGTGATGCTTTCTAACTTAAATTTTAAAAACCATCACTGACTGCTGAGTGGAGAAAAGACTGTTGGTAGAGGGGCAGAGGAAGCAAGAAGACCAGAAAGGAGGCTGTTGCAACATCGAGGTGAAGACACTCAAAAACGTCATTGGGGAAAACTATCCTGGGAGTCTGAGTACCAAACCACACAAACAGTTGTTCTTCTTAGCCTTCAACCTGCCCAAGTATCATAAATCTGAAAGGCTGTTGGATTGCTACAAGCTCTTCTAATTACAAAGCCCACTAATTATTATCTAGACCTTGGCCAGTTATCCCACGGGGTCCTGTACTGGCCACCATTTATGATTTTCCTCATGGGAACAGGTTCAACTCTTCAGGCAGACCCCAGAAGTTCCCAGCAGTAACATCTGAGCTCACAGGGATCTGGGCACACTCCGTCTATTCCCAGTGTGGACAGATCCACAGCCAGACCTCTGCCTGGTGCCCACACCTTGAGTTGGTTCCACTTGGAACATGAGTTTGTTTAGGACAGGTTCCCTCCCAACCCACCATGAATGCCAGTATAATTGCATTTTCAGAGACTCAGAAAGTCGAAAAGAAGAAAGTAAAAGAAGTGCAGTTCACCTAGCATTTTTAGGAAGTGAAAGTCAAAAGGGACAGAGGCTGAAAATGGCTCAGAGGAGAAAGACAAAAGAGGTGCTTCAGAGGCAAAAAAAAAAAAGCCTGAATTCTAGCAACACAATTAAAAGTAGCAAGATGCAAAAGGTGTAAAGACCTCTTTTCCAAAGGGCGGGAGGAACTCGCCTTAGAAAGGTGAATTAGTTTCACTGGAGATGCAGTTTGGCAACGAGGCAGTCGAGGGCGTGGGAAAGGGCACGGGTTTTAGAAGACAGAAGTCCAGCTCTGCCACTACCTGGCTGGGTGACCTCAGACAAGTTGTCCAACTTCTGAGTCTGTAGGAGATAATGACAGTTTCCGTCTTGGGCCACCGTGAGGCTTAACCAAGCTATCAGGTCTGTGAGGACCCACTTTTGCAGGCCCCACTCCTGACACTGGTTAGAAACAAATACTTGTATTTTTATTTGTTGGCCGCCTCCAAATAAATACTCTCAGCATAGCCCTTCCATTATGTTCTCCTCCAGTGTGGGGGTCCCTGTAAAACCTCTGCATCTATTGACACAAGACTAAGGAAAAAAGACCACTGTCCTATACAAATTCCTACTGAAACTGGTGCCTGCTGTTCTCCCAAGCTCCAGCCCTGAGATTCCCAAATACCCTCAAGATGATGCCACTTCTGGGTCCTTCAAACTTAACACTTTCCTAACCAAGAACAAATTTTCCTTCCCCAACTTGCTCCTACTTTCTCCTCTATTCCCAGCAAAGGATGTCCTCTCATTCACCAAGATCCAGGGGGTAAAACTGAGCACCCCTCGCTCAGAAAACATCCTCTGAATATCTTCCCACCCCAGTGACATTCTCCAGTATATTGGAATTAGCCACTGAGGGAGGGGGCGCATCAGAGAATTCCTGGAATCTCCCTGAGGGCCCCCAGCACTGGCTGCTTCTCTGGGCACCCCCCATCTCCACCCCGTCTGCTCTAATTTGCGCCCGCAGAGCTCTCCTTCACCAGCACAGCAGGTCGACCAGCCGTATCCTTCCCTGATCAAGGGTGCCCTTGGATCCTTGGCCTCAGGATGGGCAACCAGATGCCCACACCCTGGCCGGCACTGGGTATTTATTCATCAAACATTCCTGATCTCGCCACTGGAGTTGTCCAGGGCGATGAATCAGGTGGCAGCGGACTCCTGGGGAGCTTTTAAAAATGCCATGTCAGAACCCCACCTTCAGAGACTGCAGCTCAGTGAATTTTCAGGTTTTTGAAGTGCTCCAGGTGATGTGATGCTTCGCCATGTGGGTAAACCATGGTCTCAGAGGCTGGGGCAGAGCGTTTTTTGGCAATGGGGAAAAGACAGGCACCCTTAAGCCATGTGTATTATGAAATATGTTTAAAAACCAAGCAAAAGCTGCCAGGTTCAAGGTCACCCTGATTTCCTGCACCCCCCCACCCGGACCCAGTTGTACCTTGCCCACTCCTCCCACCCCAATTCTGAACAATATTCATGGGCAGGTCCACAGACAACCCCACTCCAGCCCTTCCCAAGCACACTGCACAGTGGCAAGCAAGAAAACGCCGCAGCGTTTCCTTTCCTAGCAAAGGGCACTTTGGTCTAGTCACTGTTTGCTGTTTGCAGAGCAGTGTTTGCTTTAACACAGAAACAGGGAGAGTGAGGAAACTGGTTTGGCTGGTTTGCCGGGTGGGAGAGAGCACAGGGAAACGTTTGAACCAAAGGTAAAACAAGGGAGAGTCTCAAACAGAAGGCACCAAATACTCCAGGGGCTTTAATATGTAATATTCATTGGGCACTTAATATACACTGTGACATGGGAACTATTATGCCCATTTTACAGAAGGGGAATCTAAGGCTTAGAAAGTCCCTGGCCAATGTCCCTCAGCTGGCAAGGGGCATTACCTGGATTTCAATCTAGGCAGTCTGACTCAAGAACCTTCTAAATGTTCTTGGGCCTTGGGAGGTGGGGGAGGAGTGGAGAATGGAGGTAGATACAGGAAGGAAAGGGAAGAGGAAAAATGCAGAAAGAGGGGGCTTAAAACGCTCCCAACAGTAACAAGCAAAAGCTGAAGTATATAAAAGGAAAACTTACAATAGTAAGAGAGAAAAGGTGAGGGGAGAGGGAGGGGAGAGGGAGGGGAGAGGGAGGGGAGAGGGAGGGGAGGGGGAGAGAGAGAGGGGGGGGGGGAGGGAGAGAGAGAGAGAGAGAGAGAGAGGGGGGGGGGGGGGGGGGGAGGGAGAGAGAGAGAGACACCACCACAATTTTTTTTTAATGGACCAAAGACAAAAAAAACACTTTAAAGTGTCTAACTGCCCTTCCATTTCCAGAATCGAGTTTGAGGTCTCCCCTCTCTGCCCTCCGTGGCTTTCAGAGGGAAGCACTAAGTACACTGTATCCCTGGGACACACTTATCACTATGGTCTGGCTTCAAGAGCCACTGGCTGGGCATGCAGCCTTCACAAGCATCTTAGAAAGTTCTAACAGACGCAGCTCTCCCTGCCAATTACAATCAACGTTGAGCGCTGGCCCAAGGCCACAGTTTGAGAGGAAGAAAATAAGCCAAGGTATGAGGTAGTAAATATTCATTCATTCATTCATTTGTTGAAAATAATACGAGTGCCTACTCTTTCCCTAAGAAATATGAGCCACCATTGAATGACTCCTTCCTGTTTCCTTAACATCCTTCTCACTCACTTTACGTTCAGCCCACTCGGCTTTATTCATTACTGTAATCCCAGGGTCCAGCCCAGTGCTGACACTCAATAGGCACCCACGTGTGTTGACAAGAGAATCTAAACGAATAAACAAATATGCATATTTAATCCTCACAACAAACCTGTAAGTATTATTGCCCACCCCACCCCCCAATTTTACAGATGGGAAACAGGCTCTTAGAAGCAAAGTGATTTACCCAAGGTCACACAGCTAGTAGCTGAAATTCATACCTGGTCTTTCATACTCATGGAACTATCCTGACCAGCCCTAGCCCATTCCCTTCCTTGAAAGTCTACAGCCCTGAAAGAAGATGGGGGTTGAGGCAGAGTGGAAACCCAGAAAGTCTGGATTGTGATGGGTGTCTCTTAGGGATTTCTGGGTATGGGCAGCTTCTGGGAGATGTGAGAGCTGATTGCTTCAGCATCCGGCTTATCTGGGGCTGCACTTGGAAGGCTTAGAAGGAGCATTTAGGAGGAAAAGGCTCACCCAATAAAAAGCCCCAGAAAGCAAACAGGGATTTCCATAAACACCTGGCTGAGAGGATAGGCAGGTCTAGAGGCCCCGTACAGAAGCAGCAGGTGCCAGCCTTCCTTAGATGGCTTTGCAGGGCTCAGGACTTTCTGCCACTCCTTGTGAGACACAAAGGCAAGGGCAGGAGAATGACTCATTAGTCTCCTTCCCCAGGGAGATTTGCACCAACCACTGACACAGATGTGAGTAACAGGGAAGTGATGTTTAGGAGTTGGAGGGATGAGGGAGTAGGGATCCTATGACGTAAGGTGACCCCAAAGCAGGCTTCTGTATTTGTTTTTTAAAGCCTAGTTTAGGGACTTCCTTGGTGGTACACTTGTTGAGAATCCACCTGCCAATGCAGGGGACACAGGTTCGATCCCTGGTCGCGGAGGATCCCACATGCCGCGGAGCAACTAAGCCCGTGTGCCACAACTACTGAGCCTGCACTCTAGAGCCCGCGTGCCACAACTACTGAGCCCACGTGCCGCAACTACTGAAGCCCGCGCGCCTAGAGCCCGTGCTCTGCAACAAGAGAAGCCACCGCAATGAGAAGTCCCCGCACCGCAAGGAAGAGTAGCCCCCGCTCACCGCAACTAGAGAAAGCCTGCATGCAGCAACGAAGACCCAACACAGCCATAAATAAATAAATAGATAGATAGATAGATAAAGCCTAGTTTAATGAGGGGGCCTGCATACCGTTTCCATCACCGTTCAGCACATCTTTTAGAAGGAGGAGGAAATGGGTGTATTTAATCCTTACAGCTGGATGCCTGTGAGCAAGGTCAATCCATCAAGCAATCAGAGCTCAAACCCAAAATATAAGCCCTGTTTGCCCAAGGTCAGGTGGAGGAGGAAGCAAAGCAAGGAAACCATCGGTTTGAAAGCCTGCCTGCTTTTTTTCCCACCCCTCAATCAACTGAAAGCTGAGTGCACAAGTATTATCCTGAGATTGGAAACTGTCTAACAGCCTGGGTTTTTCAAACCAGTTTGTGCTTTAAAAAAAAAAAAAAAAAAAGGAAAATAATCAGAAACTCTAAAGAACCAGTTTACAGTTGTGGTTTTGGTGTCGTTTGTATGTACGTTCTCCATTCTAAAACGTAGAGAGAAATCAAAGGAACACAAAGCTGAGTGAGACTGTGAGGTTGGCCTTCTCACAGGGCGCAGGAACGACCCCAGAAAACCACCCCAGGATCCCCTAAGTTTAATCAAAACCCTATTTGTGACACTCTTCAGCCACCTGTGGACATAACGCAATAGGCTCCTTGTTCTCAGACCCTCATGCAGCAAATTCCCCACAGGGCCAATGTTTAAACCTGGTACTAATGTTGCATGCCTCCATCTTCCTGGACTGTCCAAAGAGAATGAGGTCACCTCCCTAAATCCTGGCTGCCTTTTTCAATCACAAAGCCAGTTCCCTGAGATCGCATGTGTGATTTTACCAGAAGGGCACTTTCATCTGATTCCACATTGGAGTGGTAGGAGACCCCATCGTCCAAAAAGGCCAAAAAAATTACATGTCAGGAAATCTGTTGATTGGGGCTGGGTACGTGGACATAAAGGGAACTGGAACCAGCCACACAAGCAGCTTCCAGAGGATACTTCTCCCACCAACACTACCAGCTATAGGTCCCTTCCACTTCCCACCAGGTCTGGCCCACCTCCATAACCACCAGCCCCCTCGGGGTCCCGCCCTATCAACACCTCTGCTCTCCAGGGTACATAGGGAGGATGATGCCTATTTCACGATGGACACGAACTCCCCAAATACCCTCTGTCTTTTTTTTTCGAGATTATTGAGAAGCGTGAAGAATGGGAGAAAGACCGGCTGTGGCTCCCTGAGCAGGTCAAGAAATTGCCTTATGCTTCAGTCTCCTCATCTCAAAACAGAAATAACAATGGTACCCACCCCACCCCCCCGTCACACAGTTCAATGAGGTAAAATAGGTAAAGTGCTTGTCCCAGAGTCTGGTTCAAAAGCCAATAGGTGGGGCTATTAATAATAATATTTATGTTATTGTTAACATGTAATAATACTATTACTGGTCAGATACAAAAGCTTGGTGGTGGTGGTGGTGGGAATAAAAACTAGACTAACCCACCCTTGGTGCTACAAAGATGTCTTGGTGAAGGAAAACAAAGTGACCAACACCTGTGTTGCAACACCTCATACACAGATGCACACACCATTTCTAACCCTTGCCCCGAATTCAAGGTTCAGTCAACTTTGCCTCATCCCAGAAGCCAGTCTTCACTGCCCACTGATACCCACCAGAACACCCCAGGGCACCCACACTCTGCCACCTAAGTGCCCATGTCCCACAATGTTCTCTAAGCGGGTCCTGGGACATTTCTTAGCAACCTGCTGGAGTGTGAAATACCAGGGGCAGGGATGAAGTAGCCCTATATCTCCTCAATCACTCCCAGGGGCCCAGCATAGGGCCGGGCAGAACATCAAGCAGAGACTGGCCGAGTAATGGTGGACCCACTGCAAAACCAGGCAGACAACACTTCCTTTCTGACCCAATAGAAAGCTCCACACAACACAGACGTGACTCAGAAAAGCAAATATGTTTAATCAATCAAGCTGTTTAAAAAAAAAAGTCTCCTACTGTTGGAACAACTTTCAAAGTTCAAAAAAAATTTCAGACAACAGCATGATTGCTGTAGATTTTCCACATGGCCAAAGACTGGAAGAATAAATAGTGAATTGCCTTAGGGGAATTGTGGGTGATTTCTCATTTCAAAAAGTGTTTCTTTTATTGTTATGATACTTGCCCTATCAACTAAATCAAGAGGGAAGAGAAAGTCCTTTGGTAGGAAATAAGCGCCTGGGAATCAGTGAAACCAGAAGAGAAACCAACATTCCCTTGCTCTCACTCCTGGGCAATAGTGAAGTGAAACAAAGCAAACTCTAGAATCCTGATTATCACAGTGATAAGACCCAGAGGCACACTGTGTCCGTTTTCATTCCCTGAGTCAGAGCTACCAGGTTTTTGAAACACACACCACACACACACACACACACACACACACACAAACACACACACCCCATTATTCCTTGGGGGTATGGTACCTGTATCAAAACGTTTTCATCTCTATGAGCAAAAGCCACAGTCTGGTGACTAAGAGAGGGCTCCTCAGTCATCCCAGAGATGTTGCAGAATGGGGCCTAGGATTCAGGTCCTAGCTCAGATTCTTGCTCTGCTGAACCTGGGGCAAGTGGGCTCCACCCTCCTGAGCCTCACATTTGCTCATCTGTACCACGGGAATTACCACCCACCCCCACCCTCTTCCCACACATCAGGTTTTTGTAGCATGAAATGATAGACTGTCTCAAAGTGGTCAGGATGGGCTTCCCTGGTGGTGCAGTGGCTAAGAATCCACCTGCCAATGCAGGGGGCATGGGTTCGAGCCCTGTTCCAGGAAGATCCCACAGGCCGCGGAGCAACTAAGCCAGTGCACCACAGCTACTGAGCCTGCGCTCTAGAGCCCACGAGCCACAACTACTGAAGCCCACGCACCTAGAGCCCCTACTCTGCAACAAGAGAAGCCAGCACAATGAGATGCCCGCGCACGGCAACAAAGAGTAGCCCCCACTCGCCACAACTAGAGAAGAGCCCTCACGTAGCAATGAAGACCCAATGCAACCAAAACTTTTAAAAAGTAAAAAAATAAGTAGCCCTGAAAAAATTATATATATAAAGTGGTCAGGACAATATGAGACACACTGAAGGCCTCTAATAAGTGCCCCCCATAACTAAGTCAACCATACAAGATAGCCCCCTCAACCCCAACTGCTCTATCTTGGCAAAAGTTTAGATCCCTGTATCTGTGTAAATTACAAAGGGGTGTCACCTGAGCCACGGAAGAAGGGGCTCGCCCAGTCCAGCCCAGGGGTGTGGGAGCGCAATTTCTCGGACCCTTCCCAATCCCACCCCACCCCGCTCAGGGACAACTGCGGCGCGCCCTCACCTCTGCCCAGGACTCGGCCTCTCTCCAAGTGCAGCCGGGGCACGGTGAACGTGTAGCTCTCGGCGCCAAAGCCGGGATTGCAGGGCTCCGGCTCCTGGCAGAGCCACGATGAGACCTGGGGTAGGAGAAAGATATGGAACCCGGGTGACTTGAGAGGGTCCCCTCCCGCCCACACCGAAACCAACAGTGCCTCCCCTCCCTTGCTCCCGGCGCCAGGACTGTGGGAGTGGCCCACCCCCATGCCCATCCCCATCCCCCCGGGCAGGCAGCCACGCCAAACTCTTTCATTCGGAAACCTGTGGCCGCCAAGCCCCCAGGACTTCCCAGGAGAGGCGGCTGCTGGGTCACCTTCTCCAGACCTAGCACCCCCTTCCTTCCAGTCTCCTTTTTAATTTCATTGGAGGCATCTTTACGCTTCCAAATTCCACTTTCCCTATACCGGGAGAGCTCCCACTCTTAAGCCCAGTTCCTCAGACCGAGGGGCGTTCCAACCCCTTTTGACCCTACTTTCTTGTCCCGGGGACGTCCCCATACCTATTTACCACCCTTTCTTTACAGGGCAGGTGCCTTCTTTATCTATTGGTTCCCCTTGCCTTACCTCAGAGGTCGTTCCCACTACTCCCGGCTCCCCCCGGACTTGCACCAGGGCTCCCCTATCCCATACCCCGACGCCCACCCTACTCCATGCCCTCCGCTGCCCGCCCTTAGCCCACCCGACTCCCCGGAGGCTGCAGTGAGGCGTGCCCCCCCCCACCTCAGGCATTTGCGGGAGGCAGTAGGCAAAGCCGCGCTCGCCCTTCACCCTCACCCGCTCCCGCTCCCTTCTCCGTGGAATCCAGAGCGCGGCGCAGTTTCCAGGCCATTCAGGCCCTTTGTACCCAAACTTTCTTGGAAGAAGAGGGACTGGGGATGACAGGAGAGAGAAAGGGACGACGAAAGAGAGGAAGGGGCTGGGGGCCGGGGTGCGGTTGGTGGGTCCGGAAGGCGTCTCCTGCAAAGTCAGGGGACCCAACGTACCTGCAGCAGCAGCAGCAGCAGGAGCGCAGAGAGGCTGCGGCACGGAGGGCCCATGGCGGGCCGGGCGGGGGTCGAGTATGGTCCGGCCGAGCTGGGCCGGGCTCGAGTCTGGCAGAACTTCCGCGAATTCACAGGTGCTTTAGGGTTCCGGACGCCACTGAGCTGGGCAGTGCCGCGGGAGCCAGGTGAGCCTCGACGGCCCCGCCTCCGGCACCGCTGATTGGCTGAGGATGCACCTGCCCGGCCGCAGCCAATGACCGGCGCGGAAAGGCCTCGGGCTTCCTCCGCTGGCTTGGGCGGACGCTCCGCCCCCGCTCCCGCCCCCCAGCCTCATGCCGACCCGGTGACCGGATTGTAGAGTCAGAGCAGCGGATAGGGCTCCATGATTCCTATTACCATCAGGTTTGAATACCAGCCTCGCGGTGGCTCACTAACACCTGGGACCAGAAAGGATTTTACTCTTTAACTACTTCTGTCTTTTTAACTTCAGATCTCCATCAGTTCGTGAATCTGCAAATCAATTCACTGGGCGGGACCCCGCCCCCCCCCCCCGCCCTTCAAAGCTTCAGTTTCTCCACCTTCCAAATGGGAATAATAATCACCGAGCCTCCCTGTGTTGTTGTGAAGTTGTCATACAATTAATAAGACAAATGTTTGCTGCACCACAAAAGCTCGATACAGAGGTGAGGGATAATAATAGTTAACAATAGGTGCTGGGCATTAAAAGTTACTGTGCCGGGCTCTGTGCTAAGCATGACATTAACCATCTCATTTAATCTCATCTCAAAACAACACAAGAGCTGTGTTATTATTCCCATTTGATAGCCAGACAACTGAGGCATAAAGAATTTGAAGCCAGTAGGAAGTGATAGAGGACTGGAACCCACCTCCCTCTGATTCCAGAGCCCCTATTCTATTAACTTCACCTCATGTGGTCCCACAAAATCGCCAGCTGGAGCTGCAGTTTTCAATCTGTCCTTTAATGTTGACTGGAAGAGATCCATTAGAGATCACCCAAACCTTTCATTTGCAAATAACTCTTTCTATGTCCCATGCAATGGACACCATCTTTCCCTTTACCCTTGAATCATGATCAGAACTACAGTACGTGTAAAAAGAAATGGTAATTATGTGATATGATGGGGGTGTTAGCTATGAGTTAGGTATGTGTTAGGTAAGTGTTAGTTACTATGGTAGTAATCATTTTGCAATATATGTAAGTGTATCAAATCAACATTTTGTACACCTTAAACTTACACAATGTTATATGTCAATTGTATCACAATAAAGCTGGAAAAATACAAAAACAAACAAACAAACAAAAGCACTACAGTGTGTGGAGTCAGCCACTCACTAGCTGTGCAACTTTGGGCAAGTCAGTATTTTCATCTGTATAAATGGGTCCTTAGGAGCTAATATAAGAAAATCACTAAGCAGAGTGCTTGTTGCCTGGTAGCAACTGCTCAGTAAGTGTTGGGTGTGGAGGTTGTTCTTTGGAACGGACCACCCCCTTTCCCCCTTGCTCATGGGGAAGACCATGTTTACAATATTTCACCCCGAGCTAAAAGTGAATCTGAGCCCATTGAGGCTACTTTCTCAACCCCAGAGGAGAGGCACTGTCTTGAACCAAGACACTGTTTCAGGTCAGTCCAGCCACCACCCCCCCCAACCTGTCCCCTCCATTTTAATGGGTTTCTGAGCACACGCCCAGGCCATTTGGATCTCTGCATCTTGGCGCTCTCTCTGCCTCAACCCACCAGGAGACTTTGAGGGAAAAGGCTCCAGTATTTCCTTTCCCACTGAGGCTCCTGCAGGACAGTGCATTAAGCAAGAAAATGGAAATACAGAAAGAGGCGTTTCCCCCATGGGGCGGCTTGTCCGTTTATTTTTTTTCCCCTCAGTTATGTAAAAATTCATGTTTTATACCATCACTCAGACCAGGGAGACTTCAGGGCTTTGCTTTCCTCCTCCCACAAAGCCCTGGCCTTGTAACTCCACGGCAGCTCTCATCGACTCCTCCATTACACTCTGATAATTCAATAAAAAGCACCTTAGAAAACAGTTAGGGGCAGTGAGGACAGGTCAGGCATGAGCTCGCTTCAGACTTCTCGGCAAGCCCTTCTCCAAGCTCCAGGGAGCGGGCCAGGAAGGGCTGCCTGCCCTCAGCGGTCCAGGGTGAGCCAGGGGGAACGGAGGATGCGCAGGGGTTTCCTGTGGAGACAGGGCATTGTGTGGCCCTCAGTGAACTGCCTCAATTTCCTCTTCCATCAAAAAAGGATACCTCATTGTGAGGATCAAATGAGCAGGTGAAGGTGAGCCTCTGCTGCCTGATCTCAGGCTGATGGAGGGTTAAAATTCCTGCTCTGCCACTATCTGGGTAGCATGTCCAGTCTCAGTTTCCTCATCCATAAAATGAAGATGTTGGCAGCCCTTAATTCACAAGGTTCGTATAAGCGCTCCGTGAAGTTAGCTATTAGCACTCTAGGCTCAATACCTTCCCCTTCCAGTTCCAGGCAAAACTGTGAGCCCCCATGGAGCCTCCCCACCCCCAGGCTCTCCTTTTCCCAGCCCTGCAGTTAAAGTCTCTTAGGCTATCTCTGGCCTCTGCTTGGAAAAACTCTTTCATGGGGGCTGTTTAGTCTTTGAGACCTTCCCAAGGTCATTTGCATTTTAAAGAGAGCTCTGGGGTACAATTCTTTCAAAGGAAGGAAATCTTTGGAACCAGTAAACTCCGCCCAGGGTTCTTAACCTGGTGTCTACGGATGGGCTTCATGGCGTGAGTGGTCGTGAAACTCCTGAGATTGTTAGCAAACCTGTTGGTGCAGGTGGTAAGGTCCATTGCTTTCATTAACTTCTCAACTCGGGGAAAGAAAAATCAAAATCTTGGAAGTTGAGTTCTCTCTGAGGGCCAGTCCAGTGTTAATGGTAGAATTCCAGGCATTAACCAGGGAAAGAAATGTTGACCGGAGGCCTTGCGGGTACCATTCTAGGTGGATGACAGACCCTACTACCGCTGGTGCTAACCGGGCTTCCGTCATTGGCATGACCAACACCAGATTTCCTTACTGCCTGCAGGGTGTGTCTCTGACGACTTTCATTTCCTGGGTGTCCTGGCAACTGGTCAGCTTGGAGGCTAAAGATTAACTCCCCAGGCGGTCCTGCTCCTTTCATCTTCTGGCAAAGGGGTGGTATAATAAAGGCACTCAGACTGGGAGGGGCACCTCTACCCCAGCCTCAGCCAAGAGGAGCCCAACCCCCTAGCCGGCTGGGGAGGAATCCCAGGGAAAGTGGAATTGCTGGGGATTGCAGCCAGATCAGACTCCCCACTGTGTGGGGAGAGGAGGCTCCATTCTAGCTGCTCCTGGGGGCTCCTGACACCTCTGCTGGGCCGGGCTGCCTGCCAGCACGCCAGGGAGGGAACTGGATATCCCACTTCAGCCTCCTGTTAAAATGTGGTAACTGATAGGGGTACCGCCCTTTGCAGCTCAGCCACTCACGTCTGCAACAAACATTTTTATTTCAAACACAAGGAAAAATAGTATAATGCACACCATGAATAGTTATAATGAAACACCGTGTATCTATCATCTAGTGCCAACAATTATTTTTTGCAATTTGTATAATTTTGTAACATGTGAACGTTATACCAAATCTTGTTTCATATTTTCATCCCTGAGTTTAAAAAAAAAAAAAAACTAAGACTATTTTTTAAAAAGTAGTTTTAGGTTCGCAGCAAATTTGAGTAGGAGGTACAGAGATTTCCTAAATACCCTCTCCCCAACACATACATAGCCACCCCATCAACATCCCCCGCTAGAGCAGTACATTTGTTACAACTGATGAACCTACACTGACACATCATAATCACCCAAAGTCCATAGCTGACATTATGGTTCACTCTGGGTGTCATATGTTCTATGGGTTTGGACAAATGCATAATGATGTGAATCCGCCATTGTAGTACCATACAGAGTCTTTTCACTGCCCTAAAATCCACTGTGCCCTGCCTGCCTATTCATCCCTCCCTCCCCCCAAACTCCTGTCAACCACTGATCTTTTTACTGTCTCCCAAGTTTTGCCTTTTCCAGAATGTCATGTAGTTGGAATCACATTACATGACATTCTGGAAAAGGCAAAACTTTTGGTATGCCTTTTGCAGGTATGTAGACTTTCAGATTGGCTTCTTTTACTTAGTGATATGCATTGAAGGTTGTTCCATGTCTTTTCATGACTTGATAGCTCATTTCTTCTTAGCGTTGAATAATATTCCATTGTCAGGATGTACCACAATTTATTTATCCATTCACCTACTGAAGGACATCTTGGTTGCTTCCAAGTTTTGGCAATTATGAATAAAGCTGCTATAAACATCCATGTGCAGTTTTTTGTGTGGATGTAAGTTTTCAACTCCTTTGGGTAAATACCAAGGAGCATGGTTGCTGATTGTATGGTAAGTATACGTTGAGTTTTGTAAGAAATTGCCAAACTGGCTTCCGAAGTGGCTGCACCATTTTGCATTCCCACTAGCAGTGAATGAGAGTTCCTGTTGCTCCACATCCTCGCTGGCATTTGGTGGTATTAGCGTTCCATTTTGGGCATTCCAATACATATGTACACTTGCATTTTTATTTTTGCAGACCATTTTAAAGCAAATCCCAGATAACGTAATTTCCCCTGTAAATATGTCAGTCTGCATCTCTGAGAACATGACCATCATCCAATTAAGTAATAACGCCTAATAAAATTCACAATTCCTCAATATTATCTAATGGCTAAAAAATGTCCTTTTAACAATTTGTTTGTATCAGGATTCAAGCACGAGTCACATTTTGCATTGGGCTATATGTCCCTTGAGTCTCTTTATATTTGTAAAAGTCTCCCCATCCTTTTTTGTCCGGCTTTTTTTTTTTTTTTTTTTTTTTTTTTTTTTTGGCTGTGCTGCGCAGCGTGCAGAATCTTAGTTCCCCAAGCAGGGATGGACTCTGTGTCCCCTGTGGTGGAATTGTAGTGTCTTCCACTGGACCGCCAAGGAAGACCCTTGTCCAGCTTTTCTGAAGTATAATTGACTGCACATGTTTAAGTACACAGTTTGATGTTTTGGCATATGCAAATACTGTGAAGCCATCAGCACAATCAAGAAAATGAACAGATCCCTTTTGTTTGTTTCTGTTTTGATATAATTCCAGACTTACAGAGTTTGTTTGTTTTTAAGGGGCATTTATTTTTTAAGATACCCGGTCATTTGTCCTGTTGGATATCTTGCATTTTGTATATTGATCACATGCATCCTCATGGTGTCACTTACCATGTCCCTCTCTCCCATATGTCATGTAAACTAGATCTAGAGGTTTGATTTGATTCAAATTCAATTTTTTTTACGCAAAAATATTTCATAACTGGTACTGAGTACTTCCTATAGCATCATATCAGGAAGCAAGAAATTGCCTGGCTGACTCACTTTTAGAATACTAAGATTCAGTTGGTGTCAGCTGATCTTTCCAGTATCAAGTTCTCCATCAACCTTTCACCTTGTGGTTTTAGAATCATGGCTGATGGCTGTCCAGATCCATTATCTCATCAGGGAAACAACAAACATTTATTAAGCACCCCCATGTGCCAGGTACTCTGCTCAACAATGGGGACACAGAAATAAACAAAATATGATTCCTGCCCTTAAGAAGCTCATACGGTAGTGAGGGATGCAGACAGGTAAACATTCATCCACTTATTTATTAAGTATTTACTGAATGCTAACTAGGACCAGGCATCGCGCTAAATACCAGTAATTACAATACAGTGTGTGATAAAAGTGATAGCTACCATTTATTGGAGCTCACGATACTCTAAGCAGTATCGGTCTTTGTACAGCACTTTGGGTGCTCTCACTACATCCTTTTTTTTTTTTTTTTTGCGGTACGCGGGCCTCTCACTGCTGTGGCCTCTCCCCCCGCGGAGCACAGGCTCCAGACGCGCAGGCCCAGCGGCCATGGCTCACGGGCCCAGCCACTCCGCAGCACGTGGGATCCTCCCAGACCGGGGCACGAACCCGCGTCCCCTGCATCGGCAGGCAGACTCTCAACCACTGCGCCACCAGGGAAGCCCTCACTACATCCATTTTACAGATCTAGAAGCAGAGGCTCGAGAGGTAAAGAGATTTTGCCCAAGGTGACATATTAAGTGACAGAGCTGGAATTTGATGGGTTCAAAGCCTCTTCATCTCCATGCTATACTGCTGAGATCAGGACAGTCTTTTATTTCCAGGTGCCATTTGAAATGAGAGGCAAACCTTGCTTAATTTAGCAAGAAATGGTCTGTCGAGTTGAACTGAAATTCCAGACCCTGGGATAGCCAAGAGAAGATGGCAAGAGCATAGCCTGAACTACTGGTTTTTCAGCCAGGCTGGAGCTTCCAGTACATGAGGGGTAGGTTGGGGGTAATGATGAGAGTTGGAACCAGAGGGCTGGGTCCTGGGTCGAATCATTTGGTCCTCCAACTTGCCCACAGAGCAAAAGGTATTCTCCCCATTTTGCAGAGGAGGTGACTGATGCTCAGAAAGATGAACAGCCAGGTCATGGCAGGGGCAGGCTTGAGACCGGTGCTCTGGCTCCAAGACCAGTATGGCAAAATGGTTCCCAGCACAGATGTTAGTGCCTCGCTGCCTGGGTCTGAATCCTGCTCTTCTACCTGCTAGTTCTAAGCCTTTGAATGAGTCACTTTAAAGCACCTTTGGACCTCAATTTCCTCATCTGTATAAATGGGGATAATAACAGCACCTACCTTGTTGGGTAGCTGTGGAAATTACGTGAAATAACCTAAGTAAATGTGGCAGACTAGAAGTCCTAAATAAACATTAACTATTATTATTTCCACATTCCATGATGCTCAGGCGCTGGGGTTTTCACTGAGAGGAATCCCTGAGTCCCTGAGTGCATGGGCAGCAGGATTCCTCCAACCTAACTCTCACTCTCTCCTAGACTCACTGAAAGAGAGGGAGCCCGCTGCCATGGGGCTCCATGGCTGGCTGGGTGCCCTCTCTTGGCACAGATACTTTTGTACCTGGTGTCTCAAGATAAGGTGCTACAGAATAGCTACAGAATACAGAACCTCAAGATAAGGTTCCACAGACCTGTGCTTCCTGCCTCCCAACTTTGAGCAGAGAAGGCCTCATCCCTCCTCTCAGAACCAAGGACCTGTCCACGTGGTGGGATGGAGAGAGAAAGCTCTTTCTAGTCTTGCGCCCAGGTTGGACAAGACCAACCCTCTCCAGGGTCAGCAGCCAATGAAATCACTCTGTGCCAAATTCAGCCTGGCCCCAAGTCAAAGAAATTTAGTGACAAACAACTTATTTATTTATGTACCAAATTCCAGGGGCTAGCTAGAACACAGTGTAGGGAACTGACCTTGTCACTTGAAGCAAAATCTCTTTCCTTCCCTAAGTCTCAGTCTCTTGTCTGTAAAATGACTCAGCTGGCCTGTAAGGATCCTTTATTTTTCTTCTGCCTCTAAAAACTATGACTTTGAACGTCTTGAGATTGAGTCAGTGAGCACTGTGTGTGTGTGTGTGTGTGTGTGTGTGTGTGTACACGTGTGTGCTCACCTACTTGTGGGTTCATGAAAGGGGTGCATCTTGGTCTTTCTAGTCCCAGCAGTTCTCAGCGAGAGTCCAAGTTTTACAGGAAGGGAACGTGAAGCTGACCAGTCTCGAGTCAGACTGTGGCAGTCGGAGAGAGAGAGCTTCCTGCAGGGGTGGAGACCAGCAGAGCAATAAAACCTGGGCAAAGAGCAAGGTTTCCACTGCAGGCCTAGGAGAAAACTCCAGAGTCCAGACTCAGGATGGGGCTGCCCATAATTTTCTAGAGAGACTCTCCAACTTTTCAGGCAGCATTCATTCACTCATTCATCCATCCATTCATTCATTTGATAAACAATCACTGGGCCCCCAGCTGTGCCTAGTGCTTTGCTGGTGAGGGAGGTGCCTCCCTGCCCTCACAGGGCTTTCAGTCTGGTGCAATAAACAGACAAGGGAACCAGGTATTTATAATCCAGGGCAATAAGCAAGGATGATACTAATATTTAACAATAGGTAAAGCATGGGCACCAGGCCAATCAAAATGAACACCAGCCATTAACACCAGGGTAGGGTCCCCAGGCCTCCTGCTGTGCCAGGCTTTATCCTTTTGGTTGTTGGGTGGTGGGGAGGTGTGGGCGTGTGGGAGGGGCTGGGGGTTTGGGGGGCACTTGAGGGACTCAGGGAAGCAGCTGATTACCGACTGATATGGAAAAACTTCAGTACTGTATTTTAGCCAACAGAATAGCCATATCAGTGACCAGGGCTGGAGGACAGCCCTGGTGATAATGATTCAAGATTAACAAGGCCCATGATGGGAAGGCACGAGGGACTCAGGGAAGGCTTTGTGGGGAAGTGATATCTAAGTTGAGTTAGCCAGGGTGTTCCTGGCAGAACCTGGGCAAAAGTATTTTCCCAGTGGGAGGAGCGCTCAGTATTTTCAGGCGGTTCAGTCTAGCTGGAGGAGAAAGAGGCGGGAGATTAGACCCAACAGGCAGGTAAGGAGAGTGTGTGCTGTAGGGTTGGGGGAGGGGGCTGTGTTAATCATGCTCAGTGGCTTGGACTGTGTCTCCAGAGCAATCGGGAGCCACCGCAGGGTTTTAATTAAGATCAGGGGGGGCTTCCCTGGTGGCGCAGTAGTTGAGAGTCTGCCTGCCGATGCAGGGGACATGGGTTCGTGCCCCGGTCCGGGAAGATCCCACATGCTGCGGAGCAGCTAGGCCCGTGAGCCATGGCCACTGAGACTGCGCGTCCAGAGCCTGTGCTCCGCAACGGGAGATGCCACAACAGTGAGAGGCCCGCATACCGCAAAAAAAAAAAAAAAAAAAAAAATCAGGGGAGTCACCTGATCCAGTCTGCAAATCCCCCAAGTGACACCAAGGAATCCATTTTTCCAAAGACAAGAACCAAGGCTCGGGGAGGTTAAAACACCTATCAGATGTCATGCCGCAGGCTGGACATGGCATAAATGCAGCTGCTCACTTCTGGATCCTCTTCTCTACTGAATACCATGTGCATCAGAGGCTGCCCCTTTGTGTATGGAGCTTTAGAGTTCATAAAGCACTTTACAGTTTACAGAGCACTTTCCCATCCATGCTCATTTGATTTCCCACCACAGCACTGTATTACAGTGATACCATTCCCATTTCACAGTTGAAAGGACTGAAATACAGGGAGGTTTCAATATGTAATAAATAGTGAAATTTTGACTCAAACCTAAACATTGAGACTCCTTGTCCAGTGATCTTTCCCCTCTACCATGCTGTGTCTTGGCATTTGTATTGATCACTTTGGGTTATAAATGCCAGAAACGTAAGTGCCTGAGCAGAAAAAAGGAATTTGGGAGCTCACATACTAAAAAGTCCATGATGGATGGACTTCAGGCATGGATGGCTCCAGGTGGTCAAATTACATCATCACAGATCTGTTTTGCTCTGTCTTTGCTTTCATCTATGTTGATTTTCTTCTTGGATTCTCTTATCAAGGCAGAGACAGGCTGCCAATCTACCACTTTAGCAATCCCAGCCACAAAGTACCATACTTTTCCGATAGGTACAGCAAAAGCCTCAGGTTTCACCTTTATGCCTCGACTTGGCTCATGTGCAGACATGAACCAATCCTGTGGCCAGAGAGATGGCTAGGTGGCTCTGATTGGCCAAGACTAGGTCATGTGTCCAGCCCTGGAATGATGCAAGAGGAGTCAGCCTTCTGGGACCACAGGGACTAAGAATAGGGGAGGTGTGGTCCCCTAAAGAAAAACGATGGTGCTGTCACCTAGAGAAGAGCAGAGAGATACTGGGCACATAAAAACTAACATTCAAGCTACATCATGATCCCTCAGCATCAGGAGGAGGCTACTCACCTAGGGGAGGGTGGTCTTCTCTGACCAAGGAGCTCAAAATGGTGGCAGGCATGGTCTGTCTGGAGCCTGCTCCTTGGGGCAGGAACCCTGCTCCTCTGCAGAGCTCCACCTTTCAAGAGCCAGCCAGCGAGCTCCAGTGCAGCTCAGAGCCCCCAAAGCCACTTCCCTTCTTCTTAATGCCAAGTTTTGGTCTGTGCCTCCTGGGGCTGGGGTTGGAGGCAGGGTTCTCTGCAGATGTTCCTCTTAGTAGACAGAACTTAGTCATGGTGTGACCTAAAATTTTTAAAAAGAATAAAAATAAAATTTAAAAATATTTAAAAATATCCTGGCTATGGATAGATACTGGGGCCAAGTTTGCAATAAGTTCTCCCCACTGTGAGCCTCTCTTTCCCCCATCCCATCCCTGGTGAGACTTGTTGCTGGGCTGTGGTTTACACTGCAAAACCACCCTAAAGGCAGAATTGGGTAGTGCTTAAGAATACAGACTCTGAAATAAAAACAAAACCAAAAAGAATACAGACTCTGGAGGCAGGCTGTTTGTTTGGGCTCAAATCTCAGCTTGGCCACTTACCAGCTATATGCAAGTTACTGACCCTGTGCCTCAGTTTCCCCACCTATTAAATGGGTTTAATGATGTTAATAGTAGAACCTCCCATGTAGGGTTGTCTAGGAATCAAGTGAGCTAGTACATGTTCAGACCGGTGTCGGGCACGGAATAAGCAATATATATAAGGCGTGGCTATTATGTGCCATATCAGCTGCTTTTTATTCCTCTGAGGAGACAGGCCCCTGGAGGACAGGGCCTGGTCCGTCTTGTGTGTCACTATATTCCTGGTGCTTAGCATGGGGCCTGGAACAGAGCAGGCCAAGGTAAATATCTACTGAATGAATGAATGATTGAATGGCTAGTGCCATGGGAGCCAGCAGTACTGGACTCTAGGCTGGCTGTGTGACCTTAGGCAGTTGGCTTCCCCTCTCTGAGCCTCAGTCTCAGCCTCTGTAAAATAAATCAGATCAGTCAATGTTACTCAGACTTTTCCAATCAGGCCCCCATTTACATCGCTAGGACACACACACACTGAAATTGAATTTTCACAAGACAACACTTACTTTCCTATGTGCAATATACTCTGATATATTCTGTTTTCTTGTGTTCTACTCTATTTCACTCTTTTTCATTTTTTAAAAATGCAATCCTTACCCAGTGAATAGATTTGAAGCCTCACTAACTTCTGGAGGCCTGCAGTTAAAACACTGAACTAGGGGCTTCCCTGCTGGTGCAGTGGTTGAGAGTCCGCCTGCCGATGCAGGGGACACGGGTTCGTGCCCCGGTCCGGGAAGATCCCACATGCCGCGGAGCGGCTGGGCCCATGAGCCATGGCCGCTAGGCCTGCGCATACGGAGCCTGTGCTCCACAACCAGAGAGGCCACAACAGTGAGAGGCCCGCGTATCACAAACAAACAAACAAACAAAAAGTCACTGAACTAGATAAAAGGCAAGGTCCTTTCTGACCCAGACACTGATGTTATAAATCTTGCCTAAGAAGCATTATTTGATTTTGTGTGACGGTTAAGAGCTTGGGCCCTGGCGGGAGAGGACTGGGTTCAAGTCCTACGGATACTGGCCTGTGCTGATCTTGGTAAGTTATATAACCTCTGGGTGCCTAGGTTTCTTCCTTAATGCAATGGAGGTAACAATGATTCTTTCCTCTTAGGAGTGGCGTGAGGAATGAACTGATAAATGAACTGATACCTGCAAAGCACTAAATACTTCTAAATGCTCCATGAAGAACTTTTAAAAAACATTATTGTTATTTGAAAGAACATATATAACACTTTGTGGGTAGCCTGGCAGGGAGTCAGAGCTCAATAGATGTTTGTGTATTTTTTGGAGATTATCAGAGCATTCCTCCACCTCTCCGGGGAAAGAAACTGAGTTTCCAGGAGGGAAAGGTACTTGCCCAAGGTCACCAGCAAGTCAGAGACAGAGCTTCAGGCATCAGGCCTCAGATTTTAAGAAGGTTCTATAACTTGCTGATTCAGGGAATGCAAGGGAAACCCCCTTTCCTCATGTCACGGCCCAGAATTCACTGATCTCAAGCCCTCTTTCTTTTTCTTTGTTTGAACCTTTTTCCCCCATTTTTAAACACTGAGGTATGCTTTACATATAGTAAAATTCACCCCTTTTGGTGAGCAGTTCTGTGAATTTTAATAGACACAAACAGTTATCGACCCCTATACTCAAGATATAGGACAGTTTCCATCATGCCAAAAAATTCCCCTGTGCCCTTTGAGGACAAAATCTCCACCCACCCCTAGTACCTGGCAACCACTGAGATCTTTTCTGTCCCTATGGTTTTGCCTTTTCCACAAATACTTTTGAGATTCATCTACTGAATATGTTGTTTTGTATATACATTTTTGCTTAGCAGTATTCCATTGTATGGATACCACAAATTGTTTATCCATTTACCAGTTAATGGGCATTTGGGCTGTTTCCAGTTTCGGGTTATTATAAATAAAACTGCTAGAAACATTCATGTGTCTTTATGTGGACATACGTCTTCATTTTTCTTGGGTAAATACCTATGAGAAGAATTGCTGAATCACATGGTTAGCATATGTTTAACTTTCTAAGAAGTTGCCAAACTGTTTTTCCAAAGTGACTATGCCATGCTGTCACACCATCAGTGTACGAGAGTTCTAGGTGCTCCACATCTGCTCCAGCAGGCGGTGTGGGCAAGCTTTTAAATTTTAGCCATTGTGACAGTTGTGTAGTGATATCTTATTGTGGTTTTCATTTGTACTTACTTAATGACTGATGTTGAGCACCATGTATCTTCCCTCTTTCCTTAAAAAAATTATACAATGGGCTTCCCTGGTAGCCCAGTGGTTGAGAATCTGCCTACCAATGCAGGGGACACGGGTTCGAGTCCTGGTCTGGGAAGATCCCCCATGCCGCGGAGCAACTGGGCCCGTGAGCCACAATTACTGAGCCTGCGTGTCTGGAGCCTGTGCTCCACAACAAGAGAGGCCGCAATAGTGAGAGGCCTGTGCACCACGATGAAGAGTGGCCCCCGCTTGCCGCAACTAGAGAAAGCCCTCGCACAGAAACGAAGACCCAACACAGCCAAAAATAAAAAAATAAATAAAAATTATACAAGTAGTAAATAGCCACAGTAGAAAAAATTAATGCAGAGATAAGCAAAAAGAAGAAAAATTAAAATAAAGATCACCTGTTACCCTAGAGTTCATCATAGCTGACATTTTGAGCTATGTCCAACCTCTGTCTCTTCAGACAAACATATAACTGAATTTTATTTATTTATCTGAGAATGTAGTACATGCACCTGGTACAAAGTTTGAAAGGAATGAAAGGATAAGTATTGAGAAATAAGCCTCCCATTCATTCGGTTGCTGAAGTTAAAAAGTCTAACTTAACGTAGGATAGCAGAGAACGTACATTAACCGCATTCCTTTGATGTGTTGGTGAGAGTGTAAACACGTACGAGCCCAGTAACACTGAGCACTCAAAAACCCCAGGCCACAGAGAGTCCATTCCTCAGCCCTTAACCAGAGGAAACAGCAGAAACATGCGCGGCAGGATACCCGTACAAGAATATTCATAGATGCATCCTTCAAAATAGCAAAAATCTGGAAAAAATCCAGATGTCCGTTGACAGGATAATGGATTTTTAAAATGCAATATATTCATACAACGGATGAATACATAGCAATGAAAAAAATGAATGGACTGCAGCTATGCACAGCAGCATGAATGAATCTTCATAATATGATGCTGAATGGAAAAACTACTTCCAAAAGGTTCCATACAGCATGATACTCTTTTTATAAAGATTAGAAACAACTACAAGTACACAATATATTATTTGAACTGTAAGTATATATGTATCAACTATACAAAAGGAGCAAGGGAAGGAAAAGCACAAACATCAGAAGACTGGTTACCTTTTGGGGATGTAGGGGCTTGGGATAGAAAAGGATCGCATGGGTACTGTTGTTCTATCCCTTGGGTTGGGTGGAGAGTTAAAAAAAACTAATCAGTGAATCAAATTGAAAACTGGGTAGGCACAGACCAATGATACAAGTGTATCATTAATCAACGGATTATGATTCATCTAATTCTGAGCACATGAGGTGCATTAAAAATTAAAAAGCAAGTCTTCCTCTCTGGTCCCCCAGGCACTCTGTTCCCCTCCCTAAAGGCAACTACTGTTACCACTTTCTGTGTTTCCTTCAGGAAGAAACTACTTTACCTATTCTATTGAGTAACCTGTGTTTTTACTCAACAGCAGTTCATGGACAACCTACCGCATCAATAGATTCCCAATAGCATTTTAATGGCTGTATAATTTTCCACTATTTAGATGCCTATATTTTATTTTATTTTTATGTTTTTATGTTTTTAATTAATTTATTTTATTTATTTATTTTTGACGTGTTGGGTCTTTGTTGCTGCGCACGGGCTTTCTCTAGTTGCGGTGAGTGGGGGCTACTCTTCGCTGGGATGCGCAGGCTTCCCATTGCAGTGGCTTCCCTTCTTGCGGAGCACGGGCTCTAGGCACACAGGCTTCAGTAGTTGTGGCTTGTGGGCTCTAGAGCACAGGCTCAGTAGTTGTGGCACATGGGCTTAGTTGCATGTGGGATCTTCCCGGGCCAGGGCTCAAACCCGTGTGTCCTGCATTGGCAGGCGGATTCTTAACCACTGTTCCACCAGGGGAGCCCTAGATGCCTATATTTTATTAAACGAATTCCCTTTTTGATGGACCTGGGGTTTTTTTCCCCCAGTGTTTTTTCTCATAAACAATGTTATGAGGAACTCCTTTATATACACGCCTTTGATGAATTGTATGGAGAGGTCTTTAGGACAAATTTCTCCAAGTAGAGTTACTGAGTCAAAGATTATGTGCATATTTCAGGGTTTTGAGCCATATATTGTGCCCACCAGCAAGGAGAGAGGGGACCGTCTTTGAGAAGTCTGGCAGCTGGCCTGGTGCTGTGAAGGTCTTTTGTTACTAAAGCTACCCCAGAGGTTATTCAGCAGCAAAGCACTGTTAACCATTCCCAGGACCTCCCTGTGGGACAGCAGGAAATGGGGTGGCTCCTCGGGCAGAGGAGAACAACAAGTCTTTATCAAAATGCTATTCACCAAGAACGCGTTATTAGCACAGATCTTGGTCTTGCATTTGGGCAACTCCCTGCAGACGCGTGGAACTATGTCTCCTGAGGGAAGATGAGCAGGAGTTCAGGGTGTGCCGGGCTTCTTAGCATTGGACCCCACTTCTGTTCACTAAATTATACAAGTAATAGTGTGCAATGGGGAAGAGTTGGCACTAGAGCCAGATGGCCTGGATTAAAACCCTTGTTACTCTGCTTCCTAGCTGCGTGACTTAGTTTGCCCTTCCATAAAATGGGGCTAATGAGGGACTTCCCTGGTGGTGCAGTGGTTAAGAATCCACCTGCCAATGCAAGGGACACGTGTTCAATCCCTGGTACGGGAAGATCCCACATGCCACGGAGCAACTAAGTCCGTGCGCCACAACTACTGAGCCTGCGTTCTAGAGCCTGCGTGCCACAACTACTGAGCCCACGTGCCACAACAACTGAAGCCCGCGCGCCTAGAGCCCGTGCTCCACAACAAGAGAAGCCACCACAATGAGAAGCCCGTGCACCGCAACAAAGAGTAGCCCCGTTTGCCGCAACTAGAGAAAAAGCCCGCGCGCAGCAACGAAGACCCAACGCAGCCAAAAATAAATATATTAAAAAAAAACATTTTTTTAATGGGGCTAATGCTACTTAGCTCATGTTTTTTGGGCACATAAATGAGTTAGCATACATAAAGTGCTCAAAACACACTTGGCGTGCTGAAAGTGCTCTATAATTATGAACTGGGCTAGATTCACAGCCCCTGCCCTCAAGGTAACCTCAGACTGGTGGGGGACATGGAAGCATTTACAATTCAGGGCGATGAGTACATTAAGGCAGGTGCTAAGGAAACTCATAGGAGGGATGCCAAATTTGGAAGGCCTCCTGGAAGAAGTGGCATCAGGGCAGGAACCAAGTCACTTGTAGGATAAAGGAGAGGCAGAGCGGCCAGCCATGAACTCCCTTTACTGGAAAGGTGAAGATGGGATTCAGAGAAGGTTTTCAGTCTTGGATTTCAATTCAGCAACTTATCAGCACCAGCCTGGGTCCCAGGTACTGTGCTCAGTGCCAGGGATGAGTGTGGGCTGGAGATAATTAGGCAGAGGCCCTCAGTAAGCTTACGATCTAACTGGGGAGAGGAACATGAAGTCTAGCCTAAGAGCTAGACTCCAATGAAATCTACTAGAGGAAGGAACACGATGTCAAGGGAGCAACCAATTCTGAGGCTCCAGGATTGTGAAAGGCTTTGCGGAGGAAATGCTTGTAAGAACTGATCAGATTTGGGGAGGGATGGGGAAGAAGTAAGGCACCCCCCATAGGGGGAAGTAGCACAAGCGAAGGTGAGGCAACAGGAGAGCCTGTGTCCTAAAAAAGATACAGCGTGGATTGTGGGGCCTGGATCAAGGGAGAGGTGAGGGGTGGGCAGGACTAGGCTGTAAATGTCAGCTGAGACCAGGGCCTGGAAGGCGTCACATGACATGCTACTTGGACTTCACCTAGTAGGTCATGGGAACGGAACAGAAGTGTTTAAGCAGAGAAGCGACATGATGAGATCTGAAGGGTTACTCTGGCACAGACAGGGGGAGGAGTCTTGGAAGGCAGCACAGTTCGAGGGCCACTGTAACTGTCTAAGCGACAGATCCGGTGGGCACGGAGGGCAGGCACGGGTGGAACGTTTGTAAGCAGCCCTCTGAAACACTTGAAATCCAAACCCTGAACTTATTCCCTGGTGGCTCATGAGTCAAGATGTCTAATATCCCTGGAAAAATAAAACTGCTCCTGACGCCAGCCAGCAGGAGCAAAAGCAACCCGATATGCTTGTTGATTAAGATGAGGGAAACTTTTCCCCCTTTATTAAGGGTCAACCGAATTATTAGGGAAAATAGAGTGACATATTAAAGTGAAATGACTTGATTTTATTGTTTTTTTACCTTCATGGAAACAACACATGAGATCACCATTTAAAATATTTCTCAAGGATGGTAAAGTGTAATCCACCAAAACCAACCTTGACTTCATTTCCATAGAGACATAGAGAAGGAGGGAGAGGAGGGACAGAAGGGTGGGGAGATCTCAGGAGGAGAGGGAATGTGGCCAAGCGGAGCAGCGGGGCCAGGGGCGGAGGGAGGAGGACGATGGCACAGAACGGAGGCTAATGCGCTAGGCCCGGAGGTGGAGTGTGTGTGAACCTCGGAATCAGAGGCCCAGCCAAGTTTCCCACCTTTCTTAGCCCTGATTTCCTTACTTGTCAAATGTGGGTCATAATGTCCTTGTCACATGGCACAATGAATGTTATTAGATCTGTATATTAAAAGGATCCCACTGCCCTGGCCACCCGACTGGAGTGGGATAAAAGAAAGCGCTCTGCAGACTACCTGGCTTTTAAGAGTTTTCTTAAGAAAGTTTCTTCTGTGTGTTTTGTTTTTTGTTGTTGTTGTTTTTGCTGCACTGCATGGCTTGCGGGATCTTAGTTCCCCGACCAGGGATTGAACCTGGGCCCACGGCAGTGAAAGCGCCAAGTCCTAACCACTGGACCACCAGGGAATTCCCAAGAAAGTTCTTAAGATGAGGGGCTGATGATGATGGTAGCTTTACTTACTATCATTTCCTTTTGGAGTTCTCATTGGCCCCATGTTATTCACAGCAGTTAGGCTGCTCTTGTTTAAAACCTCTCTCATGGGGTCATCCAGGATGGGGTGCCCTCAGAGCTTCAGGACTGGTTGGTCCAGTGGCACCCCACTTCCTCCATCTCCAGCCTTCTCACCGCTGGGCCTTCCAGGGGTAGACGGCCTGACTTGTTCCTCTTAACTCCCCGCCGCCCACAAGTGCCTGGCAGCTCATGAAATGACACACACAGGAGCCCTGAAGCTTTCTCCTTCATGCCCTGTGCTCAGGCCTCACCCCTCAGCTTTTACTTCTATCCAGTAAACCACCCCAAGGGAGGAAGTGAGGAATGTGAAGTAAATGATGTGGGTTCCCTTCGTGATATGGTGCCACCACTTCTCCTCTTCCTTCCTCGCTAGCTGGCGGCAACGTCCCTCTCCCATCTCTAGTAGGAAGGAGAACAGACACTGTGAAGCTGGCACCAATGCCCCTCCCTCCCAGGGTCACCTGGCCTGTGTGCAGCCTGGAATCCTCTCCAGAACCCCACACCTGCAGAACCCTACTACACCCAAACATCTCCACTTACATGTCCAATAGGCACCTCAAAGTGCTCAAAAATACAGGCAAGTTCAGAACCAAACGCATCATTGCCCTTCTCCAACCTGCTCCTCTTCCTGTCTTCATTTCCGAAAATGGCAGCATTATCAACCCAGTCAACCCATTATCAACCTAATCTAGTGTTTAGATGAAGACATCTTGCAACCCTGCCCACCACTCTGTAAATAGTACCTCCGTTAACTCTGCTCAGTTAATCTTTTGAGTTTGCCTGTTTCTTGCCAGCATCCTGGCTGATACGTCTGGTCTCCCCTTTTACTCCTTCTCCCTCTCTAATCCGTTCTCCACACAGCAGCCCGAGGGCTCTGCCTCCCTCCCTCATTCCTTCTTTTCATTTTTCAAGTCTAACTTTTGAGATGGGTAAGGCATTCACCTAGTTCAAAAATTACAGGACACAGAAAAGGTATAAAGTACAAGTGTCCCTCTCATTCCTGTTAGCCATCCGCCTAATGAATTCCCAGGCCTCTCCCCGCGGTTAACGGAGTTTCTTTTGTATTCTTCTAGAGCCATGCGGTCCAATACGCTGGCTACAAGCCACATGTGGCTATTAGATTTAAATCTAATCATTAAGTTAAATTAAAAATTCTGTTCTTCGGTCACTCAAGCCGTATTTCCAGTGCCATGTGTGGCCAGTGGCTACCATGTTGGTCAGCAGAAATACAGAACATTTCCACCATCAGAGAAAATTCTATTGGACAAGGCTGTTCGAGTTTCTCTCCGCACATTTAAGTAAAAAATTCATATAGTCTCATTTTCCTCCTCTTCTTTTACACAAGAAGTAGCACATGTTCCGCATTGTTCTCCAACTTGTTTTTTCACTTGACAAGATACCTTAAGGATCTTTCCACATCTGTGCATAAAGAGCTTTCTTGTTGGTTTTCAGTTGTGGAATATTCCATGCTGTGAATGTGGCAGAGTTTATTTAAGCAGCCACCCACTGATGGACTAAGGGTTATTACCAACCTTTTGCTCTCACCGTCAACGCAACAATGGTGAATGGCCTTGTCCATCTGGAATTTTGCATGTATGCAAGTGTCTATAAAGAACACACCCGTGAATTATCATTCTAGAGCACCGATTTGGTCATGCCTCTCCCCTGCTGAGCACACACTGCTCCTCCTGATCTCCTTCTCCAGCCCACGGCAAACTCCTATGCAGCCCTCAGGTCTCAGCTTGGATGTCACCTCTTCTGGGAAGCCCTCCCCGACTCCGCATCAGGTCAGACTAGGATCACCTGCCCTGTAATTGCCTGGTTCTTCCTGGTCTCCTCCCTCAGTCTGGAGCTTTATAAGGGAGGCTTGGGGCTGGCTTGTTTTTCCATGTATCCCCAGGGCCTGGCACTCAGTAGGGGCTCAATAAATATTTGCTGAATGATGAGGTGGGCACCAAGTTCCAGCAGTGGTTCTTTCCAGCACTTTGTGGGCTCCCAAACCAAGGAGCTGGTGAGGAGAACCCCCAGCAAGCAGCTGATTCAGATGGGGAAACTGAGGCACAGAGGTGGCAGCCTTTGGATCAGCCCCCTTGACTCCAACCTCTCCTTTTTTTAGCCCACCTTATAGTTAATAACAACAATAATAACAGTAGTAATATTACCTGTAAGGTTAATATTTATTGCGTATTTCTATGTGCTAAGTGCTGCTCTAAGTGTGTTACATGCATTAACTTATTGGATTGTTGCAGCAACTCTGTGAGGCATATACTCCCATTATTATGCCCATCTTATCGGTAGAGGAACTGAGAGCTTGTGTCACAAATGGCAGAGAATGACTTGAACCCAGGCAGTGGGGCTTCAGAGCCCACACTCTTATGCACTCTGCTGAGCTATCGACCATTCTTGGCAGCTTCTCCCTTTTCCAAAGCTCACTGTGGCTCCTCACTGACTCAGGCCCAGAGCTTCTTCTCTTGTCATCCCAATCCCCCCACCCTGCCACCCTGGGTCCCATCCCTCCCAGCTTGACTTAGTTTATTTTCTACTTCATTGGCTTCCCCCTGGAACAAGATCCTGAGACTGGAGCCAGACTGGGCTCTTCTATCCACTTGCTATAGCTACCTTCTGGGCCTCAGTTTTCTCATCTGTACAACAGGTCAATGGCAAGGGAAAGCATGGTACTCTCCTTTCTTTTAGCCCCTTATCCAACTCCTATACATCTTTTAAGGACAACTCAAAAGGCTTCCTCCTTCAGGAAGTCTTCCCAGATTTCTCTAGCCCCTAAAGTTCCCTCCCACTCTTCCCTGAAGGCAACTTTTAAGACTCAGATTAGCACTTAATTCTTCTTTTATTTTCCGGATTGTAAGTTGTCCCCCATGCCCTCCCCACCAAAGAAAGTGATACTCTTTGAAAGAACATATAAGATAAAAAGTAGAGCTTCAGTCTTTGAAGTACCACCGTCATTGTTATTGGCATACCTGAGTCCCACCTTCACTAACCTTTACTTAACATTGTTTCTTTAAATGGACTCACTATCTAAAACATAAAGAAATTTATTTTAAGTGAAAAACTAACAGTATTGTAAATGAAAAACCAGCATCACTTGCCGTAACTAAAGTAAAAATAAATACAATGATGACAGAACAGTGTCATTAATTTCTAGGCTCTCCTTCTCGGGTTAAGAGAGAGAACCATAAGGGTTAAAGTCATTAAAGATCTGCTAAGCACAAGAAAAGGGGGACTCTTCCCTTGACGCAAGCAGGATTGAAAGAAAAGTGAAAATGGAACAACTCTGTCTGCGTGATTCAGGATCACGTAAGACTTTAATACCTTGCTCACCCATCACCTCACACCATTCCACATCCCACCACAGGCCCGAAGCCCACACTCTAGGAAGCAATGACTTGATCAGAACAGACAGAACCAGCTTCATCTCCCATCTCTGCCCCTCTCTAGCCTCCGTTTGCTCCTCTGTAAGATGGCATGAGCATAACCACTCCAGGACTGATGCAGGGTTAAATGAGATGTCACAAGTGGCGTTCCTGGATTCTCTCAGCTCTGCTGCTAACCATCTGGGCATGACCATGGGTGACTTACCCTGCTTCCCTGGGCCTGACTTTCCTCATTTCGAAAAGGTAAATTATAGGGGAATTCCCTGGTGGTCCAGTGGTTAAGACTCTACGCTTCCACTGTAGGGGGCACAGATTCGATCCCTGGTCGGGGAGCTCAGATCCCACAGGCCACATGGCACAGCCCCCCCCCCCCCAAAAAGAGGGAATTTACAAAACCTGCCTTGAGGGTCGTAAAGCATGTTTATTAAACGAACATTTATTGAATGTTCCAGGCCTACTATGTTCCAGGCACTATTCCATGGGATAGGGATGTAGCAGTGAAGGAAAGAAACAAAAATCCCTGCCCTCGTGGAGCTTATATTTAAATGGGGGGCAGGGGACAAATAGATAAAATATACAGTATAGTATGGTGAGAAGTAATAAATGCTAAGGAAAAATAAGGCATGGTGGGTGGCGGCAGTGTTGCAATTCTGAAGTGGGACAGAATCTCTGACAAGTGGACATTTGGGTGATGCCTGAAGGAGGTGAGGAGCCATGAGGTCCCCGGGGGAACAGCAGGCCAGCCAGAGGGCACAGCGAATGCAAAGGCCTTGAGGTGGGAAGCAGCCTGCACGATTCCCAGAAGAGCAGGAGGCTGACGTGGCCAGAACCACGGTGGGACTGAGGTAAGAGCAGTGGGAGGCGAGGTCCCAAGGGCAACGGCGTCAGATCCTGCAAAGCCCTGTGGGACATTTTAAAACTCTGGTTTTGATTCGGAGTGAAACTTTAGCGTATTGTCTTACACATGGTAAGTGCATAATTCACAGAAGCTCTAAAGGTAGTAATTCCCATACTTACTTAGCACTGTCTCCTCAGAAGGCCTCGGCTGTCAGGTTCCAGGGTGACAAGAGACCTGCCCTTCCCTGCCCTATTGGTTGGCCCTGGTTTACTGGAAGGCAGTGGGGACAGGAATGGATGGAACCCAGCCCAAGCATTCCTGACCCACCCATCCCCTCTCAGATTGCTCTCCAGGCCCTGTCACACCCCTGCCGCTTGCTGGGCAGTGGGCACAGGAATGCTGAGGCAGCTGAGGGCTGGGCTCCGCCCCTAACTTGGAGAAGGCCTAATAACAAGCAACAAGAACAGTAATGATGGCAGCTACCACTTATTGCACCCTAACTGCCAGTCAGACAAAGCACTGAGTGCTTTTCACATGTCACCTCCCAGCGGCCTCTTTTCACCCCTTTGAGAGAGGTGTGGTCTTGAGGGAAGGGAGGCTGTGGGTCACACCCACCTCTGTGACCTCTAGGGGCTGCACTCTTCACCAGGGCTCTGTGCTCGCATACTTGGGGCTCCTTTCTGACAGGCTCCCCACTCAGTCCGGGACCCCCGAGAGACAAGAATCTTGTAACTCCTGCCTGCCAGCTCTGCAGCTGCTGCAGGCCCGGACAGGTCCAGGCAGCCCCCTCAGTGGCTGAGAAGTGAGCAGAGGAGGAATCAGGTTTCTCCAGCTCCTGGATGGAGGCAAGATTGCTGAATCAGGCCTTTTCCCAGGGCTTCTGGAACCAGGCCTTGTCGTGAACTCAGCCTCCAGGCTGGCTGTGGAGGTGGCAGCCCAGGACTGGGCACCTGGGCCTTACCCCGTACCTGTCCGACCTCATCTCCCACTGCACTCTTGCTCGTTCCCTCTGCTCCCTGCTGAACTCGGCTGAAATCCCCGCAGCACTCCGGCCTCAGGGCCTTTGCACAGGTAATTTTTACTAGACATACCTGCGTACTCGCTCCCCAGTACCCTCCAGTCTTTGCTCAAATGCTCCCTTCTCAGTGAGAAACGGAATAGTTCCTGCCATATCAATAAACAAAGGATGTCACAGTCATCAATGATTGCAGCCCTCCAACAAGACCTGGTGAGCCCTGAGGAAACTCAGGAAGTGAAAACACAAGATACTGGCCCCAGATGGTTGAGGTGCATATCAAAGGAATGATTTCAGTGAGCCCAGACTCTTGCATCTTCCCATACATAGAAAAGCACTAAATTCCTTAACTTGAGATATCTGGTTTTCTTTAATTAACTATAATCTTCTGATACTCCCGACTACCTGCCCTTTGATGCAAAACTCGAAAAATATCCTGGCTCCTCCCCTCGCCTCCTCGAGCAGTTTCTCAGAGCTATCTGAAACGCTGTCTCCCGGGCTGCAGTCCTCATTTTGCCCCAAATAAAACTTAACTTGCTGGGGGGCTTCCCTGGTGGCACAGTGGTTAAGAATCCGCCTGCCAATGTAGCGGACATGGGTTCGAGCCCTGGTCCGGGAAGATCCCTACATGCCATGGAGCAACTAAGCCCGTATGTCACAACTACTCAGCCTGCGCTCTAGAGCTTGCGTGCCACAACTACTGAGCCCACGTGCCACGACTACTGAAGCCCGCGCGCCTAGAGCCCATGCTCCACAACAAGAGAAGCCGCTGCAACAAGAAGCCTGTGCACTGCAATGAAGAGCCCCCACTCACCACAACTAGAGAAAGCCCACGCGCAGCAAGGAAGACCCAACACAGCCAAAAATAAATAAATAAAACATAAATAAATTTATAAAAAAAAAACCCTTGACTCGCAACTCTCACGTTGCACATAATTTTAAAGTCAACATCAGCAAGGCCTTTCCTGACTACTAGAACTGAACCCTCACCCCAACCCCTTACATCCTATGCCCCACCCCAGCTTCATCTTCCTCTATAGCCTCACCTTTCACTGTACCATCCATATTGCCGAGTCATCTTGTTTATCGTCTGTCTCCCACGGAATGTCAGCAGGATCGCCCTTAGACTGGGCAGGAAGGGCCTTCGCCCTGTGCATTAGAAGGCTCTGCTCTGGCCCTCCTGCCCCTCCTATGGAGCTAAGGAGCTGTGACTGCTAGAACCTGTGCCCCCCACCCTGCCCTCTAGACCATTCCCTGCATAAACTGTCCCAGGCCCTCCCCAGGTCTGTCCTGAGGGCAGCCAGCACAGCCCAGGTGTGTACTCCTAGGCCCAAGGGGTGGTCAGTGGAAAGCTATTTGTGTAGGTCGGTAGACAGAGCTTGGACAGGTGGGCTGGGGAATACATACACACACACACATGTGCACAAGGACCCTCATGGTGTAGGATGGAGCCTGGGGTAGGTAGAGTAGTAGGCTGACCACCGCTCCTGGGCTGGGGTCTAACTCTGCCCATGCAGCCGCATTCTGCCTAGTACTCTAGGTGTCTGGGAATCCAGATTAAAACCTGGCCTTCCGGATCGCCATGAAGACATGCTTGTCTATGTAGGAAGATAGGATATCTTTTATTTAACAGTTTTTGACCGAGACTCACATGGTAGGTGGGCCCTACACATTTTTTTTCCCGGAGCCCCCCATATATTAGGGCTGGGATTTTTAAGTTTTCTGCATTTCTGTATCCCCTGCAACCTAGAACAGTGCCTGGCATAGAACGCATACTCAATTAACAGTTGTTAAATTAAGGAATAAAGAAGTCCTGGGGTGATGCCCCACATGCCCCAGATGCAGTTGGAAATGCTGTGGCTTTTGTGTGTCAGGACCTTAGAGTCTCAGGGTCAGGTGGGGCCAGCTCTGCTGTGGAGGAGGCTAGGCCATACCTGAAGAGCCTCCTCCACTGCCTGCCTGCCCCATGTTCCCAATGTAGCTGGAGTTTTTTCCTACTGGTAAAAAGAGCGCATACTAGGGAATTAAGGAGACCTGGACCCCAAAACTGTCTCTGTCACTTGTGTGAAGGGCACGGCCACATGTGTGGCCGCATGCGTGAAGGGCACGGCCAGTCACCACCCGATAAACAGTGACCGCCGCCACTTTCACCGTCACCATCACCATCACAGTGTCCAAGGCAGTTCCTGCCGCACGGCAACCAGTGTGGCTGTTCCACCCTCAGCTTCCCTAGCCCTCAGCGGCCAGGCTGGGAGGCGCTGGCCGTGCTGTGGTTCGAGTGGATGGTGCCCTCTGCTGGGCGCAGAGGGGAAGGGCCTTCGGGGAAGCCACAGCCACCCTAACCACGGACGTCCCTTTCTGCAGTTGGAACGCTAAGGGTAGGAAGGGCTGTTTCCGCCCAAGCTGTGAGTGTGGAGATAAAGGAGCAGCACCCAACGCTGTCAGTCTGTCAGCCACCACCATGCAGTGACAAGAACAACACTTAGGCAGCGCTCCTGTGCCAAGCACCGTTCTAAGCGCTTCACAGATACTGACTCATTTACTCCTCCACCTTCCAGGTGAAGAAAGTGAGGCACAGAAAGGTTAAGTGATTAGCCTAAGGCATCGTGCCTGGAGGTGCTGGGATTTGAACCTGTGCCCAGAACCACGCCTCCTGGGTGGATTATTTTCGTGGGAGGTGGGAGGTAGGCTCTGCCTTTAGCCAGAAGGAGTGGAGCCCCCAGTGAGTCTGGAACTGGACACAAAGGGCGTGAGCTGCCCAAGGGGCTTCCCAGGGTGACTGCCCCCACCCTTTCAATGGCAGGACCGTTGCCCGGCTGACCTCAGGGCCCCCCCTTACTGGCCATCCCTCAGCATTTCCCTACCTGGGTCTTCTTGCTGCATCCCTGTGTGGGCCTGTGGTTAAGGAAAGTCCATGTCTAGCATAGGAAGCCAGGAATTTGAGGCCTCAGCTACTTGCCAACCTTCCGGGGATGAAATCCATCCCCTCAAGCCCCTTCAGGGACTGGCAAAGCCCACCTGGTGAGATGGCTCCTATCTTCAGCCTTTTGGGGAGGAAAAAAAAGATTGTCAGGTCAGCCACCAGGGAAAAGGCATGGTGAGAAGTGAGGCTTGGGTTCTGCCCATCTCTGCCCCGCTGGAGCGATCTTGGGGAGTCCCTGCTTTTGGAACCTCTATCTTTTCCAACCTGAAAAATGACAGGGGTAGATTGGGGGCAATTTTCAAAATGCTCTGCATTTGGGTTCTTAAGGAGAAACACTGGGAGGATGAGGCCAAAGGCAGGTCTCTGGGCACCCTGACTCCTTCTTCCCACAGCTTTACTTCAATTATTTTCTTTGTTGGACTTGGGTTCTGCAACTTTGGCTTTAAGTCTGGGGGAAAATCATTTAATAGAATGAGCCTGAGGGGTCCTTTCAGCACCAACCCGTCTGAACCCTCCACTTAGAATTAGGCAGCCTCGATCACAACCAGGACCACAGGCCCCCTCACCCCTCCCCAGTTGGAGGGCTGGCTTTTTTCTTTTTCGGCTATACTGCGTGGCACGCAGGATCTTAGTTCCCCAACCGGGGAGCGAACCCACACCCCCTGTAGTGGAAGCGCGGAGTCTTAACCACTGGACCGCCAGGGAAGTCCAAGAAGGCTGGCTTTGAAGCATCTGAGGAGATGGATGCTCCAGGGAATTTATTTTATCATTGTTAAGGGCGAAAAACTACAAGTACTAATGTCCATGGATGGCAGTAAGATTACATACATGCCAGCACATCCCAACTAGATGTGATGGAGACGATAAGGCAATCCTTTTACATCCTGTTATGAAAATATATAATGCAAAATGTGTATGTAACGCATAGGGGGGAAAAGATTGGAAGGATGCACGTTCAACTGTTAGACCTCAAACTGTGAAAGATTCACATTCAGGGGAGGCAGAGCAAACATGCAGGTGGTCCCCATTGGTATGGGCCACACTGGTTATTTACAGTCAGCACTCACTCAGTGGTTAGCACTGGAGACCTACCAGCTGCAAATAGTTTGACTTATTATTATAGGCCCTAAAGACCAGAGTCCATTTTTCAGATGAGACGCAGGTCCCGAGTGAGAGAGTGACATAACATCCAGCCCTGTCACACAGCCCAGGCTCGTTCCTTCCAAGTCACTCAGGGGCTGGTGGCGGGTTCCATCACCAAGGGAATCCAGATCCACCCGCAGAGACGAGGCTTGGCTAGGAAAGGCTGCTTTTGCTCCTCCGCTCCCTCCAAAAATCTCAGGGGAGGAAGGCCAGCCTGCACAGTGGCTCCTTGGTTTTATTATTAGTCTCAGCTGAAGATAGGGTTTCAGGCTTTATTCAGGCTTCTCAGAGAGGCATTTAAGATAAGGGGCAGCAGGTGTTTGCTGGCTGAGACACCTAATCCTCCCCGCACAACCTTAGCAGCAGTAGCAGCAGGGCCCTGGTAGAGGGGAAGCTGAGGCTGCGGGAGCCAGATGCTGCAGCTTGAGGGAGAGGCAGGAGGTGCTGTGACCGTGGGCTCAGGTGCTACGGACCAAGGAGCTTTCTTAGCAGACTCAGTTCCCTTTAAACTTCCCCATCCAGGGCCTGAGGCTTCAGGACACCCACGGCCTCACGCTTCAGAGCCTTGGTCGTAAACTCACGGGTGCATCAGAATCACCTGGAAGGCTTGTTAGACAAGATTGCAGGGTCCTGCTTGCAGAGTTTCTGATTCGGCAGGCGATGCCGACGCTGCTGGCCCAGGAACCGCGCTTGGAGTACCATTGCTTTAAAGAATCAGTCACTCCTGCAGGAAGGACACATTGATTTCAACTTCAGCGACATTTTCAGCTTCACTTCGGATTCTTTTCTTCTGGTTCATTGCAAAGACAAATTTAAAACTTCGCTTTAACAAAGACACACATGGAATCCCTGCTGCCTCTTCATCCTTATTCCTGCATCTGTGCCCTGGTGTTGTCAGGAATGTTCCAATTTCATTGACATCCTGGGTGAGTTCTCTAATTTTCTGTCTGGCTTGATTTTGATGATGATCAGGCATCATTTAAAAAAAACACAATGAGGCCATTCTTTAAAGGAGGAAGATCCCCTCAGAGGGTGACTGTGAGGATTTGTTTAGAGGAAGTAATTGAAGTTAAGGGCTGTTTGGGTCTAAAAAGTACTGAATAAATGGTAGCTGTTACCAATGAACACAGATAGCGCTTACCATGTGCCAGATGTTAATTCACTTAATCTCCATGAAAACTCCCCATTTTATACATGAAAAATCTGAGGCAGGTAGAGGTTAAGGGACTTGCTGGGAAGGAGCGGAGCCAGATTCTCCCCAATCCCTGCCTTTCGACACAGAGCCCACAGAACAGGAGAGGAAATCTTCACGTACTGCACCACGTATGTGTGCAGCCACTGGTCCAGAAAAGACATCGCCTGCAGCCCTGGTGCCGCTAAGCCCAGGGGTAAGCAAGTTAACGGTTCTCACACAGAGTTAGCAGTTCTGAATCTGTAGGGAGGACAGCAGAAGGTTTGCCCCTACCTGGGCCTGTCAACAGATCCTGAGCTTCCTCTACCATCAGGAGGAAGCTGGGGGGAAGCCCGCAGGGCTAAAAGCATTTTCTCCCCCTTGCACAACTCTCAAAGTTCTCGAAAACCACTGAATTGTACACTTTAAATGGGTAAATGATATGGTGTGTGAATTACACGTCAATAAACTGCTATTAAAAAAAAAGTTCACTCCCCTGGCACCTCTGGGAAAAGTTCCTTTAATAAAAAAGTTCTAGTACATTTACAGCATTGTCATCACCCTTCCTCTACAGCACTCGATAGGGAAAGTAAAAAATAAAGGACCACCTAAACACGCTCGGTATAAAAACGCAGTAATCCATTCAAACAGGAGGCCTCGGGGTCCAGACATCAGAGAGAAATGCAACGCGTGAGGGCACATGAGCCAGGCAGCTCTGGCCTGGGCTTCTGGAGGACCCCAGGGGCGGCTGAGGACCTGGTTCTAACTTTTTGAAAATAGCATTAAAAAAAAAAAAAAAAATCCAGATTGCAATAAGAGGCCTCTTTCTAAGGAGGAGGGTCCATTCCAGAGAGAACGTCAACATGGGGGAGTCAGAGTCAGTCCAGGCCCGGTACACAGGGCTGAGCATCTTACGGCAGGGGAGAGACTCCTGGAAATTCAGCAGCCCTGGCCGAGGCTAAGAGGTTTTCACTGTTGAAATCAAACTGCCCGGGTCCCTCCATGCTGAAAGGCTTAGAAACCTGCCCCTTTAACGTCACGCCTCTTCCCTCCAAGTTGCTAAGGCTACTTCTCAACAAGCTTCGAAGTCCCTGGCCGAGGTGGGGACGGAGACCCCTTGGAGATGCAGCTGCGGGCCTGGTGTTTAGGCCCCCGGCGCTGCAGGCAGGGAGGCCTAGTCGTCCTGACCCCCGCCATACATGTCTGCCAGCTTCTTGAAGCGGCTGCCCCATTCATTCAGATAGTCGTAGTCTTGGTCCTGGTCGGAAGCAGAGGAGGTGAGCGAACTCAGGGAGGCGGCATCGGAGCCGCTGCCCTCATAGTCGAACACCAACAGGGAGTCATAGGGTGGGGCCGTGGGGTCCGTGTTGGCCGCCTTCAGGTTCTGGGGGACAGAGAGCAGGGGGTTAGGAGCTGCGGGATCAGACACCTGGCAGCTGTGAGAGCCCCGGCAAGTTAACTGAGCCTGCATTTCTCCATCTGCGAAGCCAGCTCTCCCCTCCTTTAAGGTTTTGAAGGTTGAAAATGAAATAATGCACATAAATCCTCAGCACAGGGCCCAGCCTGGAGCGAGCGCTCAGTGTGACAGGCCAGCAGTTCAGGGTGGGGGCTCTGAAATCAGACTGCACACACGATGTGTAAACTTAACCTCTCCGTGCCATTTTTTCCCCCCTCATCTCTAAAATGGGAAGACTTCTTATAGTTTTAGAGGAATAAATGAATATACGTAAATATAAAAGCACTTATTAGCATAGTACCCGGCATATAGTGGAACACTATTTCCTCATTTGTGAAATGAGGAAGACAACAGGTTTCCTACTCTGCAGAGTTGATGCAGGCAGGCATTAATTGAGACAGTATCTGCAAACTGTCCAACACAGATATTCCAGAAACTGTCTTCATCTAACTGGAGGGAAAATCTCCTGGTTATTTGGCTCCAAGGCAAAGTTGCCCTGAGCAACTTTCCCCAGCCACTTCTGTTTTTGCACAGGATTCTCAAATATGCTCAGGCTAAAGAACAGAGTCTGACCACCAGGCTATTTCTAGAAAGCAAGAAAGGTAAGAAGGGTTCAAGCCAAAGTGAGGTATCCTGACCACCCATTGAGCTCTGTGCCCACTGCTGCTTCCTTGAACTCCCCAAATCCATCCATTCTCCCCTCCTTCCTTCTTTCCTCCCTCCCCTCCCATCTCTCCCTCCTCCTTCCCTCCCTCGTATTAAAAACCTCCTTTAACTGACTGCTATCAAGGTACCAGGCTGTGCTAGGCTCATATCACTCATCTTCTATGTACCTAGGTTGTGGTTCTCACAACCCTGGCTATATATCTGATTTCTTTGGGGAACTAAAAAAACATCAGAGCCTAAAAAAATGAACGTCTGGGTCCCAGGCACTGATATTTTTCAAAATTCCTCAGATAAATCAAATATGTGACCAGAATTGAGAATATCAGATACACTTAGCTATTAGCAACAGTAGCTATCATTACCTAATACATGTTAGGTACCAGGCCAGCGGTTCCCAAACTTAAATTATCTGGGAATCTTTAAAAGAATTCTGAAGCTCCAGTCACATCCGGATCAACTGAATCACAGTCTCAGGGGGTGAGTCAGAGGCTCCGTTTTTGATGTTCCCTGTGCTAGCACGGTTCCAAGTGATCCTGCATCCAACCCCTAAAGCACCCTACGACAGAGGACACCAACTCTGCTCCAGATTGGAATCACCTGAGATCTTTAAAAATTCAAATCCAGGGAGTCTGGCTCCAGAGTTTTCTCCTGACAACCACTACATTTGCTGAATAAAAAAATAATTCCTAACCTATTCTTAACCACTCTGAAACTTAGGGTTTTATGGAGGAGGAACAGAAGCTCAGAAGTTACTCAAATATGCCAGAGGTCATACGGCAGGTTGGAGGTAGAGTCAGGATTTGAACCCAGAGCCAAGACTCCAAGCCCGTCTGTGCTCGTGCTGCTGATGCTTGAATAAAGGGCTGCCCTAGGATGGCCCCCCATGCCTCACCTCGATGATGAAGTTGCCAATTTCATCTGGGTTGGCTGGCCGTGGACGGTATGCGGGTGTGGGGATGAAGGTTGGCACCACATCGTTGCGGAGAACCAACTCAGGCCGGGCCTCCAGGCCCCGGTGGAGTTGGGTGATGTCATAGTCCTTCATGAAAGGGGAAGGTCATGGGATGGAGAAGGACCCTTCCACTCCCCCCGTTTACATTTCACCCTAGTTCCGTACCATTTGGATGTTCTGGTTCATGGGTAGGTCTTAGAAGACAGATAATGTCAGAGATCTCTGAAAGCCCTAGTTTCCAAACCCCCTCCTCCCCAGTTAAGCACAGGTTCAAGGTCAAGGTGGCTGGGGCCGAAGAGACTAGAGCCATGGACCAGACACCCTCTCAGAAGACAGATGCTTCAGACCAGGGTCTGGTTGACGCAGCTGACATGGTTAATTGGTTGACCCAACCATCCCTGCCAGTGGCTGTGGGGGCCATCCACCTCCCGACCCCCAGACCCCCCAGTGCCCCACCTGGTCCTCCTCGCCACCCCCCTCTTCGCCGTAGTAGAAGACGTTGTCACGGGTGTCGTCTTCTGGGAGCAGAAGGGGCTCCTTGATCTTCCGTTTCTTTCTCACCAAAAACAGGAGCACCAGCAGGAGGACTGCAAGAGATGGGGAGTGTGAATATTCACCCCCCAGCAACCACACGGCTGGCCAGGACCCACAAACCCCCAGACCCCCATCTAATTCTAGACCCCTCTATTCAGTTGCCAGAGCTTAACACACTTCAGTGGCCCCCTTGCACCTAGGAAAATCCCTGACTCCCATCAAGCCTACAGGACTGGCCCCTGCCTGTCTCCAAGCCTCCCTGCCACCCAAGTCTAGTCACATTGGCCTCCTCGGGGTTCCTCAAATATACCCAGCAGTCTCCCACTTCAGAACCTTCAACCAGGCTCGTGCCTCACCTGGAACACTCTCTATGCCTATGCATGGCTCTCACCCTTGAGCTCTCAGCTTAAAATCACCTCTTCCTACTGGCATTCTGACTTCATTCCCCCACCTGTAATTCTGTATCATTTTACTGTCAGTCTTCCCATATTGGTGGTACTGGTCCTTAAGGAAACCCTCCTTTGTGGGGATGGGAATCTCCCAGCAGATGTTACTTTTCAACATGACTCTTTTTCAGTCACTAGGTGTCCTCTAATAACCATAGACTTTAAGTTAAAAGCAAGACAGTGTGGGCTTCCCTGGTGGTGCAGTGGTTGTGGGTCCGCCTGCTGAGGCAGGGGACACGGGTTCATGCCCCGGTCCGGGAAGATCCCACATGCTGCGGAGCGGCTGGGCCCATGAGCCATGGCCACTGGGCCTGCGCGTCTGGAGCCTGTGCTCCGCAACGGGAGAGGCCACAGCAGTGAGAGGCCCGTGTACCGCAAAAAAAAAAAAAAAAAGCAAGACAGTGCAACTTTGATATAACGCAGTAATGTGAACTTAGGTGCAAATGCTATTTTGGCATTTTAAGAGAGGGACTAGGTTTTAGTAATATGGTTTGAAAGGCTGACAGTCTATTTGGACACAGTGGGGACTGGCCAGCTAGTGCCTAGTTGCTCGCCTTACCCCCAGTTAATCCCATATGAGGAGGGTACCCCCTGGCCCTCTCTATGGCTGTTTAATGTAAGAGGGTAGAGCCACTGTTTAGCTTTATCCCTTTTTTTGCCTGCCGGTGGAACCACTGTCTCCCTCTGGCCAGACAAAACTGACCTAGCCTTCTTTGGGAGCCCATGGGTTCTCACCTCCTTACCCAACTTTTTTTTAATCCATAGCAACACCTATTTCTCTGCCAGATTATTTGTCGTCTGCTCGCTGCACTGGAAAGTAAGCTCCATGAAGGCAGGGACTGGTCTGTTTTGTTAAGAGTTGTACCCTCAGCGTCTAACAGTGCTTGCTACACAGTATGATGACTAACTAAAGCTTGCTCTTGTATTCATATGTGATTGAATGCATGTTTTCTGTGTAAGGACAATTCAGAGAGTGAAAAAAGCAAATGTGATAGGTTCTACCTTTAGAGCAAAGAAATTAGTTTTTAACTAAACATTTCTGCTCACTAGACCAATGGCTCTCAAGCTCTAACATGCATCAGAATCCCCTGAAGGGCTTGTTAAAACACAGATTACCGGGTCTTACCCCTAAGCTTCTGAATCAGTAGGTCAGGAGTGGGCCAGAGAATTAGCCTTTCTAACAAATTCCTGGTGATGCTAACGCTGTTGGTTGGAGACCACGACTTCAGAACCACCGCTCTAGCCACTAGATGATCTGACAGCAGGGTCGAGTCTGCTCCCCAATGCATCCCCAAAGCCTGGCACCTTCCAGAACCTCCATAAACATCTATGGATTGAATGACACTCTGGGAATTAAGAGTTTAAGGAACAGTTGCACAATGTTGGTGGCCCCTTAGTCCGTGAAGTTCAGGGTAGAATCAGGTCTTCTAACTATCCTGTCCTCAGAAGGGGAAGGGTGCCGGCACTCACACAGCAGAGCCAGGACAGCACCCAGGATAGGGAGGAGGAAACTCCCCTTCCAGCGTTCGGGGCAGGTCTCCACATGGCCGTGGCAGTCGCACACGGTGGCCCTGATCACCGTCAGCTGTTCCTTGTTGCCGTGGTCGGACAGAGAAAGGTGCACGTCGTATGTGTCTTGCTTCAGGAACTTCTTCAGGAACAAGGCCACTGTGTCTCCTGGAGTGGACAGATAATTATTCATCTCAGGAGACCACAAATGGTGGGAACTGAGCACACCATGACGGAGGTTTGAGGAGGCAGCCTCTGCATCTGGGCAACAGGAAGCAATATCCCCAAAGCACATTATACCAAGTGTTAAAAACTGATATTCGGCCAAAGCCAAATTTACCACTGTGGAAAGGATTATTTGGATAGAAGAATAAATTCATCACTTTATTTAAAATGAATCAATAATCACAGCATTTTTTAAATACGATGTTTTTAAAAAGTCATGGCATGTAGAGCCAATAATTTCTCAGTACCATTAGCTGCTAGATTATTCCTTGCCGCAAAACAAACAAACATTGTTCTTCCTAAAAGATAGCTAACCCAATCTTTTAATATTTACATTAACTGGCCACCTGCTTTCCTATTTGAAAATTCACTACCATTTATTATTGCAGCATTTTGCTCTTGCAATAGTAAATATAATGTTTACACCTCAACTGTACGATAGAATTTCAGTATCCAAAACACGGATATTCTGAGTGAGCATCAATTATTAATAAATCCAAAATGCATATGACTTGGTGATGTAACTGATGTTGTTAAGCAGATCAGAGAGGGTGCTAACCTGTGTTATCCCAGCATTAGTGACTGCACACAAGTTCAGAGATGCCGGCAGTGAGGCTGCAATGGGCACTGTGCTAACCAGCCTTCAAAGGCCCGGGGTGGGCAGCAGGCAGCCACAGAGCAGAAGCCAAGCCTCAGTGCGGCCTGCACGACGGGTACCACTCTGGGGAGGGTGTGCAGCACTCCTGGAGTGGGGAGGGGGGCTGTGTTTGCGGGTGAGAAATACAGAGTCAGAGGCCTCTCTGAAGAAAGGCCTTTCGTTTAGACCCAAGTTTCTCAAAGAGGGCACTATTAGCTTGGATGGAACTATTCTTCATCATGAGGAACCTTCCCGAGCATTCAAGTCCTCACCACTAAATGTCAGTAGTGTCCCCCCATCACTGGGACATTCAAAACCAACCCCACGTTTCTAGCCCACCCACCTTCAGGCTTGCTGGCCTATTTCAGCAGTGACCTCAAGCCATTTTCAGTTCAAAGGCTCTGCATGCTTGCTGGGACCCTCTTAGTTAAAAGGCCAGAAGGGAGAATTCACCCTGTTGCCATTCGGCAGTGGCAGGCAGAGAGAGTTCTGTAGGCTGAATGTTTGGTCTACCAAGTGGAGAGGCTAACATGGGGTATTTCACCCAAACATCCCTCCTGCTATCCTGTTCCCACGCTGGAGGGCTGAGTTCTCAGCTGATGATGGTGCTGGTGGCGGTGTCAGTGACTAAACTGACACTTACTATGTGCCAAGCCCAACTCTGATATCCACCCGAACTTTAAGAGGCAGGTTCTGTTATCCTCATTTTACAAATGCAGACATTGAAGCTTAGGGAGGTCAAGTAAGCAGCCCAAGGTCACACAGGTGTAGAGTTTGGATTAACTCCTCTGACAAAAAAACACAGTCAGATAGAACAACTAAGTCAAAACCAAGAACCGGGTATCAATGCTAGTATCAGGTGTTGGCACCACTGAGCTTTGGGCCTAATGCTCACACTTGACAGAGTCAGATCTGTGATTGTTTGGGAAACAGTGGTGGTGAAGATGGCCACTGACGTCTACCGAGCACTGATATATCAGACAAGATGCCTTTCAGGCACTCATTTAATCTTCACAGTGATTGTATGGAGGTAGGTACTATCATGGCAGCATTCTACAAGTAGGGAAACTGCAGAACAGTGAGGTTCAGTAACTTGCCCACAGCCACGAACCTCGTAAATGGAAGGGCTGGATCTTGAACCAAGGCATTCTGGCTCCAGAGTCTACGCTCTGTAAACGATACAGTCAGGGCGGGGGAAAATTGGCTTCTAGGCCACAAGGTGGTGACAGGAGACCAACTTGGGTTCCCTCAAGGAAAGGTGCTGGATAAACATCCCCAAATCACGGGAATCATAAAAATGAGACAAGATGTGTGTCTGAAGCAGGTCTCCCCAGTCCTTTCTGGGCGGGGCTCAGCAGCAGTAATAGGTACCAGGCATTTTGTTACTTCGGGGCAGAGCCTGAATGTTCTGGCTCCCCATTCCCCTCCTGGGGGACTCTAGCCCCAAGAGGAAGAGGAAGATGCTTTAAACCAGAGTGAGCAGGGTTCCTCCAGGGGCCTTACTGGCACTTGGGCCTGGATGCCTCTTTCTCACACACCTGGGTCCTTGCCCACTTGATGCCAGCAAGTCCCTTCTCCAGTCCTGTGACAACTGAAAAACCACTCAAGGCTGAGGAGCTCCAGGGGGATGGGAAAGAGGAAGGACAGGGAGGTGGCTGGGAGCAGGGATGTGGGGGTGAGGGACCCCAGCTTCAATTTCTGCTCCACTGCTTATCCACACTGTGCCCTTGGGCACACTATTTAGCCTCTCTGAGCCTCATTCTCATCTGTAAATAGGGATAAAAATACTGATCACAGAGGATGGTAGAAATATTAAATATGGAAAAGTACAAAAAGCATCTTGCATATCGCCAGGGTTTGATAAATGGTAAGCTGCAAAGCATCCTGGTATGGCAGACTGCCTGCATTCCAATCCTGGGGCCGTCATTTTCTAACCATAATGCCCTTGGCAATATATTTAAGCTTCTGTAAGCCTTGGTTTCCCCATCTGTAAAATGGGTACACATGCATGTATGTGTGAGATAACAGTACCTTCTTTACAGGGTTGTTGTGAGCCGAATCTACTTAAAGCACACATAGCACACAGCACATAGCACACAGCACCTAGCACACAGCCAGCATGCTCAGGCATGTTAGCTGTTATCCCCATGCTGGAGTTCTGACTCCCTCATTATGTGAGAGTGAGAAAGGCACATCCCATGTCTCTGGGCCTGTTTTTCCAATTGTACAGGCAGGTGGTTGAGCTAGAACGGTGTTTAAGGGCTCCTGTGGAATTCCAAAGGCTTACACTAAGTTAATAAGCAGCATTTAACTGACATTCTTGAGGAGACTGGTAATTCGGTGACCCACAAGACACTGGGGCAAGAAGGTGTGTCGGGTCTTGGTAGGGGGCAGACACCCATCTGCCACCACCACTCAGTTACCTTTCTCATTGACCTCTGCCGTCCAGTAGATGTCCGAGTCGTGTGTGAGCCGGGCCCGGAAAGGGGAGGTGTGGGGGGACAGGTCCTTGTCTGTGATGTTCAGCACCTGAGGCAAAGGGCTTTGGTTGCAGATGGTGATCTGACGGGGCTCAGGGACCGGGCCATGGTCGTTGACATCCATCAGTGTTAGCAGGAGGGTCCCCGTGCCAGTGGTGGGAGGGCTCCCTGTTTGTAATCACACACATGATCTCTTTTCAGCATGTGCCCTTGGTTGGGTTGATGAATCAATGTTAAGCTCTCCCAGGACCTACCCAATCAGCCTCAGGAGGGTCCTATTTACTATCTAACTGTAACCTTTCAAGAGCCTCTGAACACTAGCTTCATTATAGATCAAACCAGTGATGACAAATGCATGGCAAACATACCATCATTCTCATTTTGTGTCCATGGCAGACATTACTAACTGATCACAGCACAGTTGCAGCCACTTCATCCAGACAGCCACTACCAATCTATTACAAAGAGAAACCTATTGGCCACCTCAGGGTTGATGCAGTGTTTGCTGATCAGCTTCAGGGAAGTTTTGCTTCCCAGCCCTGCAGTAACCTCTCGCCTGCCTCCAGGCCTTGGTTCAGTATGTGTCAAATAGAGATGGTAATTACATCATCACCCCCAATCCTGTCATGGTGTGACATCACTAATCAATCATGACACTTTCCAGGCAGCCCTTTTCAATCATTCATAAGGGGAAACCAACAGGCCAATTCAGGGCTCAGTGAACCACAAACTTAGGCTGAAAGGAGTCTTCAGGATACTTCCTAACTCCTGGATCTTAGGGAACTTGAAACTAGCCAACCCTAGGACCACCCTTTAAAAGACCCCTCTGAGAGACCCCTTTGACCTCCCAGCTAGGATTGCTGACACCGCTTCCCCACACCACACTCTGTCTGTGGAGGGAACATGCGGTGTCCTTGGCTCCAAAGGTGCTCATGTGGAGGGGCTGGGAGGAAGCTCTCACCATCATCCGTGGCCAAGACCATGACTTCGTAGATGTTGGTCCTCACAAACTGCTCATCCTCACGGTCCAAGACCCCTGCAGCAGTGACCTGCCCACTGTCTGGGTCCATTGCTAGCCACCCTGCTGGGTCTCTCAGGATGTGGTAGCTGGAGCAGAAAAGTTGAGAAGAATCACACTCAGAATACTTAGAGTTCTGGAGTCATCATTCAAAGCCTCCTCATGCCAACAGGCAGAGGGTTTCATAGGACTCAGGGCTCCTAAGCAGGATTACGTGGAAAATGCATCTCACCCCCAAATGGGAGCCTGAGCAGAAGGTGGGGTCCCAGCAGGGACATATGAGAGGGAGCAGGAATACCTGTCCCGTGGACTTCAGCCACATGGAGGGTAGGAACGGAAGGCCCTGTACAGGGGTGACGTTCAAAATATTTAATAGTCTTTATGGCAATTAGAACAAACTCTGGCTATAATAAACAACCCATCCAACAGTACCCACGCATTTAGCTGAATTTAAGCCCAGCTCCTATGTACCTGATCTTCTGACTCCCGTTGTCGGGGTCCCGCGCGGTGTAGGTGCAGACAGGCTCGCCGATGGAGATGCCCTCCTGGACCTCAATGACTTTGGAGGGTGGGACGAACACAGGCGGCTCATTCACATCCTCCACGTGGACCACTATGGTGGCCGTGGAGGTTGGGAGCTTCACCACAAAGGGAGCCTCGTTGATCACTTCAACGTACAGGTTGTGCTGGTTTTTGGCCTCGAAATCCAAGCCCTGGGACAGAACAGGAAGGAGGACCTGAGCTGCCATTTTGTGAGGAGGCCCCATGCAGTGCTGTGATGCCAGAAGGGCCCACAATGGGGGGCTGGAGGCTCCCCCCAGCAACAGTACTACCCCTTCCCTACCCCACAGAGCCTCCTGCATTTCCTGAGTGGACATTCAGTGGGGCCTCTCAGACCACCACCCCAAAGGCAACTAGAGTAGTAAGCCCTAAGCCTAGAACTGGTTCCCTATGGGGTGATGACACCCCCTAGGGGGTGTTGTAGAAACTTGGAGGAAGCATTTCTAGGTGTCCTAATGACTGGGGATGCCACTGGCATTTACAGGCTGGGGCAGGGACACAAAGAACTGTCCCATATCCCATGTGACTTGCCAATATTACCATGGACATTCATGTATTTATGGGTGTGATGTTCCGTTTATATTTATAGTCTAGAACATGTTTTACATACAAACCGAGTTTTTGGTGTGGTTTTAATTTATACTGAATTTTCCAGGAATGCAACTTCTGAGGGGAGCTTGTAATTTGATTTGTTCACGTCTTTCCCCAAGTTGTTTATTTGGGGCCTCCCTGGTGGCGCAGTGGTTGAGAATCTGCCTGCCAATGCAGGGGACACGGGTTCGAGCCCTGGTCTGGGAAGGTCCCACATGCCACGGGGCAACTAGGCCTGTGAGCCACAACTACTGAGCCTGTGCGTCTGGAGCCTGTGCTCCGCAACAAGAGAGGCCACGACAGTGAGAGGCCCGTGCACCGCGATGAAGAGTGGCCCCCGCTTGCCACAACTAGAGAAAGCCCTCTCATAGAAACGAAGACCCAACACAGCCAAAAAAAACAAAAACAAAGTTGTTTATTTGCTGTTCTGGAAAAACATCAATACCACTCGTGATATGAGTCACTAGAGTGACATATAGTATCTACTACATCTGGACGATGTGCAAGAAACTAACCGCTTCATTATGTTTTCTAGTGTACTTGTGCCCAAAGGTTTACATATGGAAATATTTTATTATCAGTAACTTTTCCTGTAAAAATTCTCTTTTATTTTACAGTTAGAGCATTCCATTTTTCTAGAAATTATGTAAGTTAGAGAAGTTATATTATAAATGAAATTCATTTCACAGTGTGAAAGGGGTGTTACAAAGTTTTGGTTGCAAGGAGGGGACAGCCTTTAAAGTATTATATAAAGCCCCACTTCTCAAACTGGGCCATTCTTCATAATAAACCAGGAGGTAAAAGAAATCAAAGAAAGATTGGACCCATCTTCTTGAAGCATCCATTTTATTAAAAGACTTTTTGAGAGGCAAGGGTATGCCTAACTACTAAGTAATTTAAAACATTTTACTACCCAAACACCTAGACACCTAGATGTGAATTATGGATTGAATGCAAAACTAGCAAGAATTCCAATAAAACAGAGACCCTCTGTGTAAGACTGATTGGGAGCAGCCACTGGACACTGGGATCTGGGAGGGGGGGCCCCCACTGATCTGCCTCAATTAGATCAGCAACTCTGTTTTATGAATGTTTTATGAACTGGGTCCCTGGGTAAGGTTTAGTTTGAACAAAGGAATTCCCCAACCCAAGAGGAATGGGAGAGTGTTGCAAGCCACTGGCCTGGTACACTCCCTGGTGAGTGGTCCAAGGTATGTCTCCCAAGGCAGGTGGCACCCCCTAGTCCTGGAGGCTGCAGACCTGACTGTCCCAGGTGTGGCCCTTGTACAAAACCCAAACCGACTCACCTTCTTGGTTGTCAGGATACCCTGGTTGCTCTCAGGGTGGGTGGTGATGGTAAAATGGTCCCCGTTGTCACCTTCCACGATGCGGTAGGTAGCCTGCCATGCCGGTGAGTTGGGGGCATCCAGATCGGTCACTGTCAGCCTCTGCAGCTCGTGGCCCACTGCGTTCTCAGGCACATGGGCCTCATACTGTCAGTGTGGGAAGCACAGCACAGTCAGAGCGGAGAGACTGACCACCTTGAGAGGCTGTTCCACTCTTCACTGGCTGTGAATCCTCCATCCAACTCCAGGGGCGCCCCATGCCGCTCACCCCTTCCTGGACCGCCCAACCCACTTATTGGGGTTTCAAGGCATGCATGGATGCAGAACATCCCAAGAGTCAGCCTCACAGCTGCTGGGACAGAGCACGGCAATCTTGGGCCTGCTTTCCCTACACCCAGGGGCCTGGCGCTCCAGGAATCTCACTGATCTGGGTGCCCAAGGCCTCACCATTGAGTAGTCACCTATATCTAGCTGAGATCAGAAAGGCATAAGGAAGGTGGCAAGAAGGGCTAGGTGTCTGATTGCTCTGGGGCACTGACCAGGAACTTTTTGGAAATTCTGGAACAGGTGGCAAAGATGGGGAAATCAGCTGTTGAGAACAAATTTTTAATCAGGCCTAAACAATGTTTAGCCGTCAGAGTTACCTACAGGTGGAAGGGGGTGGGTGTCACCTCGACTGTCACTGAGTCCTCTGTCACGTGAGGTGTACAAGCACTCACTGGGGGAATGTGGGCAGGTATAGGTGTGAGGCAAATTAGGACTTTCCATATCAACAAAGATTTTCATATTGAGCACTTGTGTACCTGGGATTGTGTTAAGAACTGTACATAGATTATTTCATTTAAAACTCAGAAAAGTGCAGTAGGAGACAATGGAGCATCATCTCCATTTCACAGATTAGGAAATAGGGCACAGAGAGGTTAGGTAGTTCACCTCAGGTCACAAAGCTCACAAGTGCTGGGACTGGGACTTGAAGCAATGTAGGCTGGTTCTGGAGTTTCATCAGAAAGGAGAAACTTAGTCCTTCATCATCTGACGAGGGAAGAAGGAAGGAAGGGGCATTACCTGCTGGGGCTCAAACACAGGAGCATTGTCATTGGCATCGAGGATTTCCACTATGGCCATAGCCGTGGTGCTGGAGCCGTCCCCGTTCATGTCCGTAGCCTGGATGGTCAGTGTGTACTCAGGGACTCTCTGGGGAGAAAAGGAGAGTGGAAGTGGAAGGCCACTGCGCGTTGGGCACAGCCTTGGGTGTACGGGGAGGGAAGCGGAATGTTCCTCCCTCTAAGTGTTCTCTTGATTCCTGACCCACTGCTTGCCCACTGCAGAAAGGACCAGAAGCAAAGGGTGGAGGGGGAGGGGAACTGTGGATCCAAACGGTTCTCCTGGGCCTGTCGTGGGATGAAGCCTGGGCATTGCTTCCTGACCCTGGGCGGATGCAGAATGGGAGCTTTGAGTGTGGATTTGGGCAAAGGTATTAATTAGGGAACAGGAGGCAACTCTAATATCCATGGAGCTAATTCTGCTTTGTGGCACACACGGGACAAATCTGGGCAATGTGCGTGCTAAGTGAGCCATGCCGAGAGGAAATGAGAAAACCTGCAGAAAGTATTAAACGTCTGTGTTTTACAGCTGCCTCCTCAGCCTTAACGAGATGGTTTGGCAACGTGCCACTGGCCCGAGGGAGCTGCAGGACATCAATGTGGGACACAGCAGCAGCCATTCCCAGCTGACTTGGGTCCCCACTGCTCTGCCCTGGGCTTTGGGGGCAGAGGCTTCCGCTCTGAGCGTCAGACCCCAGCCTGGGCTAGCCTGGGCAGGCAGCACCTTCCCGAAGGGCCACTTACCTCCCGGTCCAGGCCACTGGAGACGACGCTGATGGTGCCTGTGCTCCGGTGGACCGTGAACATGAGGTCCTTTGGCTCTTGACTGTGGATGGAATAAGCAACCACCCCATTGTAGGTGTTGATGGCATCGTCCTCATCCGTGGCTGTCACCTGCATCACAGAAGTGCCTGGAGGGGAGAAGCGCTGATGAGTGTGCAACCTTCCCTTCCAGCTCCGATTCCAGCCTTGCCCACTTCTGGAACTCCGAGAGGCTCCACCCTGCTCGCTGGCTTGGCCCCATGTTCCACTCGTGGCAGAGACTGCTAATTGGTGCCCATTTCCCATTCTCCCCTTCCTTCTTAGAAACATAATCCTCATAATCATTCTAGGCTGAGCACAAGCCCACCGGGAACCAAAACTATTTCGCTTCTTGCAGCTAGCTGTGGCCACGAGACTGAAATCTGACGAATCGGATATACAGCTTTGGGGGAAGCGTTTTTCTGAGTTAAGGGGCTTATTCTTCCCACCCCTTCCCTCCTTCCGGATATAATGGCCAGAGCTCCAGCAGCAACCATGAGGTAATCTTGGGAATAAAGCCAAAACAGCAGAGCAACGAGATGGAAGGAGCCTAGTTCCCCCACACGTTAAAGCACCATTCCAGCCTGGCTTGACCACCTCTAGGCTTCCTCAATACAAAGGGGGAAAAGGTTCCATATTGTTGAAGGTACTGTTTTTCTTCCGGAAATGTCTATTATTGGCAACCTAACCAACTCACATTTCTCTGTAATTCTCCACAACTCAGAGACAAAGGGAGAGGAGGAGCCCTCCTCACCAGCACGGTCTTTGAGGTCATTAATGTCACCTGTTTCTCTAGTCTTTTGCCAGCCCCTCTCACCCTCTTCCCCAGCCTGACAATTCATCTTCTGCTTTCTCTCACCCTTTGCCACCCTCCTTGCAGCTGCCATTTCCCCAAAGAACCTCATGTCAGGTGCTTCATATCACACGGCAGTAGGCATGTGTTATTTCTAATCTTCACAGCTCTTTATTGAGCTTTATTGATATTATCCCCATTTTCAGGTGTGAAGATTGAGGCTCAGAGGTCAAGACCTTGCCCAGGGTCACAGCAGATGACAGACAAAATCCAGATTCAAATATAGGTCTCTGCAGCTCCAAAGCTGCAGCTGGCTGATCATCTGAAGCTTCTGGGAAATTTTCAAATACACAGATTCTGGGGCTCTACTCCAGCATCATTCTTATTCAGGGGTCTTGGGATGGAGTGGGGGAATCTGGATTTTTAAGAAGATCCCAGGTAATCTGAGGCACAGCCCAGGAAATCAGGTGTGAAGGGTTCTTCCAGCCTTTAAGAGTCTGGACTGATTCCAGAAGTGGACCCAAGGCCAGGTCTGGGGCCAGCAGACCTCTATAGCTGTGCCTTCCCCAGTCCTCTTACCGGGTAGTACCCCTTCCAAGACGCTCCCTCTGAAGACATCCTGGGTGAACTTGGGCTTGTGGTCATTCTGGTCTGTTACGATGATGGAGATGTTCATGGGCTCTTCCACGGAGGCACCGTTCTCCGACACAGCATGGCCAAAGAGCTGTAGGTACACAGGCCTGGGGTCAGCCTGGCACTACCCTTCCTGGGCCCCTGCTTCTCGTTGGACGCTAAAGGTTACTTACCTCATACTCGGCAATTTTCTCCCGGTCCAGTGGTTTATTCAACAGCAACCAGCCCGTTTCCTTCTCTATGGTGAAGACACCCTCAGGGGGGCTGTCTGCCCCAGGCCCCGTGATGCTGTAGAAAATCTTGGTGCCTCTGTCTTTATTAGATTTGAGCTGGAAGCAAAAGAAAATGGCAGCTGACAAAGTGACAAATATCTCATGATTGTAGCAAAGAACCCTCTGTGGGGAGGGGTGGAGAGGCACTGCCTGATTAGAAATTGCTCCCATCAGAGAGTTTCCCTCTGCGGTCCCCAGGGTTCAGCAGCAAGAAACCTCATATTCAGGCCTTTGAATGAGAGTCCCTGAAGACACCAATGACTCCCAGGGAGAAGGCACAGTCATACCTGATGCAGCTTCTGGGGGAAGGGACCCTTGCCATTCTCAGGGACAAATATTGGCGGGACCACCCAATCTCTCTTGCGTCTTCGCAAGATACGTTTGGATGGGGAGATCTTCAATGCTTTCCTTTCCTGCAAGGAGAGAAGACCCCTTAACCCAGGTGTGCAAACAACTGGAACATACCCAACATCCTCTCATCTACAGGGGCTCATGGCAAGGACAGAGGCCCAGATGGGTTTATTGTAAAAGAAAACTTGGAAATAATCTAAGTGTTCACTTATAGAGAAGTCCCAACTAAATACACTATAATACATCCATCTAGTGGAAATTGTATACAGCTTGAAAAATGAGGGATGTCTCTCTGTGCTGGCATGGAAAGATCTTTGATATATATCCATACTTAAGTGAAAAAGAACAAGATATAGAACAGCTTAATGCAGTTTAGTATTTTATTTAACAAACACTTACATAGGGCTTAACATGTGCCAGGCACTGTTCCATCTTTTGTGTAAAAGGGTGGGAAAATAAGGCATATATTCACATCTGCTTATATACAGACAAAGTGTGGGGGATACTAGAAGCTTATAACGGTGCTTATCTGTGAGAAGGGGATGGGCAGTGTACTGATGTATTTTTCAGTGCAAAAAGAAGGTGCAGACATGTGAATAGTATGTTAGTTTTGCATAAAAGAGGACCGAAAAGTTTATTTTATACCTATATATAATATATATAAATATATTTAATATAAATATAGAACAAATACATAAATTAGAAGGAAAGAAACTGGTAACAGGTCTTCTCTTGGAGGGGTAGAGAGGGCATTAGACATAGGGGGAGAAAAAAGGGGAGGTTATTCATTCTAAAACTTTTTAATATTTAAAATTTTGAACCATGTGGATATATTAGCTGCTCAAAAAATTAAATTAGACAAAACAAAGAAATGTGGCCAAGAGCCTCAGGTCCATCTTCCCAAAGGTTCATGAGATTGGCAGTCCTGTGTTGGGATCACCTTCACTTGCGGTTTACCGGCATGATATGGGAAAGAAGGAAAGGGAGAGATGGGACAGGGAATTCAAGGGAGGAAGGGCACTGGGCCGTTACTCACAAAGCAGCTCTGGGCCCCCCTTGCCTGACTCTGGTGCCCCCTACTGGGCAGCTGCAAGCACTACCCTGCTTAGATCGCTACCCACGCGCAACTGGGTCTAACCCTGCGTCCTCTGCAGGGGTAACATGGCTCACAACAGCCACGGCAACCTCGGCCTCCTGGCCAGCAGCAAGCTGGGCATGCACGGAGAATGTCTTTCTTCTCTCCTGAAGGTGGACATGGTGTTTTACCTGGACTGTTTTGTTGTTCAGAACAGTGAAGTCATCATCAGTCAGCAGGGCCAACTCTTGCCCAGGGCAGTCCGTGAAAACCACTGTGGGGAAGAAAGGAAAAGAGTATTAGGAAGGAGGGGCTTCTGGAAGATACCCCATGGGAGCCAAGACCTGACAACAGCCCCCTGACTGGATCAAGGACTATTGCAAGCCACTGCAGAAGGAGACTTGGCTTACTTCCTCTGACCAGCAATGTGATCACATACGAGTTTCAGATGGGCTTCTGAGTTTGGTCTCAAGAGAGCAGACCACTTCCTGGTTTGTGGGCTGAAGAACCAAAATCATAGATATTCAGCGACATTAGCCCCATGGAGTCTCACGAGACATAGAGTTGACCCAAGGTCACAGCTGGAGGCAGAAGATTTTAAGCATTTCCGAAGGCTATGAGTCTACATATGCGCTGTATGCATCCTGCTACACCGTCACCCACACAGATCATTCTGGATAACCTCGGGTTGTTGCAGTCTGTCATGCTCCTTCTGAATCCTCCCTGCTTGGCCGCCCTTTAAACAAGCACTCTGAGTTAATAACTACCATTCGTTAATCCGGAGACTGGGCCCATTTCATCTTTACAACTATGCTGCCAAGTTAGGCATGAGCTCCTTTACAAAGATGAGAAAACTGAGGTTCAGAAGCCAGGTCAGCCTGACTCCAAGGCATACGCTAGAGAGTATTCACAACCAGTGTTCTTACCCACCCTTCCTTGTGGCCAAAGCATGGAGTCAGGAAACCTGCCAGGGGCTCCAACTGGGCCCATCGGCAACATGCCCTGACCCAGGCGTTCCCATAACGCTGGCCCAGACACCAGCACTCATCAGTCTACTAGGCTGCAGCACAACAAGGACCAGAGGGACAGCGCTGTGCCATGGAAAGGTCAGCGAGAGCTCTGCCAACTGTCCTTTCCTGAAAAATTGTCCTTTAGTTTCAAATGATGACGACAATTGTTTTAAATAATCCTTCCCTAAAATAAGAAAGGATAACAGATGAGGGTTTTTAAACTACAAAAGTAATGTGACAGAAGGAAGAAGAAGTACAATCCTGCAGCCTGTGGAACAAAAACCACATTCACAGAAAGACAGACAAGATGAAAAGGCAGAGGGCTATGTACCAGATGAAGGAACAAGATAAAACCCCAGAAAAACAACTAAATGAAGCGGAGATAGGCAACCTTCCAGAAAAAGAACTCAGAATAATGATAGTGAAGATGATCCAGGACCTTGGAAAAAGAATGGAGGCAAAGATCAAGAAGATGCAAGAAATGTTTAACAAAGACCTAGAATTAAATAACAAACAAACAGAGATGAACAATATAATAACTGAAATGAAAACTACACTAGAAGGAATCAATAGCAGAATAACTGAGGCAGAAGACGGATAAGTGACCTGGAAGATAGAATGGTGGAATTCACTGCTGTGGAACAGAATAAAGAAAAAAGAATGAAAAGAAATGAAGACAGCCTAAGAGACCTCTGGGACAACATTAAATACAACAACATTCACGTTATAGGGGTCCCAGAAGGAGAAGAGAGAGAGAAAGGACCAGAGAAAATATTTGAAGATATTATAGTCGAAAATTTCCCTAACATGATAAAGGAAATAGTCACCCAAGTCCAGGAAGTGCAGAGAGTCCCATACAGGATAAACCCAAGGAGAAACACGCTGAGACGCATAGTAATCAAATTGGCAAAAATTAAAGACAAAGAAAAATTATTGAAAGCAGCAAGGGAAAAATGACAAATAACATACAAGGGAACTCCCATAAGGTTAACAGCTGATTTCTCAGCAGAAACTCTACAAGCCAGAAGGGAGTCACATGATATACTTAGTGATGAAAGGGAAGAAACTACAACCAAGATTACTCTTACCCGGCAAGGATCTCATTCAAATTCGATGGAGAAATCAAAAGCTTTACAGACAAGCAAAAGCTAAGAGAATTCAGCACCACCAAACCAGCTCTACAACAAACGCTAAAGGAACTTCTCTAAGTGGGAAACACAAGAGAAGAAAAGGACCTACAAAAACAAACCCAAAACAATTAAGAAAATGGTCATAGGAACATACATATCGATAATTACCTTAAACGTGAATGGATTTAATGCTCCAGTCAAAATACATGGGCTTGATGAATGGATACAAAAACAAGACCCATCTATATGCTGTCTACAAGAGACCCACTTCAGACCTAGGGACACATACAGACTGAAAGTGAGGGGATGGAAAAAGATATTCCATGCAAATGGAAATCAAAAGAAAGCTGGAGTAGCAATACTCATATCAGATAAAATAGACTTTAAAATAAAGAATGTTACAAGAGACAAGGAAGGACACTATGTGATGATCAAGGGACCAATCCAAGAAGAAGATATAACAATTATAAATATATATGCACCCAACATAGGAGCACCTCAATACATAAGGCAACTGCTAACAGCTATAAAAGAGAAAATCGACAGTAACACATTAACACCTCACTTACAACAATGGACAGATCATCCAAAATGAAAATAAATAAGGAAACAGAAGCTTTAAATGACACAATAGACCAGACAGATTTCATTGACATTTATAGGACATTCCATCCCAAAACAGCAGATTACACTTTCTTCTCAAGTGCACATGGAACATTCTCCAGGATAGATCACATCTTGGTCACAAATCAAACCTCAGTAAATATAAGAAAATTGAAATCATATCAAGCATCTTTTCTGACCACAACGCTATGAGATTAGAAATGAATTACAGGGAAAAAAACGTAAAAAACACAAACACATGGAGGCTAAACAATACGTTACTAAATAACCAAGAGATCACTGAAGAAATGAAAGAGGAAATCAAAAAATACCTAGAGACAAATGACAATGAAAACATGACAATCCAAAACCTGTGGGATGCAGCAAAAGCAGTTCTAAGAGGGAAGTTTATAGCTATACAAGCCTACCTCAAGAAACAAGAAAAATCTCAAATAAACAATCTAACCTTACACCTAAAGGAACCAGAGAAAGAAGAACAAACAAAACCCAAAGTTAGCAGGAGGAAAGAAATCATAAAGATCAGAGCAGAAATAAATGAAATAGAAACAAAGAAAACAATAGCAAAGATCAATAAAACTAAAAGCTGGTTCTTTGAGAAGATAAACAAACAAACAAAAAGTAATGTGAACATGATGAAGTATTCAAACAGTATATAAGAGTGTAACATTAATAAAAAAAGAGTATAACATTAAAAAGTAGAATTCCAAACAATATCCAGACTATACAGTGAACTCCTAAAACTCAAGAACAACAAAAAACAAACAACCCAATTAAAAATAAGTAAATAAAAAGGCAAAGGAGTTGAAAAGACATTTCTTCAAATAAGGTATACAAAAGGCCAATAAGCATATGAAAAAATGCTCAATATCATTAGTCATTAGGGAAATACAAATCAAAATAACAATGAGATACCACTTCATACCTACTAGGGTGGCAAAAAAAAAAAAGTAAATAACGAGTGTTGGCAAGATGTAAAGACATGAGAACCCTCCTGCACTGGGAATGTGAAATGGTGCAGCCACTGTGAAAAACAGTTTGGTGGCTCCTCAGAAGGTAAACATAAAATTACCACATGATCCAGCAATTCTACTTTTAGGCGTATACCTAAAAGAACTGAAGTAGGATCTCAAACAGATACTTGTACCCATATTTTCATAGTATCACTATTCACAATAGCCAAAAGATGGAAACAACACAAGTGTCCATCAAGAGATGACTAGATTGGGGCTTCCCTGGTGGCGCAGTGGTTGAGAGTCCGCCTGCCGATGCAGGGGACACGGGTTCGTGCCCCGGTCCGGGAAGATCCCACATGCCGCGGAGCAGTTGGGCCCGTGAGCCATGGCCGCTGAGCCTGCGCATCCGGAGCCTGTGCTCCACACGGGAGAGGTCACAACAGTGAGAGGCCCGCGCACCGCAAAAAAAAAAAAAAAAAAAAAAAAAAGAGATGACTAGATAAACACAATGTGGTCTATACATACAATGGAATATTATTCAGTCTTTAAAAGGAATAAAGTTCTGACACATGCTGCAACATGGAAGAATCTTGAAAACATTATGCTAAGTAAAATAAGCTAGTCACAAAAGGGCAAATACTGCATGATTCCACTTACATGAGGTACCTAGAATACTCAAATTAATAGACATAGAAAGTAGAATAGAAGTTACCAGGGGCTGGAGAGAGAGGGGAATGGGTAGTTATTGTTTAATGGGTACAGAGTTTCTGTTTGGAATGATGAAAAAGTTCTAGAGACAGACTATGGTGATGGTTGCACAACAATTTGAACGTACTTAACGTCACCGAATTGTTTAAAATGGTCAAATTTTATGTTATGCATATTTTACCTCAATAAAAAAAAAAGTAGAAGTCTGATGTGGGAGTGTAAAATGGGATAGTCATTTTGGAAAACTGTCGAGCAGTATTTGCTGAAGCTAAATATACACCTTCCCCAAGACCCAGCAATTTTACTTTGAGGTATAGACCCAACAAAGATACATTCACTAAAAGACAAGTATTATAATAGCCACAGCAGCACTGTCTATAATAGCTAAAGACTGGAAATAGCCCAAATGTCCATCAAGGTAGAATGAATAAAAATATGGTGGAATATTCATATAATTAAATGAGTCAACCACAAGGACATACAACAACATGAATGAATCTTACAAACATGGCTGAGTGACAGAAGCCAGATACAAGAGAGGACACATGTATGATTCCATTAACATGAAGTTCAAAAGCAGGTAAAACTAACTTGGGTGAAAGAACTTAGGACACTGGCCATCTTTTGGGGAGAGGCTTAGTGCATGGAGGGGAGGAAGATGGAGGGCTTAAAAGCATACAGAGCTGCCTTCAGCTCCCCAGAGCCCCAGAGCTCATACACAGAGGCAGGTTCCTTCATGGGAAGGCTGGAGTGTGCCCCTGAGAAAGAGAAGATTGCTTAGATACCGGCCCTGCCTCCTTGACAACATCCCCACTGAGGAGTCATGGGCTGTGACAACATGCTCGGCCGGTGGGAGGAGGGGAAAGAGGGATCTCAGCCTGAGTCAGTTCCAAAGGGTCCCAGGGGCAGGGAGATTCCCAGAGTGACCTTGCCCTTTACCTCCAGCACACAGCTTTGTACTCTCATCTTCTGAGGAATCTTGCTTTGCCTTTGGGCTAAAAAAGACCAGGAATGATATGTGGCAGAGTTTAAATCATCTTAATACAGGGCAAAAGTTAAATAATCTATGGGGCATGCACTCCATGGATTTTTTATCCAGCTATGCAAAATGTAAGCAGAAAGTAGAACTGCATATATAGTATATGTAACTATGCACGGGAAAAAATTTTAAAAAGACTGGAAGGAAATGAAGCTTCCCTATGACTGGGGTTACCAGCTACTTATTATCTTTATTTTTCTGTAGGTCCAAGTTTTCTCTTAACATGAATTGTGTTCCCCCCTCAAATTCATGTGTTCAAGTCCTAATACCTCAGAATGTGATTATATTTGGAAAAAGGACCTTTAAAGAGGTGATTAAATTAAAATGAGGTTATTAGGGTGGGCCCTAATCCAGTATGATGAGTGTCCTTATAAGAGGAGGAAATTTGGACACAGACAATTACAGAGAGAAGACTATTTACAGACACATGGAGAAGACAGCCATCTACAAGCTAAGGAGAGAGGCCTCAACAGAAATCAGCCCTGCTGACACCTTGATCTTGGACTTCTAGCCTCCTGAGTTGTGAGAAAATAAATTTCTGTGTCTAAGCCCCCAGTCTGTGTTCCTTTGTTACAGCAGCCCTAGCAAATGAATACAGCAAGCATCAATCTCAAGAGTCGAGAATCCCTCCCATCATGAATTACTATTATTAACAGCTAACATTTGTGTTTTTTTTTTAAATCTGTATGAATTTTTAAAATAAATTTATTTATTTATGGCTGTATTGGGTCTTCGTTGCTGTGTGAGGATTTTCTCTAGTTGTGGCGAGCGTGGACTACTCTTCATTGTGGTGCGTGGGCTTCTCATTGCGGTGGCTTCTCTTGCTGCGGAGCACGGACTCTAGGCGTGCGGGCTTCAGTAGTTGCAGCATGTGGGCTTCAGTAGTTGTGGCATGCAGGCTCAGTAGTTGTGGCTCGCGGGCTCTAGAGTGCAGGCTCAGTAGTTGTGGTACACGGGCTTAGTTGCTCCGCAGCATGTGGGATCTTCCTGGACCAGGGCTTGAACCTGTGTCCCCTGCCTTGGCAGGCAGATTCTTAACCACTGCGCTACCAGGGAAGCCCTAACATTTGTATACTTTCTCATTTAATCTTCACCAAGCACCCTATAAAGTAGATTTTAACGCCCATTTTCTAAATTGGGAAAATGAGGGGCTAAATGCATTCATTGAAGTTACATAGCTAGGAAATGGAATGGCCAGAAGTGGTACCTAGACCTGTCTAGATTGAGTTGTTTATATAATATGGTTATATTATCTTTCTGACACACCTGAGAGTTTGTTTTCTTATTTCCTCCCTAACCCCCATTACCTGTGGTCCTTCTCCATCTATTGAAATAGCAAAGATTGATTTTTAGATGCCCAGTGAGGCAGTGTGATACTTGGAGAAAAGTACTAGATTCGGGGATAATAAGAGTAACTCTCTTACAGGTAGTTGTGAGGATTAAATGAGAATAAGTGTAAAGAACTCACAAATAGGATGCATTATGGCCAGGTCTGCTGTTAATACTATTAATAGTGATGGAGACCCCATTCTTGTGCAGGCACTGACTTTAACTTGATGGGTGATCCTGGGAAACACACTTGAATTCTGTAGGCCCCAGAATCAATTGTTTGCTGAAGTTTCTGTTTTGTTTTGTTTTGCTTTTTGGCCATGCCGCATGGTTTGAGGGATCTTAGTTTCCCGACCAGGGATCGAACCCGTGCCCTTGGTAGTGAAAGTGCAGAGTCCTACCACTGGACCTCCAGGGAATTCCCATGTTTGCTGAGGCTTCGAGCCTAAGGCCTGTCTTCCCTTGGTTTGAAGGGAGAGAAGCATGTTATAAAAAGATGTATTCAAGAATAGTAGGGGCTTCCCTGGTGGTGCAGTGGAATCCGCCTGCCAATGCAAGGGACATGGGTTCGAGCCCTGGTCTGGGAAGATCCCACATGCTGTGGAGCAACTAAGCCTGTGCGCCACAACTACTGAGCCTGTGCTCTAGAACCCACGAGCCACAACTACTGAAGTCCACGTGCCACAGCTACTGAAGCCCGTGTGCCACAACCACCCAGTCTGCGCTCTAGAGCCCATGTGCCACAACTACTGAGCCCGTGTGCCACAGCTACTGAAGGCTGCACACCTAGAGCCCGTGCTCCACAACAAGAGAAGCCACAGCAACGAGAAGCCCGCACACTGCAACGAAGAGTAGCCCCTGCTCGCCACAACTAAAGAAAGCCTGCACCCAGCAACGAAGACCCAATGCAGCCAAAAATAAATAGATTAGTTAAAAATAATAATAATGGGACCAAAGACACTTTCTCCTTGATGTAAAAAGAAGAAAAGCTTAAAAGGGAACACCTAAACTCACTAGGTGATTCAGCATTGCTTAAAGCTGTGTTAAGGACACATGCAAAGGTCCCTCAAAACTCTGTTAGTTGGAACCATCAGCATGTTGATGCAGAACTTGAATTAACTTATTAGGAATTTAGGTTTTCTCATTTGGAAGATGAAAATTAGACTTCACAGAGTCATCCTGAATATCAAATAAGATAAAACCACAAAATCACAAATTTGTAAACCCCAGAACTTTATACAGGCTCATAACACATGAGGAAATGGGGGTTCAGAGGTGAGATGGCTTGCCCAACATCATACAGCTAGTGAGTGGAATCAGAATTAGAACTCGGGGTGGTCATATTCTAAAGTCAGGTTCTTCAACACAGCATCCATCAAGAACTAGTAGAGTGTTTCCTAAGTGCCCAATATTCTTCTAAATACTAGGGATACATCAGGGAACAAAATGTGTATCTTCAAGTACCCTTATGTTCTTATAGGATACTGCCTCCTGTCCAAAATCACCTTTCCACAGCTATCTACCAAAGTAATCAATAATGCATGGATTGTAACAGCAAAAGTCCAGACAACCTAAATGTCCATCAATGACAGATTAACTTTGTGTAATGCTAACATCCATACGAGAACACTATGCAGCCATAAAAAGCTGTAAAAGATAAGGAAGCCCCTATGTATTGACATGGAAAGATCTCTAAGACATGTTGTTAATTAAAAAAAAAAAACATATGGGGACTTCCCTGGTGGTCCAGCTGTTAAGGCTCTGTGCCCCCAATGCAGGGCGCCTGGGTTTGATCCCTGGTCAAGGAACTAGATCCCACATGCCGCGATGAAGATCTCCAATGTAGCAACGAAGATCCCGTGTGCTGCAACTAAAGACCCGGTGCAGCTTAATTAATTAATTAATTAACTAATTAATTAATTTAAAAAGATATGGAGCAATGTAGTCTATGCTAACATTTGTATTTTAAAAAAAATACTTCTGGAAGGTGACCCCAAAAAACTGGGTTTATGGGTGGAGAAGCTAGTAGCTAAGCAACAGGAAAGAGACTTTTTACTGTGTACCCTTCTGAATTTTGACCCACGTAAATGCATTAGCTATTCAAACACTGATAAAAAATAAAAATTAACTGTCACTTTTCCCATTCTTAAAACAGCCCTCTTCCTAAGGGAAGGTCTTCAGCTAGCAGAGGGGCTGGCCAGATAAGCCTGTCAGGTTTTTCACTTAATGAGTGCCTCTCAATGAACTCTCCAATCCTCTCCCACCAAGTTACCCAGCAGGGGGCTAATGCCTTAATCCCCCAAACTCTAAAAGCTGCCAGAAACCCAGAAACCGTCTTCCTGCTGTCTACAAAATCTGCCCACCAGGAATGTACGGTACACTTCACTACCCTGTTTGCTGGCACATTTCCATTGTTTTATGGGTCCAAACATTTGTAGCACAGTATCTGGGGCTGTCCATCTATTCTTAGAGGGGACAGTGCCAACAATCAAGGAGAAGTCAGTGGTCAGGTACTTCAATTGTACGTGCCTCCCACGCAGGCTGCAACATTCCAGCTGCCCCATCAGCCCTCAGCCACATTTAGCTGGGTGCAGAATACAACCAAGGGGCATGAGTCAGGCAGGCAGGAACAAGCTTCAAAGGCCCACTCTGCCCGAGACACCCAACTAAGTGTTTTCTTATCCAAGTCCTCAAAAAACAACCCACAAGGGGCTTCCCTGGTGGCGCAGTGGTTGAGAGTCCGCCTGCCAATGCAGGGGACACGGGTTCGTGCCCCGGTCCGGGAAGATCCCACATGCCGCGGAGCGGCTGGGCGCACGCCTGCGCGTCAGGAGCCTGTGCTCCGCAACGGGAGGGGCCACAACAGTGAGAGGCCCGCGTACCACAAAAAAAACAAAAAACAAAACAAAAAAAACCCACAAGGTAGATACTCCTCCCCTATTCTGACAACTCAGGAAACAAGAGACTGCCCTGGGGTTGAAGTGCCTCAGGAAGCAGCTTCAGAGAGGAGAGCAAAGTACACGAAGCCCCACAACTCGGAAGCATTAGGACCAGATTTCAAATCCTAAAGGCAGAGGCAGATGAGTGATGAAGAATATGGGATTTGGAGTCCAAAAGACTTGGGTTCACATCCATGTCGTGTGAATGTACAGAAGCTGTTTTCTCATCTGGAAAATGGGAATAATACCTACCTCATAAGATTATTGGCAGGAATAAGTGGGATAATGTTCACACAGCACTGAGCACTGTGTCTGGCCCAGAGTAAGCCCTCAATGAGAGGGACCTTTAGCCTACTCACAATTAACCAGGGCTTCTGACTCCAAATCCATGCCTCTCTCTACACCATAGAGAAACCATCTCTCAGAGTGGGCATGGGGTTAGTTACAGCCATGTGCTTTACCTAAGGGCTGAAGCACGGAAGGGAAAAGGGGATACACAGAACCAAAGAGCATGACGGGGAGCTGGCTCAGTCTGCATTTGGAGAGGACTGTTTCGTAGGGGCTGCTCCATGGTTTATTGGGAGAGGCAAAGGATGGAGATCTCACAGCCAATCTGACCTGCCCAGGGAAACTCGCTGAGGCACCTGTAGAAACATGAGCAGTTTTCTTTGTAAGCCATGAGTCACACAGAGGCTAGTAAACGGTAAGCCCTGGGGCAGATCATTACAACTTCCTCCCAGATGCTTCTTGGCACTACTGGCTTGTATCACTGGTTTCAAAATGAAGTTGATCTGAAACCAGGTCTCATCATTACTCACCCTCCTTCTACCCTACCTTCTCACAGCTAGTGAAGGAAGCTGATTCCCGTTCCTGACTGCAGCCTAGCTCCACAAGGCCACAAATCTTGGCCAAGTCATGGAGGCATGAATGGGCTCGTGTCAAACTCTTTCTGGGACAAGTTGGTGAGCACTGACGAGCACATGGGGCAATAGTTCAGATCTTAAGGCTGAAAAACAGAGACATAAACATAGCTCTTATGTCCATACCCACCTAGGACCTTAAAGTCATGTGACAGCTTTAAACTCAGCTTCTTCCACAGAGATTCTGAACCATAAAGTCGATGAACCTGATGAAGATGTAGGTATTTGTACCACTATAAACTGATAGGTTTCAGCACTGAGTCTGAACATACAATTCCTACAATACTGTTGGGGAAGGGAGTTAGTAACCTGAGACAGTTTCTAGAGATTTTTTTTTTTTTTTTTTTTTTAATCAGAGCCTTGTGTATCTGCACTAGATAGAAACATCCAAGGGAACCAGGAGTCCCCGGCCTGTGCTCAGAGCTTCTCTCTAAAGACCATCCTGCCAAGCCTGGCCTCAGATCCTGAGCTGGCGCCACTATAAAACTTGGGCAAGAAGGGTTGAGTCCCTGGAGTACTAGAGCTGTTGAAAGAAGAAAGCTTTTTAAATAGACTTTTAAGAATTAATGGATATTAGGCTGGGAACTCATCCCAGGCCTGCTTTTAGGTTGGAATTGCCTAGACACTTCCAAACTCTCAAGGAAACACCCATGAAGGTCAGAAGCTTGTTTTCTCAGCCATGACATAGAGGTGCTATGTAGTCCCAATGTCCAACCTTACTGGATGTTCTGGCAAAATAAAACCACCCAACTTTCAGGGGTAAATGTCCTTCAAGTGATCAACACTTGATCACTTTATCACTCGACAGTTTTCCTATTGATCTTTGGGCATTTTAATGAGAAGGGAAGAGTAATATCAGTTTGAAAGTGTTGTGGCCAAAAGGCATCTTGTTGGGGAATGAGGGAGACACTGTCAAAGGTGTTTCCATTCTAGCTTGGTCTAGAGACACACCCAGTTTATAAAGTAAACAAACTCGTCCTTGTAGCTATCACTGCTTTCCGTTAAGGGACTGGGATAAGAAGGTGCAAGGGGAAAGTATGTGGCATTGCCTTGAAAGAAGATTCTGGCATTTTCCTGAGTAAAACTACCCGTAGAAAAAAGTTCACTTACTAGGAAATACAAATTAAAAGGACAAATGTTGTGAAATACTTAGGGAATGGATGCTGCTATATATTGTTAGGGGGTGGGGGAAACGTAGATCGACAAAAACTTTTGCGCTATTAAGCCTTAAACAAGTCCTTCGACCCAAGAATTGTGCCAGGAAGTCATCCAAGATGTGACAAAACCATACCTCATGGATGTTCATGACCGTTGCTTAGTGTTTAAAAAAAAAAGTCTCAACAACTTAACTTTCAACAGAATACTTAATTACGTGTGCTACAGTCACTCAAATGTCTCATCTACAGCCTTAAATATTGTAAAAAAGTATCAAGGGAAAACAGTGCTCTGCTCAGGGGAAAAAGGTCACAAAACAGCCATTCATTCATTCATTCATTCACTCACTCACTCATTTACTTACTTACTTATTTATTTATTTATTTTTGCGGTACGCGGGCCTCTCACTGTTGTGGCCTCTCCCTGTTGTGGCCTCTCCCGTTGCGCATCACAGGCTCCGGACGCGCAGGCTCAGCGGCCATGGCTCACGGGCCCAGCCGCTCCGCGGCATGTGGGATCTTCCTGGACCGGGGCACGAACCCGTGTCCCCTGCATCGGCAAGCGGACTCTCAACCACTGCGCCACCAGGGAAGCCCTATTTATTTATTTTTATTGGAGTAAAATTGCTTTACAATGTTGTGTTAGTTTCTGCTGTGCAATGAAGTGAATCGGCTATATGTATACCTATATCCCCTCCCTCTTGGACCTCCCTCCTCACCCGTGCCCCCATCTAGGTCATCATAGAGCACCGAGCTGAGCTCCCTGTGCTATACAGCAGCTTCCCACTAGCTATCTATTTTACACATGGTAGTGTAATTATGTCAAACCTAATCTCCCACTTCGTCCCACCCTCCCCTTCCCCCTCTGTGTCCACATGTCCATTCTCTACGCCTATGTCTCTATTCCTGCCCTACAAATAGGTTCATCTGTACCATTTTTCTAGATTCCACACATATGCGTTACTATACAATACTTACAAAACAGCCACTTATAGTTTATAGCCTGAGCCTGACAATCATAAAATATTAATATCTTTATACTCGTTAAAAAAGGGGGGTGGTGGTGGAGCCGTGGCACCAGGAAAGCAGACTAGCTCTCTCCAGAACCAATGACTTTCCAGGCCAAAGAAGCCCAAGAGGAACTTCCCTGGTGGCGCAGTGGTTAAGAATCTGCCTGCCAGTGCAGAGGACGTAGGTTCGATCCCTGATCTGGGAAGCTCCCACATGCCGCGGAGCAACTAAGCCCGTGCACCACAACTACAGAGCCTGCTCTCTAGAGCCCGCATGCCACAACTACTGAGCCCATGAGCCACAACTACGGAAGCCCACGTGCCTAGAGCCCGTGCTCCGCAACAAGAGAAGCCACTGCAACGAGAAGCCCGCGCACCACACGAAGAGTAGCCCCTATTTGCTGCAACTAGGGAAAGCCTGTGCGCAGCAACGAAGACTCAACACAGCCAAAAATAAATAAGTAAATAAATAAGTTTATTAAAAAAAAAAAAAAAGAAGTCCAAGATGGTGGAGGGTGAGCAGAATCTGATCTCAGGAGACTAATGGGCAGAGGCTGCAAGGTATGCAGGCGGGTGGGCGGGGGGGCGGAAGGGGGACATGGGGAGCCCACAAGGCATGCTAGGACCCCAAGGGGCTATCCCGTGGCATGCCGGGAGATAAAGCACCCCACGTGTCCTGCCACAGCCGTTTGAGGCCCTCAGAGGAGCCAGAGTGATTCCCTAAAGCAGAGAGCAGTGCAAGTGGACCTGCCTCCCTGGGTGTTCGTGATGATCCGTCACCACAAGGTCACCACCTTGGGGGATGCTAAGAAGTCAAGCACAGTGCTGGAGCTGAAGCGCTTGGTGAAAGGCATTCTTAAGTGGCCACCGGCGCAAGGAGCAGCTTTACACAGATGACAGCTCCTGGACAAGAGCATGACCCTGGGGGAGTGTGGCTACGCCTGGCAGACGCCTCCATCTATACACCATTCACCCTGGACCTGGATCATCCTGCAGATGGCGCCGATGGGGCATTTGAGGCCCTCAGCCTGTAGCCCTTCCCTGATCCACTGAAGTAGAATATGAAGCTGGATTGTTAGGAAAGCCAGGCAGGAGGGCGAGCTGTGGGGCAATGAAGCAGTGGGACTCGGGCCCTCTCCTTCAGATCAGATATCTTCAAGAAAGACTTGATTAGGGAAATGGACCCGGAAGATCTATTAAAAATGTTCATTTGAAATGACTAAGGTCCTTTATGGGTGGTGGACCTCCATTCTGCTTATCTTCCAGTTTTTCCATAGTAAACATGTATTTGATTTGCAATCAGAATGAGATGTTGTGATTTCCGCCCCCTCTGACTAGTATATGGCAACCCCATGTTGTTAAGGAGAAAGCAATTCTTTCTAGGGGAGTTTTGCCTCTCTGCAGAAAGCTCTTTGGAAAGATCTGCACTACTCAGGTTCTTCCTCAGGCTTGGGAGCTGGGTCCTCCCTTTTAATCCCCAGAGAGAAACCCAAGCGGAGCTATACTTGACAGCACTCTGGGAGTTCCAAACATGGCTGACACAAAGTTCATTGTTAGGTGTGCTGTCAATGATTCCCACCCACAAGAATGAGAGCAGAGATGCCAGCGATCAACCTGGGACCTCTGGGATACCAATTAAGGGTCTGGTGGGTGAAAGTGCTGCACATTGGCCCTGCAGCTTTGGGCAAGTCACTTCGTATTTAAGCTGTTAACAGTAAGCACTCAACAAATATAAGCCCTTGGTGATTTCCAGTATCTAAAATAGGAACACACACACACACACACACACACACACACACACACGCTCTTGTTAGGGCCAAATAAGACATATTGTGCTTTTTAAAGCACAATTAAGTATTTAAAACCAGGGATGGTAATTTAAAAAGCAAAACAAAAGAACAAGAAGGTAAAGGTCATTCAGAATCCTGAGGTAAGCAGAAAATTAAGAAAAAAGAAAAAAAAACGATCAATTTCCATTGAGACAAGCATTGGAAGTTAAATTCAAAACGCCATGCTTTCAGGAATTCCCTGGCAGTCCAGTGGTTAGGACTTGGCTCTTTCACTGACAAGGCCCAGGTTCAATCGCTGGTCAGGGAACTAAGATCCCTGCAACCTGTGGGGCCAAAGGCAGGGTGGAATGCCATGCTTTCATTCACATTTCACTAGTTTGTTCCTTCTTTTAGCTCCTCTCTAAAAGAGATATATTCACCTCTTCACAGCGACCTTCACGATCAACAGTTCCCAAATACAACTGATAAAATCACCTGGAGAACTTTAAAAAAAACTCAGATTCCCTGCTTCCAGCCCACCCATCACTTCTACTGAGTCAGTTTCTGGAGGTGTATTTAGGGAAGACAGTTTATTGTTTTGGGGTTTTTTTTAAAAAATAAATGTATTTATTTGTTTTTTGGCTGCGTTGGGTCTTTGCTGTTGCATGCGGGTTTTCTCTAGTTGCGGTGAGCAGGGGCTACTCTTTGTTGCAGTGCGTGGGCTTCTCATTGCAGTGGCTTCTCTTGTTGCAGACCACGGGCTCTAGGTGCATGGGCTCAGTAGTTGTGGCCTGTGGGCTCTAGAACGCAGGCTCAGCAGTTGTGGCGCATAGGCTTAGGTGCTCTGCGGCATGTGGGATCTTCCCGGACCAGGGCTCGTAACCGTCTCCCCTGCATTGGCAGGCGGATTCTAAACCACTGCGCCACCAGGGAAGCCCAGTTTATTGGTTTTTTAAAGTTCCTGATTCTCACCTTTATTTCTCGTAAGCAGGTAAATTGGTATGGATTTTTGAGGGCACTTCAGAATATGTATTAAAATTTCAAATGTCCAGATTCTTCCTCTGACCAACATATATATATCTGTCTTTTCAATATCTCCCCCTGGATGCTTTAAAGGCATAATCCATAATCTTAAAATCATGTCAAAAAGCAAATTCATGATCTTCTTTACTCTAGCCCTAAATATGGTCCTTTTCCAGTGTCTCTCCCAGGGAATGCACTCAGCTACACAAATCCAAAATCTGGGCCTCAGAAGCAGCCCAGAATCTGTGTCTAGAGTACCCAGACTTAAATTTTGATTCCACTGACAGACTTTGGGCAAGTATGTTTCCATACGTAGAAGATGGGAATGATGCTAGTAATACCTACCTCAGTTAAATGAGTTAATATTTAGCACAGTGCCTAGTGTATTGTTGTCTAGCATCTTCTTCCTTGACCATTTCTCCCTCAGACTCCCCTTCGCAGTCAATCACCAAGACTCATGCCTCTCCATCTCTACCTCCCCAATCTTAGTACTTACTATATCATTTTTAGCCTAAATGAGTACAAAATCCTCCATTTTAAAAAAAGGATCTTTTAAAAACGCAACAGATGATACATTTGAGAAAATAAGATCACTTCCTTGTTTGAAACTCATCAATGATGTGCCATTGTTCTCAGGATAAAACCCAAAATCTATAATGTGCCCAATCCCTATCTCCATTGTCTAGCCACAATGGTCCTCTTCTTAAGTGCATCATAACCCCTTACCACAGGGCCTTTGCACATGCTGCTCCTTCTGTCTAGAACAGTGTCTCCCTACATTCCCATTCCAATTCTACCCAGTTAACTCCCAACATCTTTCAGACCCTAATTCGAAAGTTACTTTCTCAGGGAAACTTTCCCTCAACCCTCCCAAAGTAGATCAGTTTCCCCTGTTAAAAACTCTCCTAGCTCTATGTAACTCTCTTCCATAGAATTCATTACAACTTGTAATGATATGTTTACTTGCTATTATCTAATTGCCTATCTCCCTTACTAGTCTCTATAATGCCCAAAGGCAAAGACTGTGTTAGAATCTGCTTATCACTATATCCCAACACCTAGCACGGTGCCTGATACAAAGTAGGCATTCAATAATTGTTGAATGAACTATGAAAGTCCTTTGACCCAGCAATTTTTCTTCTAGGAATGCAGTCTAAAGATGTAAGTATACAAACTAGTCTAGCTGTAACAACACTGTTATTATCACTACCACTAACACCTGACATTTATTTATTTACTACATGCTTTTTCATACCCTAACTCATTTAATCCTCACTACAGCCTATGAGATTCCCATTATTACCCCTATTTTACAGATGAGGAAACTGAAGCATAGAGGTTAAGCAAATTTACCCAACCCAACAGATTTAACCCAGGCACAGTGGCTCTGGAACTCCAGCTCAGACACTCTATACATTATAATAGTTACATTTTATGCAAACTTCAATTGTCAAAATTTGAAATGGTGCTGTAAATATTAAAGTCTCACTTTGTATGCAAAGTTTGAAGAAATGCAAATCTCCCAAATTAAGAAAAAGTGTAAAAAGTCACATAATTTCAATACAAGAGAGACTAGGGCTTCCCTGGTGGCGCAGTGGTTAAGAATCCACCTGCCAATGCAGAGGACATGGGTTCGAGTCCTGGTCCAGGAAGATCCTACGTGCCACGGAGCACCTAAGCCTGTATGCCACAACTACTGAAGCCCAAGTACTTAGAGCCCGTGCTTCACAACGAGAAGCCATGGCAATGAGAGGCCCACACACCACAACGAAGAGTAGCCCCTGCTCACCGCAACTAGAGATAGCCTGCGTGCAGCAACAAAGACCCAATGCAGCCAAAAATAAATAATAATAAATAAAATAAATATTTTAAAAATCTTAAAAAATATACAAGGGAGACCAGTGAATTGTAAGCATCCGTCTAATTCCCTCATTCCACACACATACACTTCACATATGTTCATAAGAGGACATAAGTCTTGAATCATAGGAGTTATGAATTATTTGAGGTTTTCAAGGATAAATCTTTTACATCAATGCAACCACCCTGTGCAAGACTGTTTATTGCAGCAATATTTGGGTTTAAGAAAAAACCCATAAGCCCCTCTTGGAAAATAAGATCAGAAATGAGTATTCTCTTTAAGAATGGAAATCAACTTTTCATCAAAATGCTTGCTAACTAGATTTTGAAAACTAAAGAGAAACTTGAGAAAAAATGCACTTTCGCTTTGACTGAATGGCACACTCTCAAGTTTTCAACACCCAAGGAAAATAATGCAAGTACTAATACATTTGATAGTTCACTTCTGAGTTATGCAATTTAAATTAAAAAAATTTTTGATTTCAAAGACTTTTGAAACATTCAGATAACTAAACCTTAAAACAATGGTTGGTGTGAAAACTAATGATTTTTAAATGGTATAGTAACCTTATTAAGCTTACCTCAAAGCCTGTCTTGAAGGTATTGTTCAAACATAAAAATTTAATTTAACTGAATGGGGTTAAGAGGAACAATTCATTCAATCATCTTTCTACAGCAGTCTTTCCTAATAAGGTGATTTCTGACAGATTTCTAAAAATTCAAACACTTCACAATTTTTATGTTAACTCCTCCCCACTTCCACATCTGTAAAAGATAAAAATAGGGGGTTAGCTAATAAATCATGGTATATCTACCATGTAGAAAACTATGGAGCTGTTAAAAGCAAGATAGATGTGTACTTAGCAGTCTGGAAAGATGCCTGTGATTCAGTAAGTTAAAAAAAGTAAGTTGTAGGATAACGTTTGTTAAGTATGACATAGTCCAATCCTTGTTTTAATAATTCCTGTGTGCATACATAAGTTATTTGTCAAGAAAAAGGTCTACAACAGATGTAGAGAACACACGTATGGACACCAAGGGGGGAAAGTGGTGGTGGGGTGGTGGTGGGATGAATTGGGAGATTGGGATTGACATGTATACACTGATGTGGATAAAATGGATAACTAATAAGAACCTGTTGTATAAAAAAATAAATAACATTAAATTCAAAAATTAAAAGAAGAAGGTCTACAAGAACTCACATTAAACTATTAACTGTGCTTACCCTACCGGAGCAGAACTGAGGAAGAGAGAACTTTCACGTGTTTATTTCTGATTTGCTTCTGTTGAGGCACAATGGAGTTCAATGGTTGAAGCTCAGGCAGCTTAGATTTGAATCCAAGCTCTGCTATTTACTATTTGCATGATCTTGGGCAAGTTACTTAACCTCTCTCGCCTCAGATTCCTCATCCATAAAATGGGGATAGTAATAGTACCTACTTCAAGGGATGTTATGGTGATTAAACAAGGTAATACACGTAAAATGCTAAGAGCTGTACCTGTCACATAGTACATGCTATTATTTTATTGAAAAACATTGTTTTTACAGTGAATAGATATTCACGTATTAATGTGAAACCCCAACCAACGAGCCCAACTCTACACAAACTATATAAAATAGTATATATGAAAGAGGGTGTGATAGAAATAAAAAGCTCCCTAGGCAATCCTGACAGTCAGCCAAGCTTGCAAACTACCGACTCAAAGGCAGGGGTATACCAGCTGGAGTGTGGCTGAGTTCCAGCTGGGGAACACAGGAGAATTCTGGAAGCAGTAAAAGACCATAAAAGACAAGAAAATGGCAGGTCTTGAAGCCCTGGTGGGAAGCCCTGGCTGAAGCTGACTCCACAAGGAGAGGCAGGGGTGTGGGCCTGGCATCTTGTTCTGGCTTGCGTGTGGGGAGCCCTCAAGTACCTGTCTTTTCTCTCTGCCTGAAGCTACAAGATGGGGCTCGTTGTGAGAAGGCAGGCAGCCTTAAGCAAGACACCCGGGTGAGTAGCTGAGCCCTTCAGCCCTGCTCTCTGTCTGACCAACCAGCAGTCTACCTCCTCGCGTCCAGGGCCACAGAGGCACTTCCCACACGGGAGCTAGAGCAACAAGGCCGAGGAGCTGGGACCAGAGTAACTTGCCTCAGGCCTAGAACCCCGTTTTCCCTTGCCTGTGCCCAGATGTGCACCATCAGGCCTGTCCTCACTGCTGGCTTTGACAAGAATCTGAAGAACTTCCGAGTGGACTGGACTTGGGGGTGGGAGAGAGTGGGGTTGCCAATTTGGGGGGAGGAATCTTCTTAGAAAAGCACACATGCACACAATTAATTCCCAGGGAGCAAAGACTTCTTAAAGTTACTGTGAGGCCCTGAAGTCGGACCCCCCCCCCCCGGGCAAGATCAACCTCCTTTTAGTCTCCAACACAGGTTTGAGGCTTGGTAAGAGATGTGATTTCGAACTAATCTCATGTGCTCTTGAACAACCAAAAGTGGGGTAACAGATTGAGGAGGCAGAGGAAACCCTGGGGTCGTGCCTCCCTAGCCGCATCTCGCCCCTGAGATACCTCCGAGTCCTGAGGGAGAACAGCTCTCCCCTCCGTCTTGGGTTCTGTGTAGCCCAGAGAGGCTCTCGTTAGGGGGAAGCAGGCACCAGCCCTCCCACCTCCTGGCAGTGTGGCCCTGGCCCTGAGCCCTCTCCTCAGATGTCAGCGACAGAGCCAGAGCTACGAGCTCAAAGGTGGGGTAAAGGGAGGAAGGAAAGTGTTCATTCGGCTTTCCTTCCCAGGATACGTCATTTTGGTTCGCTGAGCAAGCAGCAGGACCCCCGTACCCCGAAGTCCACCGGGACCGTGGCAGCTGCAGCCTGGAGGGGATTTTGTCATCTTGAGGAAATCTGCAGGCTTTCTGATGCTCTAGGTAAGCCACAACCACGTGGGTGCCCAGATTTGGCTGGGTGAGGAGGCGGGGGCAGAGCATACCAAGCTCCTCCACTCAGAGCAGGGCTGTGGGAGGTCCTCAATGCTGGGAGGAGGGGGTGGGGTGAGGAGAGGAAGAAGATGAACAGCCAGAAGAAGGTTCTCTGCTGAGAACTGACAGTGAGAGCACTGTCAGCTATTGGGCCTGGGATCTGAACCCTCCCTGTTCCCCTACATCCTAAAAGGGAGGCTGGGGTCCTGGAAAGATGTGTCCCCTCCTCATCCCCTCCCCCATCACTCCAGATCTTGGTGATTAACAGAGGCCAGTGGAGGGAACAGCAATTCAAAAGTCTTGGGTCAGATGTTAACTATTTCCAATCTTCCTCAGCTTGGCTGAGGCCAGAGGACTCACAACTCTGACTCCCAAATGGTTAGTAACTCGCAAGTAGGAGTCCAACCTGGTTCAAGCCCTAACTCCACAATTTACTAGCTGGGTGACCTTGGATAAGTTACAAAGTTACAAGCCTAGGTTTCCTATCCAGTGAAATGGGGCCAATTCTACTCCCCTCATGGGGCTTTTAGGAGGATTAAAGGGGCTTATTACATAAAGTACATAGTGTAGTTTCTGGAACTCAGTAAGCTCTCCAGTAAATGTTATTATTAAACGTGTTTGTTTCATTTTGTTTGAAAGCCCTTCCTTGCCACCCCTGCTGCCTGGTAATGCCAGGTAACTAAATGAAACCAGGGGGAATATTCAACTGCGGCTGACCACGTTGTCCTTGGGTCTGGGAAAAGTCGGGAGTCGAGAAGGGGTGGTGGATGTGGGCCTAGGGTCCTGGATCCAGAGGAGACTTCAGAGACAGTGGCCTGCATGAGGGCACAACTGGAACATCAGCCACATCGCCTGCCTTTCCCAAACACCACGCTGCCTCTGTTCTGGAGTGAGGGAAGTTCCGAGCTGGACTGGACCCTGCCTACTTCCCTTCTGTTGCTCCCCACCTTACACTCCATGGTCCAGCCAAACTAAACATATTTAAGTTCTTGGACCCCATATGCTGTTCCCTTGGCAGGAACACTCCCTGCCACCTCTCATGTCCCAACCCCTTCCCCAGCCCCTGGCTTGGACAACACTTCCACCACGTGCCCCCCACCTCCAAGAACATGTCAGCAGCCCTTCCTATGTGACTCTATATTTTTCCTCCCACTTGATTACATGCATATATTACTTATTTTGTCCATCTCCCTCCACTAGCAGGCGAATGGCCCACAAGCCTGGGCTTTGTGCATGTTTTGCTCACTAATGTATCCCCGGCACCTAGAACAGTACCTGACACTTGGTAGGTGATCAATAGATACCTGCTGAGTGAAGGATTCACTAGTAAAATTGCCTGGTGACTGATTTGCTTCCTCCTGTGGTCAGGGAGCTCACTGAGGTTGAGGAGCTGTGGGCCTTGCCTGCCTCTCAACTTCAAGCGCCCAGTAGGTACTCAGACGTTTGTTGGCTGAATGACCAGTCAGCTTGGCCTTGAGTCTCAGACACCTCACTGCGTCTATAATGAGGGAGGAGCTGCATTCGACCACCCTGGCCATATGAGGAGGCTGCTGCCCAGCCACACACCAGCCAGGATAAAAAGTCTCCACCCATGAAGAAGTTCTCACCTTAGAAATTCACGGCCCTTTCCAGATTCCCTTTCTACTTTAGGGAAAGTGACAAGCATTAGCTTAAGGACAAATAAAGGGAAGGACTTCTCCCCCCAAACAAAGGACGTGACCAACTACCTAATAAAAAATTGCTGTCTCTTAGCACAGGGCCAGGTGGGAAGCAAGAAGCCAGAAGGGATGGGTCTGGTAAGGAGACTGTTGGGAGAGGTAGAGTCCAGAAGAGACTCAGCTACTTCAAGACACAGAAAAGCTGACAGTACTGAGGTCCCCAGGTAATCCTCAGTTAACCCAGCAATTACGCTCCCAGGGATGTACCTAACCGATCCGCCTACGCAGTTCCCCTTGCACAATGGTGTTCACGGCAGCACTAGCTGTAATAGCCAAAAAAATGGAAACTCCTCAAACGCCCATCAACAGCCGAAGTGTGGATGGTCACATGATGGAAACTACAGAAGAAAGACAATCGACCACAACTACATCCAGAACCGTGCAAGAATCTCACAATGTGCAGTGAAAGAAGCCAGATCCAAGAGGATATTCTGTGTGATTCTTTTACATAAAGTTCAAATACAGGCAAATCAATCCATGGTATTTGAAGTCCAGATAGTGGTTTTCTTGGGGGAGGGTAAAGACGGGGAGGGAAGTGGCATTTGAGGTGCTGATAATGCTGTTTCTTGATATGTGTGCTAGGTACATGGGTGTTTAAGTGTGTGATGTTCATCGAGCTGTATGTACACTTATCATCTGGACACTTTCTTCCACATATGTTATTCTTCAATAACGGTGGTTCTTTGCATGGAGATCATTCAGCCTCAGGACCGAAGCCTCCACTGATTTGGGGAGACAGGCCCTTCTGTCCTTCCCCCTCCTCCATCATCCTCCAAATGCTTTGCAGAGCTATTGTTTCCTAGAGACTCATTGCTCATGGTAAGCCATGCTTTCCTCACACAGCAGGGAGGTGAGGGCACCCTGCACGGGTAACCTAGGAACAGAGTGCCATGTGAGGAGATGAGAAGAGAGACTAGAGGTTTGAGACCTGCTCCCCAGACACCAGCTAACAGTGATGTACGTCGGGCTTCGGCAACCAACTCTACTCGGCTGCTGAGCCAGGAAGGCAGCTGGGTGGGCTGGAAGCCCCAGTTCCCAAATATTCATTCCACAGAGGCAGATTTATTGGGCACCATGGACTGCCCCTGGCCTTACTGCTGACTGCCCCAGTGACCTCACACCAAGTTTCTTACCCTCGTTTTACAGCTGAGTGGGAGTTACCATCACCTGCGCCGCAAGGCTCTTACAAGCATAAAAAGTAACTAATATTAGACAGTCAGCTCCACCAGAGCAAGGTCTTAGTTTTGTTCATTGTTTTAGCCGCCATCCTAGAATAGTGCCTGATATATGCAGATGCTAAATATATGTTTACTGAAAAAATAAAATGTAAATAGAGGGCATAGCCCGGAATGGGAGCTCCAAAACAAAGGGCAATTTTTACATGAGTTGAAATAAGCAAAACCATCTTGAAGTTAACTCCTGCTCAGTCAAATTTATTACTGAACTTTGAAGTTTTCTACCAAAGCTAATGAGGGTTAGCTTTAATCTTACCCAAATGCTGACTAAGGGTGAGTTGAACCTGCAGAGGGGGCCATAATGAAGAACTGGATTTCTTTCACTGTAATTAAGCTGCTTCTCTCAACTGTTCTCCATGAAGGATGTATAGACCACTTTAGGTCACTCACTTTAATCACTGCACTAATACCATGAAAGCTCCTTCCTCCCACCTCTCCTTTGTCTTTGCTTCTAGACCACCCTTGAAGGCAGACCCCAGACTGTGGAGTTGGGGTGGGGGAACATTCCTGCTCTACCTCCTTCCAGATTAACCTCTCACTCTTGGTCTAGGCAAGCCTGGCTTCACCTGCCCCAAGCCCCCATCACTAGGACACTTGAGAGACTGTATGCAAGCTGGTTTCCCCTGCAGGAACGTTTCTGGAAAACCCTAGGATGAAAAGGAATAAATGACTAAGCGCTCTTGGGGTAAGGGGTTGCTACTGGTGGGATTTGGTGCTCCAACATTCCACTTCTTCATTTCATCCACCTCCTACTTTCTGGTGGTAAAAAAAAATGCCATGGAACTTGGGAGTCAGAAACTTCCATTCAAGTCACATCTGGTCACTGCAGAGATGACTTTGGGGAAGCCATAGCCACTGAGGTTTCATCTGTAAAATGGGCAGAACTTCACAAGATTGTCATAATTCACACAAATACCTACTGGGACCTATTAAGCACCAGGTCCTGGGCACAAACCTAGAGGTAAAAGTCATGTCTGTGACCCTCAAGGAAACTCACTAGTTTAGCCTAGGGAATTGAATCCATTAAGCTGTTCCTGTGTTTCTCCACCTCTAAAACCTCCAGCAGAGCTGGGCTACAGGGTTTCTGAAGTCCCAACTCTGGGATTAAGAGTTCAAGTTGTTTAAATGTACATCACCAGCTTCAAGAGAACGTCAGGAGGATAAAGCAAGTTCAGAGTTGTGCAAATGCTTTGAAGAGGAAAGTGCACATACAAACAAGGTATTAACTGTATCAGATAATTTCTTTGAGCTCAACTTCATAGACACCTGTGAAATTCATAACCCAGGGGCGAACAAGGGCAACTGTTCCTTAGCTATAGGGAAACTGTTGTCTGCTTGGCCAAACTTGAGAGTTTGTATGTACCCTCAGGACAACCCTTTCAACATGGCTGGATCCAGGCTGGAGCTCCTGTGTATGGAGGACAGGGAACTGGGGTGGAGGTAGAAAAGAGGTCAGCTGCTGAGGACTAAGGGGAGAAATACCACTATTTTTTGCCGGGGAGTCCCAATTTATTGGGACAAATTGGGCCCAGAAACTTGCTTTTTTTTTTTTTTTTTTTTTTTTTTTTTCGCGGTACGCGGGCCTCTCACTGTTGTGGCCTCTCCCGTTGCGAAGCACAGGCTCCGGACGCGCAGGCTCAGCGGCCATGGCTCACGGGCCCAGCCGCTCCATGGCATGTGGGATTTTCCCGGACCGGGGCATGAACCCGCGTCCCCTGCATCGGCAGGCGGCCTCTCAACCACTGTGCCACTAGGGAAGCCCCCCAGAAACTTGCTTTTATTTAAAAAGGCAGCATCCCATTTCACAGGAAGACTGCTCTAAGAACTCGGCACGTTGCAGGGAGCTGCACTCAAGGTTAGCCAAGCACATTAACCCACGTTTTGTTTTATAACCTAGGTGTGCTCCTGGCATGAACCCACCATTTTCACAACCATAAACCAGACATCCGAGAAAGCAGAATTTTCTCAAAAGGTTTAAAATGCCTGACGTCACCGAGAAGCACTTGCCAACCGGACCGTGAAATCGAAAACCTGATCACTGCTTCCCCCCCAAGAACCTCAAGCTTAGTGAAGTGACAGTTAATCTGATATTTCTTGCTTCAGTAAGAAAGATAAGGCACAGACAACACTCAGAGCCACAGCCTGCTCTCCCAGACTGTAGTCGGGAAACTTGACAATGAGGGGGAGGGTGTACAGATTTGGCAGAAGTCTGGTTAGCAATAAAGCTTCCTCAGGGAGCCGGAATTGGATTTGGGGCCCTGCCCAAGTTAACATTTTTACAGGTTGGCTGAGTTGCAGTTTGTTAGCCAGTCAGTAATAAACCCATGTGCAAGAATTTAAAGTTTATGAGGCATGGCCTCTTAATGCTTCTCCTCAGCTCCCCTACAGCCAAGAGTTTAAGGAGATTGGCCTGGCCTGGGTGTTAATTGTTTTGTCAATAGGCAGAGTTATTTGGGGGAAAAAGAAGAAATAAAGGCTTCTACAGAACTCAAGGCCCCCACTCCTCTTTTGGAGAAACAAAGGAGAGCCATTCTGCGCCCTAGGCAGCTCTCGCGCACATTCAAGCTGTGGGAATTTGTACCTGGGGTGAGGGGTGTGCTGATGGGGGCATTAGAAAAATGCTAGGTGGCACAGGTTTTTAAATTGCTTTGAAATTTTTAAACTTTAGATCCCCTACCCAGAAAAATGCATACAAGTTCTTAAACAATTTCACAGGTTAAGGATCCTCTGGAAGCTCACCCAAGGATCCTGGGACACACCTTTGTTTGAGAACTTGGGTTTGATCCGGTGGAGGAACCCGCACTGCCCTGGATGGAGAGAGGCCCCCATCAGCCGTCAGCTGCCTGGATCTCATAACACACTGGTTCTGAGCACCAAAGTAAACCCCACCCCCTCAAGTTTTTAAACCGTAGAAGAAACTGTGAGATCAAAAATGTGCTTTGATTCCCCACCCACTGCCCCTACAGCTCAAGACCTTCTGGCTCCTCGACCCCCACCTCCCTCAAGGGCCCTAACATTTCAGTTCCAATACACTGGGGGTCGGGGGGTGTGCCCAGTGCGTGATGGCCCCAGTCCAGGTGTGCCAGGCCCAGTTTTCAGGCAGGCTGCAGGGGCGCGGGCCCTCCGGGAAGGGCAGGGTTAAGAGTGCATTCCAGCTGCCGGGCAAGAAGGGGGGCGGGGGAAGGGAGCGCGAAGAAGAGAAACAGACCTGGTCTGTCAGTCGGAGACACAAAGCACGGTACACAAAGGGGGCCCGAGAGGGGCAAAGGGGGCTGCCCGGGGCACGGCTCATCCCCACACCTGCGCGGGGGTTGCGGGAGGAATGTGGAAGGCGCATTCCTCCGCTGGGGCCAGCAGGGGAGAGCTTCCCACGTCCGGGCTGGGTGAGCGGCTCAGCCGCCCCGCACCCCGAAGGAGGGGGTCCGGGTCGGCCGCCGCAGAGGGGCAAGGAGGGGCTGGACGTCAGAGGGCGCTACGCTCTCCGGCCTCTCTCTCCATACGCCCACCCCCATTCCAGCCCCGGGGATGCTTTCTGCGCCTCCCCCGCACCTGAGGAGGCGCCAGGAGCCCCCCGCCGCAGCCCGGACACCCTCAGCGCAGCCCCCGCCTCGAAGTTCCGCCAGGCGGGCCCCCGTGGGGGGCGGGGGTCTTACCATTCCCCCGCGCCCGGCTCCGCTCCAGCTCCGCGCCTCGCGCCTCCAAGGTCACTTCAGCTTCCCCGAAGCCTGCCCGGCACGGCTCGGAGGCCGCGCGCGGCAGCCAGTAAACCTGCGCCTAAGGGAAGAGGGGAAAAGAGGGAGGCTGGGTCACAGGCGTGCCCGGCCCTGCATACCCATCCCGGGGAGTCCTCACAGGCTTTCCCGGACAACCTTGGCCCCAGGCAGCCCAGTCCGGCTCTCTCCCCGACGCCACCGCCGCGTGCGGACCCCGCCTGCCCTCTGAGGAACGTCCCGGCAGGGGTCAGGCAAGGCAATGGAGTACCTGGAGTAAGAGGAAGAAGCGGAGGAGGAGGGACGCGAGAGGCCCACTAGGGAGCCCCATGGCTGGAGAGAGTGAGATGAAAAGCTGCCGCGACTGCGGGTTAGTGCTCCGCTAAGCTCAGCGCGTCCCTTTGAGAACCGCGGCTCGCGGGAGCCAGAGGGGGGGGGGGGGCCAGGTGAGCGCAGGTAGGTGCTGATTGGTCCAGCGCCGCAAGGTCCCGCCTCCTCGCAGGTGGGGCCGGGGCTGGATCTGTGGAGGCACCCCGAAGCGCCCCCCCGCACTGTCCTCTCCCGCGCCCCTCCTGCGTTCTCTCGGGTTTTCCGGAGTTGCTCCCGACAGAGACCCAGGCCCTGTCTCGCAGATTCTGGGTTCGAGGGGGAAAAAAAAAAAAGGCAACCCACTCCCCGCCGCACACGAAGAAAATTGTTTCTGTGCCTTGTGGGAAAGAAAGTGGAGATGCATCTGAATCCGACTGGAAACAAAGGCGCCCCATTCATGCTCCCCCGAGGCTCTCTGTTATCCAAGGCTTTGATGGAGGCCGGGTGTGTCCGCCCCACACCCGGCTACAGCGGGGGGCGGGCGGGTACCTCCTGCCTCTTTCCCCACCTCCCACATCAGCCTGCCCCCAGGACTCCGAGTGTTTAAAACTGGCAGTGAGGTCCCGAGGGACGGTGTTACAGAATCTGCTACAACTTGCGGAAAACTCATTACTTCCCTGACACAGCCGAACAAAAGGAGGCTGAGAGAGAAGATCCCAGAGATCGAAGCCGTGGTGACGCCAAAAGGTGCGAGGTAGAGGGGTGGTTATTAGCCCCATCACCTCCAGCAAGCTTCCCACCCCCCACGTAGGATATAAATAATTAACAATGTCTCAAGTTTTGTAAAATGCAAATAAAGGCATTTTGAAAATCGCGACTGTTTTTATTGGTCTAAAATACCTACTATAATCTAAGTAAAAACTGCTGGCTGCGAGAAGCAGCCTTCCAGTGAGTCTCCCTACGAAGCAGCTCTTCTGTTTCCTTACTGGGGGACATGCGACGGAGCTGGGATTCGTTCCTCTACTTCAGACCCGAAGTGCTTTACCCGTGGCGGCACGCAAGTGGGCCCCGGGCCCTGAAACAGTCCTGAAACTCAGTCGCTCCACACTGCACGCCCTCTCCCCACCGAACTGAGTTTTCCCAGCCAGTCACAACCTCCTGTTCCCTGAGGCCTCCCCACCTTCCCTAGCTGTCTTGAGAATCTCAGGCTGACTCCTCAATACGTTCCTTCCTCCTACCCATCTCAGATTTAGGGGTTTGAGGAGGAGACTAGAGTCTCTAATTATAGAGTTTTTGGCTCTCAAGGGCTAGCCTGGAAGCCTGCCTGTCCTTCCCACCACCAGGCCTGCGGCTAAGAGGACAGTTTGCCTTGCGATCGTGGGAGTCCTCTCTCTAGCCGACCAGGGGCTCTGGGGCCGCACCGCCTGCGTTCAAACCCGGATTCCATCACTTATTAGCGCTGTGACCTCAGGCTAGCGAAATAATCCCTCCGAGCCTCAGTTCCGCATGCATCTAGTGGGGGCTATTATGATATCTGCCCTCTATAAAGTACTAGGATTGAATGAATTAATACATATAGAAGAGGATTAAATTAGCACGTTTAAAACGCTAAACTCAGCACTTGGCACAGAGCTAGCGCCCAAATGTTGCCTGGTATTATTGCTTTAGGATCCAGCTCATTTGTCCTCCGCCTCACGAGCCGTTTCTTTCCTCTATAGCACCCTCACGTTCCCCAAACTAAGAGAATGAGAAACGCTGTAATCCTTCAATTTCACGGCTGATGGTAAAGCGAGCAATTGGCATCTGGTATCAGGGGAGCGCTCCGTTATCCCGCCTGTGGGCCCGGCAGCTGGGGGTTGGGGATGCACGACGCGCAGGAGAAGCCCGAGGCTGCTGACTGAGCTCCAAGCCCCTCGCCTCGCTCTCCCGCAGGGGGCGCTTTCCGTGTCCGAGGGGAGGTTAGATACCCGCGCAGAGGCTTTTCGAGGCTGCGCCGGCCCCAGACAGTACCTGGTGGCCCCGCCTATCCTCGCCCCCCAGGTTCCTTTGCGCCCGCCAGGAACCATATGCAGTCTTTAGGCGGACAGTTAAACATCAACGTGCGTCGGGATACAGGTCCTAATTAAGTAAACACCTGGCTGGAGGGCAGTTGAACACGCTCATTTCCGCCTCCTTCCAGGGCACTCAGCATTCCGGGCGGGGGCGGGGAGGGGAGAGGAGAAATTGAGAGTCAGCTCTTCTGCCTGCACCTTGGACCACACTGCTGTCTTCTCTGCAGCTCCCTTAGTCGGTCGGCCGTTCATTCATTCATTTAAGAGATATTTGCTGATAGCCTGTTGTGTGCCAAGCACTGGAGATACAACAGTGAACGAAGCAAACATCCCTGCATCCTTGGACCGTCCATCACAGAGTGTGAGGGTTCAAGGAAACTAACTAAGTAACTATATAGCATGTTAGATAATGTGTACTATGCAGAAGAACAGAATGGGAAGTGCCAATCCACGGAACAGAAGGTAGGCTGGAAACTGTAAATAACATAATCTAGAAGGTGTTTAGGTCAGGGTCTAGTGGGAGACAGAATCCAGCACGGATGGTTCTAGTCTTAGTGAAGGGACTAGAGGAATAGGCAGGGTTCAGGAACCAACAGGGGTGTAGGAGGTCCGGAGATCAGCAGCAAGCAGAGAAGCAGTTACAACTTGGAGGACTGGCGGGCAAAGGGAGGAAACGGTATCATTGGGAGTGGGGGGTTGGAGGGGAGGGGGAGCTGGAGAGCTGAAGCGGAGGACCACCCCTCCCAAATGCAGCTGTGGTCCAGGAGGGACAGGCCACTGCCCACAGCAGAGCAGGAAGGATGTGGGGGGGAAAATAACTCAACATCTCTCTCCTTTCACCCTTCATCTTCTGGCATTGCCTGCCATGGACCAAACCCACCCAGAAGCCTGAGGGCAAGAAAGCCCGGGTGGTGGTGTTTGTAGGGGTCATCTTCCCAGGCACAGGGCAGAGAGGAGAAAGGCAGAAAATGGAGGAAGGGCTGATGAACAATGGGGAAAGCCCAGAGGCCTCCTTGAGAAATGAATAAAACCTGAATGAAGTGAGGGAGAAAATTACATTAAGCATATCTGAAGAAGGAGTATTCCAAGCAGAGAAAATAAGTCAAAGGCCCTGAGACAGTAGATTACTTGGGACAGGAGAAAAAAAAAAAAAGGCAATGTGGCTGGAGTGCAGTGAGCAAGTAGGAAATGAGTCAGATTTGGGAGGGTGAGGAACAAATCTTGTACAGCCTCATAGGCTATTGTAAAAACTTTGCCTTTTACCCTGAGCAGGAGGGGAGGAAGGCACTGGAGGCTGTGAGTAGAGGAGTGGTGTTGAGAAGACTACAGGAGATGAGGGCAGAAACAGTGAGGTCAGTTGGGATCCCACTGCAATAAGCCAGGCAAAAACTGAAATGGCTTGGTTCAGGGTGGTCATTGTGGAAGGGGTAAGAAATGATCAGACTAAAACAAACAAAATAAAAAGTGTTGGTGAGGATGTGCAGACGTTGAAACACTTGTGCACTGTCGGTGGGAATGTCAACTGGTGCAGCCACTATGGAAAACAGTAAAACAGCTACTAAAACAAATTAAAAATAGAATTGCCATATGACCCAGCAATTCCATTTCTAGGTATATACCCAAAAGAATTGAGTGTAGGGACTCTAACAGATATTTGTATAATACATCTATGTTCATAGCAGCATTATTCACAACAGTCAAGAGGTGGAAGCAACCCAAGTGTCCACTGACAAATGAATGGATAAACAAAACGCTTAATAGGTACAGAGTTTCAGTTTTGCAAGATGGAAAGAGTTCTGTGGATGGGTGATGGTGATGGTTGCACAAAAATGTGAATGTACTTTATGTCACTGAACTGTATGTTATGTGGACTTTACCACAATTTTTAAAAGTTACTTTAAAAAAGTGATCAGACTCTGGGTATATTTTGAAGGTATTGCCAACGAGATTGGCTAAAGGATTGGATGGGGGTGTGAGACAGAGCAGATCAAGGATGACTCCAGGGTTTGGGGCCTGAGTAACCAGCAGGATGGCAATACCATTTCCTGACATGGGTAAGGCACATGTAGTGGACACTGTCAGGGCACTGCTCAGATCCCCTGGGATCCCTTTGTTGGTTTCTGAACTCCCCTTGTTTGGCTTCTGTGTGCTGATTCTCCCAGCAGCCTGTACATGTGAAGGGCCAGAGTCTTGCCCATCAGCTACTGGGGTCCCTTTGCCCTTGCAAGGAAGTGCCCAGGAGTTCACTTTCCCAGCCCTTAGCCAATGACCAAGTGGTGCTGGAATGTGGAAGCTGAGCGCTGGCCCGCCTCCCCCCAAACTCCCAGGGGTAACTTACATCCAGCATCCCCTGCTGGATCAGGCTGAAGCTACCCTCCAGGGACTTGGTCTGAAATCACACCCTTGCTTGGCTTCTTGCCCTCTTTATCTTGCTTCTCCACTCCCTCACCAGTTCCTCCTGGGAGCCCTTCCAAATTTAATAAGTCACTCAGGTACATGAATCCTTGTCTCAGGGTTAGCTTCTTGGAATCTCATTGCAGGTAGAGCAAGTTTGGGATTAGGGGAAGATCGGGACTTCAAGCTGGGACGTGTTCAGAGATGCCCAGTAGTGGCATGTTGAGGAGGCTGTGGTTGGAGACACGGGTCCAGGGGAGGCGTCCTGCCTGGTATATACCTTTGTCATAATGGAAAAGCATCTATTTGTGGAGAAAGACGTGCCCAGGGAGAACCCTGAGCCTCTGGGGGCCTTCCCATCTCCGCCAGAGCATGGCCTTTTTCAACACAGATGTTCATCCCGTCCCTGATGCCTTCCACCCAGACAGGGCTGGGACTCTTTCACTCATTTTGCTTTTTCAGAAAGAAGTGCACCTTCCCTGTGCTTCTTGTCTGCATTTCACATTTAAACACGTGCTACTTACTGTCTTGTGGGATCTCTGGCATTGTTACTTTCATCTGAGTGTCCTTCCGCCTCACTCTCCAGTACCTCTTTCCCCCTCCTTGAAAGCTCCTGGGGTCAGGGATCAGGATGAGCAGAGTATCACCTCTGCAGATTTCCCCACAGCACCCTGCCAGCCAAAGGCCTGTGGCATTTAAGTTAGGGTTGGCAGACCTATGTCTGAATCTTGCCTCTGAAAACGACTGCCTGGGTGATCTGGGGTGAGCTCTTTCATCTCTCAAAGTCCTCTGGAATGAGTAATTCCTATTTGATGAGTGATGGTGAGAATTATCCAAAACTGAACTGACCTTCCTCTGCAATTCTGCTCCTCCCACAGTCTTTCCATCTCAGCCAAAGGCAATTGCATCCTTCCAGCAGCTCAGCCTGCGCCGTCTTTCACTCTCTGACTCATCTGCTACCACTTGCTCACTCTGCTTTCTCAGCGCTGGCCTCCCTGTGGTTCTCCGAACACACCAAGTGTGGGCCTTTGCACAGTGCTTCCCTCTGCCTGGATCGCCCTTGCCCAGATGTCCACCCGCCTTTCTCCCTCACTCCTTCAGGTCTCTGCTCAAATGTGGCCCCTCTGAGAGGCCTTCCCTGACCTCCCTACATAGAGAGCCCTCTCTCATCACCCTCTTTCCCCTGCTTTATTTTTTTTCATAGCACTCATAGCACTTAATAGCACTAATCTATTAGTACACATATATATATATTTTTGGGTGGGGGAAGGCAACATACAGTAATGATTAAGAGCAAGGACTCTGGAGTCACACTGTCTGGCTTTGAATCATTAATGCAGCTCTTCCAAGCTGTGAGACCTTGGCCAAGTGACTTTCAACTCCCTTGTGCCTCAGTATCCTCATCTGTAAAATGGGATAAGCATAACAATACCTTCCTCATAGGTTATGGGTTAATATTTGTAAAGCACTTTGGAACATAGTGAACCTAAGTATTCATTAAATTGTATTTATTGTCGCTCTCCCCTCACTGAGTGTATCCTCCCTGAGAGGCAGGGATTTTTGTCTTTGTTCATTGCTGTACCCCCAGTGCACAGAACAGCCTGGCATAAAATAGATACTGAAATATGTATTGACTGAGTGAAATCAAGAATATAATAACTGTTAAGCATCTGGCAGGGTGCTAGAAGCAGAGGAGACACAAAATCAATGTGGGTTCCCTGACCCACCTCACAGAGCTGATGTGAAATCCAATGAGCTAATAGGCAGCAAAGTGTTTAGCCAAGTGTCATACAAATAATACAAGTCATAATAAAATGAACTACTAGCACACTCTGGATTCAGACTCTAAGTATTTTCATGCATGATCTCACTCTCATCCTCTCAACTCTACACGCTAGTTCCCTTTTCACAGACGAGGAAACTGAAGTTAAATCCCTTGCCCAAGGCCACACTGCTAGGACAGAGGCAAAGCCACAGTGCAACCCAGTTCTGTCTCACTCCAAAACTCATTGCCTGAATCAGTTTCCAACCTACTATTCATCAATGTTTGCTGGAAGAATGAACTTGGGGAGCAGGTCTTTGGTATATTAGGAAGAATTCCACAATATCTGATCTTTTAAGAACCTCTTAAAATAAACATATTTGCCTCTGGTCCAAGGTTAAATTCTGGGTCCTCCAAGAAATATTTAGAAAGAGCTTTTCTGCCCATTTTTGGTAGCAAAATTCCCAGAGCTCCACTCCCACATAGCACACTTACAGGGTTATGTCCCAAAGACAAGTGGGTGTTTTCCAATCTTTTCTAGGAAGTGTCCTTAAAACTGGGTGCGGCCCTATTTCCTGCTCCTCCCCTCCCCTGCCCAGTGCACCTACAAATGCTTCCACAGTCTTACTTCTTTATGTCTGTTCCTGAACTTTCTGGGACCCTCCTTTCTGCCCAGTGATGTCTCTGGCCAGCTTTCCCATCTATCACTTTTGAATCCTTGAAGGTGCTGAGGCAGCTGATCCCCAGAGAGAAACCTGATCCACATACCTTCCCTTTCCTTGAACCTCGGGCAGGGCTCCGCTGCACCGGTGAATTTTTGCCAAGGCCTGAGCTGTCGGTTTCCAGAGATAAGAGGCTAAGCATTTATGTATGTGTATACAATGAAGGCACAGAATCGATTAATCAATAAGCACTCACAAAGCCCTGAATCCCTGTGGTTGGCTAAGGTCTAGAGACTTTGAGAACTGTAGGGCTCAAAAAGACCTTAAAGAAAATAATAACAACAAAATAATAATAATCTGTCCTCAGAGACATTCTTCATACTTCCCCTGAAAGGCAGGGGTGATCTCTGCAGATGAAGTTTCCCAGGCTCACTTGAGAGATGACTTCCTGCTGGGTTCAGCCAATGGGAGGCACTAGTGGGAGACTGGAGGGTGGGACAAAGGGAAAAGCCGGGGTATGCCTCCTCCTTCAGCTGTTTGATAATGGCTGTGTTTAATCTACAGCTACAGCTCCTGCTGTCGGTCCAGGTTCTGCCAGACTCTGGGCTCTGGAAACACCACCATTTCCCTCTCTTTCTCCTGCTAAGGGGTGGATGACTTCTTGCTGCCTAATCTCTAGGTTGTATCACTGTCCCCTGTTTGGCTTCTTAGCCTCTCCATCACCTCTGCATTAAGTTCCCTCTGCTTTAAATACTCCCAGTGGTTTGTCTTCCTGATTGGACCTTGACTGACAGAACAGTTAAAACTTACCCAGTACTTACTATGGGACAGACACTGTTCTAAGCGCATTATGTAAATTAGCTTATTTAATTCTACCATCTGAGGAATGATTATATTTTACAGATGAGAAACTGAAGCACAGAGAGTCTGATCTACCCTAGTGAGATACCAAATCTGGATACGTATCAAAAATTAACTGCCAGGAAGCTAATTAAAAGTAGAGGAGGTGGGTTTCCCTGGTGGCGCAGTGGTTGGGAGTCCGTCTGCCGATGCAGGGGACACGGGTTCGTGCCCCGGTCCGGGAGGATCCCACGTGCCGCGGAGCGGCTGGGCCCGTGGGCCATGGCCGCTGAGCCTGCGCGTCCGGAGCCTGTGCTCCGCAACGGGAGAGGCCACAGCGGTGAGAGGCCTGCGTACCGCAATAAATAAATAAATTAAATAAAATAAAATAGAGGAGGTGATGGACGCCATCCTGGTCCTACTGAGTCGGACTCACCAGTCCATGAGGCCCAGGAATCTAGAAATTTAATAAGCTCCCTAGGCGATTCTGATTCAACTAACCCAGCACCCCTCCATGAACTGGTAGTCATGAAACCCTGACCTCATTTTGGCGATGAGGACAGTAAGATCCAGATCAGTTGTACAGCAAGCTCTGTGGCAGACAAAAACACCGCCAAGGACAGTGCTTTCTGGTACTTCCACTGCCTTCTCCTTCAAGGTCACATGGCTGGTTCTGATGTTTGGACTTGCCCTCCCCAGGAGCCAGCTGAAGGTACTTCTTATTAGAAATGTTTTGGAAAATTCAGTATATGAACAGATGTGTAGGGCTTCCCTGCTGGCACAGTAGTTAAGAATCCACCTGCCAATTCAGGGGACACGGGTTCAAGCCCTGGTCCAGGAAGATCCCACATGCCGCGGAGCAACTAAGCCTGTGTGCCACAACTACTGAGCCTGTGCTCTAGAGCCCGCGAGCCACAACTACTGAGCCCGTGTACACAACTCCTAAAGCCCACGCGCCTAGAGTCCATGCTCCACAAGAGAAGCCACCGCAATGAGAAACCTGTGCACCCAATGAAGAGTAGCCCCCGCTCGCTGCAACTAGAGAAAGCCCTCGTGCAGCAACGAAGACCCAACGCAGCCAAAAATAAATAAATAAGAGGGTTAACATTCATTATAAAACGAAACAAACAAAAAAACCCCACAGATGTGTATGCAGAATTGCTGAGTGGTGATCAGTATTTGGGAAAAGGAAAAGGGAGGCAATTTAATCCACCTAATCTCTTATTTTCAGTCCTTTCTGAATAACTTCGGAGAGATAGTTAACCCTCCCCTCATTCTACCTTCCCCATTCTGATCAAGGCTGTGGTCAGGCCAACAATCTATATTTTTCAACAGGGGCCCAAGGTGATCTGCCAATTTGGAAAATACAATCAAAATCCAAAATGTTCAGAATCTGAATGGACTTCTGTCGTTGCCTTTCCCCCCATGCCACTGCTGTATTCCCAGCACCAACAAACAGTGCTTGGTACACAGTAGGTGCTTAATAAATATTTACTGAGTGAAATAACAGTAATAATTATTCTTGCATTGTGAAAATATTTTCTGTACAGTTATTCACTGATCCTCACGATGGACAGAATAGATATCAGAGTCCTCATTTTACAGAAAACGAAACTGAGTTCAGAGAGATTAGGTGATTTACCAGGTCACACAGCTAATGAGAAGTGTCAGAAGCTCTCTCCGTGAAATTCTACCACCAGTTGATGGTGGTAAGAAGGAACACAGGTGTAAGAATGCAAATATGAATGCATATGAATTACCAAAATAGAGGTCAAATTAACTCGATAAGGATAAGAAATTCTAGCATTTATCACTGGAGGAAAAGATTAGAGATTCAAAGATTCCAGGAGATACACAAGTCCCTCTATCTCTGGACTCTTAACTTTACCGTCATTAAATTCAAGCAATCCTTGCTTGCCTGCTATATTGGTAATAGTAATCCCCCTCTCATCCCTTATGGTTAAATGCTAAGTGCTTTGTACATCTTATTCCATTTAACCCTATTATCTCTCTCCTGAACTACTGCAGGAGCTTTCCTTCATCACCCTCCAATCTGTTTTCCCCACTTCTGTCAGACTGATCATTTACAACTGCCAAGTCTGATCACTTTGGATCTCTGATTAAAATCCCTAAATGCCTCCCCAAGATGCTCTCTTGAGGTCCTGCTTGGTCTAGGCCCCACCTACCTCTCCACTCATTACATTCAAGAAATATTTATTGAGGGCCTACTACGTGTCAGATGCTATTCTGGGCACTGAGAATGCAATGGTGAATCAAATAGACAAGATCCTTGATATCATGGACTTTGTATTAAAAACGTAGAGAAGTAAACAAGATAATTACAGACTATTGAAAGTGCTAAGAAGGAAAAAAAATAAAGCAATAAGATAGTTACCGGGGAAGCCCATTTTTTTTAAAAAATTAATTTATTTTTGGCTGCGTTGGGTCTTCATTATTGCGCACGGGCTTTCTCTAGTTGTGGTGAGCGGGGGCTACTCTTCGTTGCGGTGCGCGGGCTTCTCATTGCGGTGGCTTCTCTTGTGGAGCACGGGCTCTAGGTGCGCGGCCTTCAGTAGTTGTGGCATGTGGGCTCTGGAGCGCAGGCTCCGTAGTTGTGGCACTCGGGCTTAGTTGCTCCACGGCATGTGGGATCTTCCTGGACAAGGGCTCTAACCCGTGTTCCCTGCATTGGCAGGCAGATTCTTTTTTTTTTTTTTTTTAACATCTTTATTGGAGTATAATTGCTTTACAATGGTGTGTTAGTTTCTGCCTTATAACAAAGTGAATCAGCTATACATATACATATATCCCCATATCTCCTCCCTCTTGCATCTCCCTCCCACCCTCCCTATCCCATCCCTGTAGGTGGTCACAAAGCACGGAGCTGATCTCCCTGTGCTATGAGGCTGCTTCCCACTAGCTATCTATTTTACATTTGGTAGTGTATATATGTCCATGCCACTCTCTCACTTCGTTCCAGATTACCCTTCCTCCTCCCCGTGTCATCAAGTCCATTCTCTATGTCTGTGTCTTTATTCCTGTCCTGCCCCTAGGTTCTTCAGAACCTTGTGTTTTTTTTTTAAGATTCCATATATACGTGTTAGCATACGGTATTTGTTTTTCTCTTTCTGACTTACTTCACTCTGTAGGACAGACTCTAGGTCCATCCACCTCACTACAAATAACTAAATTTCATTTCTTTTTATGGCTGAGTAATATTCCAGTGTATATATGTGCCACATCTTCTTTATCCATTCATCTGTCAATGGACACTTAGGTTGCTTCCATGTCCTGGGTATTGTAAATAGAGCTGCAATGAACATTTTGGTACATGACTCTTTTTGAATTATGGTTTTCTCAGGGTATATGCCCAGTAGTGGGATTGCTGGGTCATATGGTAGTTCTATTTTTCGTTTAAGGAACCTCCATATTGTTCTCCATAGTAGCTGTATCAATTTACATTCCCACCAACAGTGCAAGAGGGTTCCCTTTTCTCTACACCCTCTCCAGCATTTATTGTTTGTAGATTTTTTGATGATGGCCATTCTGACTGATGTGAGGTGATACCTCATTGTAGTTTTGATTTTCATTTCTCTAATAATTAGTGATGTTAAGCATCCTTTCATGTGCTTGTTGGCAATCTGTATATCTTCTTTGGAGAAATGTCTATTTAGGTCTTCTGCTCATTTTTGGATTGGGTTGTTTGTTTTTTTGATATTGAGTTGCTTAAGCTGCTTATAAATTTTGGAGATTAATCCTTTGTCAGTTGCTTCATTTGCAAATATTTTCTCCCATTCTGAGGGTTGTCTTTTCGTCTTGTTTATGGTCTCTTTGCTGTGCAAAAGCTTCTAAGTTTCATTAGGTCCCATTCGTTTATTTTTGTTTTTATTTCCATTTCTCTAGGAGGTGGGTCAAAAAGGATCTTGCTGTGATTTATGTCATAGAGGGTTCTGCCTACGTTTTCCTCTTAAGAGTTTTATAGTGTCTGGCCTTACATTTAGGTCTTTAATCCATTTTGACTTTATTTTTGTGTATGGTGTTAGGGAGTGTTCTAATTTCATTCTTTTACATGTAGCTGTACAGTTTTCCCAGCACCACTTATTGAAGAGGTTTTCTCCATTGTATATTCTTGCCTCCTTTATCAAAGATAAAGTGACCAAATGTGCATGGGTTTATCTCTGGGCATTCTATCCTGTTCCATTGATCTATATTTCTGTTTTTGTGCCAGTACCATACTGTCTTGATTACTGTAGCTTGGTAGTATAGTCTGAAGTCAGGGAGCCTGATTCCTCCAGCTCCGTTTTTCTTTCTCAAGATTGTTTTGGCTATTCGGGGTCTTTTGTGTTTCCATACAAATTGTGAAATTTTTTATTCTAGTTCTCTGAAAACTAGCAGGCGGATTCTTAACCACAGCACCACCAGGGAAGCCCCGGAAACCCACTTTATCTTGATAGACTGGTTAGGGCAGGCGCTCTGAGGAGGCAACAGTGAAGTTAAGACCAAGGTTGAGAAGGAGCCAGTCATGGAAAAGCTAGGAGAAAGTATTCCAGGCAGAGGCAACAGCATGTGCAAAGGTCCTGAGGTAGGCAACTTCTAGAAACCAGGGACAGAGGAGAAGTCAGTGTGGCTGAAGCAGAGGGAGTCTTCAGAGAAAGGGAGATGAGGTGAGAGTAAAGAAACAGGTGAGAGATACATATCATATAGGATTCTATAGCCACAGAAAGTGGTCTTTTATTCCAGGATAAAAAGGAAGCTATTGAAGAATTTTAAGCAGAGGAGGAATATGGCCTGATTTATATTTTATAACATTCCTTCTGGCTGCTGTATGAAAATGAATTGGGGGCAGGAGGAATGAAAGTAAGGGAAAAGAGAGGAGGCTGGTGCTATGTCCAGATGAGACACAATGGACCTGGCTAGGACTATTGCAGAGGAGATACAGAAAAGTGGTCAGATTCTCGATAGAGCTTTGGGGTGAAATTGACAAGACTTACTGAGAGACTGATTTTGAGATTGAAGAAAGGAGGAATCAAGGCCTTCTCTTAGGTTTGGGGCTTGGATAGACAGTGGTGCCATTTAGGGAGGTAGAATCAGGTGCAGGAGGAATCAAGAGTTCCACCTGGACTGTGAAGCTGGAGGAGCTGTGAGCTTGCTGGGTGCAGATGTCTAGTTGGCCATGGGCTATTTATATCTGGTGCTAAGAGATTAGGTTGGGTTGGAGATACTAATGTGGGTATCTCCAAACATGATCCTTAAAGGTACAGGATTAGCCCCGAGGCACTCTGACATTTGAAGTCTGGGTGGAGCAGTAGGGACTAAGACCTGTCAAAGGAAAACCAGAAGATTGAAATCAACAGAAGAAAGGGTTTCAGAAAAGAAGAAGTGGTCAGCTGGATCAAATGCTGCTGGCAGGCCATGAAGGATGTGGTCAGAGATATGTCCATTGAATTTGGCTGTTTGAGGTCATTGGGAGAACAGTTTCGCTGGAGAATCAACCTAGAAACCAGACTGGATTAGACAGAAGAGTAAGAGGTGAGGAAGTGTGTATAGTATTGACAATTCTTTTCAGGATTTCTTTCAACAGGAATAAGGAAATGGGGTGTAGCTGCAGGTGTGTGTGGAGTCAAGTGAGGGTTGATATTTGTTTTTATTTATTTATTTATTTTAATATACATTTATTGAAGTAATGTATATCATATAAAACACATACTCAATATAACTTATACATATAAGTTCTTCTTATATGTATACATATAATACGTATTTATAATAGAGCATATTTGTGCTGTTACATATGTGTAGTGTGTGTATGTATATATATATATATATATATATATATATATAGCAAATGGAATTTACTAGAGCCATTTTCTCCAAACTTCAGTCACTGAAGAATCATCTTTGTTTTTGCCCGGTCCTTATACCATGAGTATTCTATACTTAAAATTTTTCATAAAATCAACTCACTTTTAAACAAATTTACTTTAAAAATTTACTTTAAAAAGCAATATTACTACAGTACATCAAATGGTAAACCAATACCACTTGCCACGACTAGAAGGTAACTGATTTAAAAATCAGTACAATGAAAATAAGATACAACATCATTAAATTCTAGCTGGTTATTACTGCCTGCTGGGGGCTAAGCCTGGGACCAGCTCTGTTTAAAAAGGGAAATCATGAAGTGTTGGATATCAAAGACATATCAACATCAAAGGGAGACTTTATCCTCGAAGGACTAAAAGAGAATTGAAAGGAAAATAATTGTTTCTCTATGTGATTTAAAAACACCTACTACCAGACATAAACTCTGGGGAACATGTCTTAGAACATTTCTTTTTTTTTTATTTAAGATATAACTTGTACTTAGTTGAGTGCACAAATCTTAAGTGTAGATCTTGATGAAGTTTTACATATGTATATACCAGTGTAATCACCCCCCAGCTCAAGATACAGAATTTTCCAGCAAGGCCAGTGCCAGGCTTTAAACATAACAGATAAAGGCTGTGTCCTCATGGAATTTATAGTTAGCTCCTCTTGATACATATACCAAATGCCTAGTATGGTGCTAGGACATGGTAGGTGGTCTCTTTCTTTTTTTTTTGGCTTATCTCTATATATTTTTTCTATTAGTTTTCTGTAAAGAGTATGTCTTATTTGTGAGTTAAAAACCAGTCTTGAGGGGCAGGAGTCAAGATGGCTGTGTGGGAAGACGTGGAGTTAGCGTATCCCCACAAGTAGGGTGTCTGCCGGCTGCTGGTGGGGAACTCTAACCCCCAAGGAGACGGGAGGAACCCCACAGTGAACCGGTAGGATGTAGGGGGAGTAAGGGGGAAGGAGAAGTTGAGGCCAGACAAGATTGGTGCCCCTGAGGCTGGGGAGATCAGGAGAGGCAGTGGGGAGAGGAGTGTAGGGTGAATGCCCCACCCACTCGGACATGGGGAGACTGCTGGGCTCCCAGGTGAGGTCCCCCGCCCTCTGAGACCAGGGGTGGGGGACACGCCTGGGCCCCTTCTGTTCCTTGAGCCTAAGCCCCACCCCCCCACAGCCCCCAGGGTTTTCCTGCCCTGTGGGTCCCGAGCATTGGCCCCGTCCACCACCCAAACCTCACCCTTGCTTAGGCTCTGCTCTCCACAGCCAAGGCCTTTCCCACCCCCCCTCCTTTTTTTTTTTTCTTTCCTTTTCCCTCCTCCTCTTTTTTACTATTGTGGTACTGATGTACCTTCTGGTTGTTGATTCATCTATACTGTTATTTTTACAGTCTTTCTAACATATCTGTTAGTTTCCTAGTCTAATTTTATTTTTTACTTTGTTATTGTTCTCTCTCTCTCTTTTTTTTTTTTTTTTTTTTTGCCACCCCACGTGGCTTTCAGGATCTTGATTTGCCAGCACGGGGTCGGGTGGAAGCTCCTGCGGTGGGAGCTCCAAGTCCGAACCACTGGACTAACAGAGAACCTCAGACCCCAGGGAATATTCATCGGTGTGAGGTCTCACAGAGTTCCTCATCTCAGCACCAAGACCCAGTTCTACCCAATAGCCTACAAACTCCAGTGTTGGAAACCTCAGGCTAAACAACCAGTAGAACAGGAACACAATCCCACTCATTAAAATAAATAAATAAATAAAGAGACAGCAAAAAAAATATGTCACAGATGAAGGAGCAAGGTAAAAATCTACAAGACCAAATAAATGAAGAGGAAATAGGCAATCTACCTGAAAAAGAATTCAGAGTAACGATAGTAAAGATGATCCAGAATCTTGGAAATAGACTGGATTTATTCCATTTAAATAGAATGGAAGCACGGATTGAGAAAATACAAGAAATATTTAACAAAGATCTAGAAGAACTGAAGTACAAACAAACAGAGATGAACAACACAATAACTGAAATGAAAAATACACTAGAAGGAATGAATAACAGAGGCAGAAGAACAGATAAGTGAGCTGGAAGACAAAATGGTGAAAATAACTACCAAGGAGCAGAATAAAGAAAAAAGAATGAAAAGAATTAAAGACAATCTCAGAGACCTCTGGGACAACACTAAACACACCAACATTCAAATTATAGGGGTTCAAGAAGAAGAAGAGAAAAAGAAAGGGTCTGAGAAAATATTTGAAGAGATTATAGTTGAAAACTTCCCTAACATGGGAAAGGAAATAGTCACCAAAGTCCAGGAAGCACAGAGAGTCCCATACAGGATAAACCCTCGGAAAAACACACCAAGACACATATTAATCAAACTAACAAAAATTAAATGCAAAGAAAAAATATTAAAAGCAGCAAGGGAAAAACAAAAAATAACATACAAAGGCATCCTCATAAGGTTATCAGCTGATTTTTCAGTGGAAACTCTGCAGGCCAGAAGGGAGTGGCAGGATATTCTTAAAGTGACGAAAGAGAAAAACCTACAACCAAGATTACTCTATCCAGCAAGGATCTCATTCAGATTTGATGGAGAACCCAAAAGCTTTTCAGACAAACAAAAGCTAAGAGAATTCAGCACCACCAAACTAGCTTTACAACAAATACTAAAGAAACTTCTCTAAGTGGGAAACACAAGAGAAGAAAAAGACCCACAAAAACAAACCCCCCAAAATTAAGAAAATGGTAATAGGAACATACATATCAATAATAACCTTGAACGTAAAGGGATTAAATGTCCCAACCAAAAGACACAGACTGGCTGAATGGATACAAAAACAAGACCCATATATATGCTGTCTCCAAGAGACCCACTTCAGACCTAGGGACACATACAGACTGAAAGTGAAGGGATGGAAAAAGATATTCCATGCAAATGGAAATCAAAAGAAAGCTGGAGTAGCAATACTTGTATCAGATAAAATAGACTTTAAAATAAAGACTGTTACAAGAGATAAGGAGGGACACTACATAATGATCAAAGGATCAATCCAAGAAGAAGATGTAACAATTATAAATGTTTATACACCCAACATAGGAGCACCTCAATACATAAGGCAAATGCTAACAGCCAAGAAATTGACAGTAACACAATAATAGTAAGGGACTTTAACACCCCATTTACACCAATGGACAGATCATCCAAATAGAAAATAAATAAGGAAACACAAGCTTTAAATGACACAATAGACCAGATACATCTATTTGATATTTATAGAACATTCCACCCAAAAGTGGCAGAATACACTTTCTTCTCAAGTGCACACAGAACATTCTCCAGGATCTATCACATTTGAGGTCACAAATCAAGCCTCAGAAAATTTAAGAAGATTGAAATTGTATCAAGCATCTTTTCTGACCAAAACACTATGAGATTGTAAATCAATTACAGGAAAAAAACTGTAAGAAACACAAATACATGGAGGCTAAACAGTGCCCTACTAAATAACCAAGAGATCACTGAAGAAGTCAAAGAAGAAATTTTAAAAATACACAGAAACAAATGACAATGGAAACATGATGACCCAAAACCTATGGAATGCAGCAAAAGCAGTTCTAAGAGTTATAGCAATTCAGTCTCACCTCAAGAAACAAGAAAGGGGCTTCCCTGGTGGTGCAGTGGTTAAGAGTCCTCCTGCCAATGCAGCGGACACAGGTACAATCCCTGGTCCAGGAAGAACCCACATGCTGCGGAGCCACTAAGCCCATGTGCCACAACTACTGAACCTGTGCTCTAGAGCCCACGAGCCACAACTACTGAAGTCCATGCACCTAAAAGCCCATGCTCTGCAACAAGAGAAGCCACCACAATGAGAAGACAGCACACTGCAACGAAGAGTAGCCCCTGCCAGCTGCAACTAGAGAAAGTCTGCATGCAGCAATGAAGACCCAACACAGCCAAAAAAAATAAAATAAAGTAAGTTAAAAAAAAAAAGGGAGGGCTTCCCTGGTGGCACAGTGGTTGAGAGTCCGCCTGCCAATGCAGGGGACACGGGTTCATGCCCCAGTCTGGGAAGATCCCACATGCCGCAGAGCAGCTAGGCTCGTGAGCCATGGCCGCTGAGCCTGCGCGTCCGGAGCCTGTGCTCCACAACGGGAGAGGCCACAACAGTGAGAGGCCCGCGTACCACAAAAAAAAAAGGGAAACAAGAAAAATCTCAAATAAACAATCTAACCCTACACTTAAAACAACTAGAGAGGGCTTCCCTGGTGGCGCAGTGGTTGAGAGTCCACCTGCCGATGCAGGGGACACGGGTTCGTGCCCCGGTCCGGGAAGATCCCACATGCCGCGGAGTGGCTGGGCCCGTGAGCCATGGCCGCTGGGCCTGCGCGTCCGGAGCCTGTGCTCCGCAACAGGAGAGGCCACAGCAGTGATAGGCCCACGTACCGCAAAAAAAAAAAACAAAAAAAAAAACAACTACAGAAAGAAGAACAAAGAAAACCCAAAGTCAGTAGAAGGAAAGAAATCATAAAGATCAGAGCAGAAATAAATGAAATAGAAATGAAGAAAACAATAGCAAAAATCAATAAAACTAAAAGCTGGTTCTTTGAGAAGATAAACAAAATTGATAAACACTTAGCCAGACTCATCAAGAAAAAAAGGGAGGGCTTCCCTGGTGGTGCAGTGGTTGAGAGTCCACCTGCCGATTCAGGGGACATGGGTTCGTGCCCTGGTCCAGGAAGATCCCATATGCCTCAGAGCAGCTGGGCCCGTGAGCCATGGCTGCTGAGCCTGTGCATCTGGAGCCTGTGCTCCGCAACAGGAGAGGCCACAACAGTGAGAGGCCCGCGTGCTGCAAAAAAAAAAAAAGAAAGAAAAAAGGGAGAGGACACAAATCAATAAAATTAGAAATGAAAAAGGAGAAATCACAACTGACACTGCAGAAATACAAAGGATTATAAGAGACTACTACAAGCAACTATATGCCAATAAAATGGACAACCACGAAGAAATGGACAAATTCTTGGAAAGGTACAATTTTCCAAGACTGAACCAGGAAGAATTAGAAAATATGAACAGACCTATCACAAGTAATGAAATTGAAACCGTAATTAAAAATCTTCCAACAAACAAAAGTCCAGGACCAGATGGCTTCACAGGCGAATTCTACCAAACATTTAGAAAAGAGTTAACACCGATCCTGCTCAAACTCTTCCAAAAAATTGCAGAGGGAGAAACACTCCCAAATTCATTCTACAAAGCCACCATCACCCTGATACCAAATCCAGAAAAAGATATCACAAAAAAAGAAAATTATAGACCAATATCACTGATGAACATGGATGTAAAAATCCTGAACAAAATACAAGCAAACAGAATCCAACAGCACATTAAAAGGATCATACGCCATGATCAAATGGGATTTATCCCATGGATGCAAGGATTCTTCAATATATGCAAATCAATCAATGTGATATACCACATTAACAAATTAAGGAATAAAAACCATATGATCATCTCAATAGATGCAGAAAAAGCTTTTCACAAAATTCAACACCCATTTATGATAAAAACTCTGCAGAAAATGGGCATAGAGGGAAACTACCTCAACATAATAAAGGCCATATATGACAAACCCACAGCAAGCGGGTGGGTTTGTCATTGGTGAAAAACTGAAAGCATTTCCACGAGGATCAGGAACAAGACAAGGATGTCCACTCTCACCACTTTTATTCAACATAGTTTTAGAAGTCCTAGCCACAGCATCAGGGAAGAAAAAGAAATAGGAAAAGAAGAAGCAAAACTGTCACTATTTGCAGATGACATGATACTATACATAGAAAATCCTAAAGATGCCACCAGAAAACTGCTAGAACTAATCAATGAATTTGGTAAGGTTGCAGGATACAAAATTAATGCACAGAAATCTCTGGCATTCCTATACACCAACAACGAAAAATCAGAAAGAGAAATTAAGGAAACACTCCCATTTATCATTGCAACAAAAAGAATAAAATACCTAGGAATAAACCTGCCTAAGGAGGCTAAAGACGTGTACTCTGAAAACTATAAAACACTGATGAAAGAAATCAAAGGTGACATAAACAGATGGAGAAATATACTATGTTCTTGGATTGGAAGAATCAATATTGTGAAAATGACTATACTACCCAAAGCAATCTACAGATTCAATGCAAACCCTACCAAACTAGCAATGGCATTCTTCACAGAATTAGAACAAAAAATCTTACAAATCGTATAGAAACACAAAAGACCCCGAATAGTAAACGCAATCTTGAGAAAGAAAAACGGAGTTGGAGGAATCAGGCTCCCTGACTTCAAACTATACCACAAAGCTACAGTAATCAAGACAGTATGGTACTGGCACAAAGACAGAAATATAGATCAATGGAACAGAATAGAATGCCCAGAGATAAAGCCATGCACATATGGGCACCTAATTTATGACAAAGGAGCCAAGAACATACAATGGAGAAAAGACAGCCTCTTCAATAAATGGTGCTGGGAAAACTGGACAGCTATACGTAAAAGAATGAAATTAGAACACTACCTAACACCATACACAAAAATAAACTCCAAATGGATTAAAGACTTAAATGTAAGACCAGACACTATGAAACTTTCAGAGGAAAACATAGGAAAAACACTCTTTGACATAAGCCACAGCAAGATCTTTTTTGACCCACCTCCTAGAGTAACATAAATAAAAACAAAAATAAACAAATGGGACTTAATTAAACTTAAAAGCTTTTGCACAGCAAAGAAAACCATAAACAAGACAAAAAGACAACCCTCAGAATGGGAGAAAATATTTGCAAATGAAACAACAGACAAAGGATTAATCGCCAAAATATACAAACAGCCCATGGAGCTCAATATCCAAAAAACAAACAATTCAGTTAAAAAATGGGCGGGGGCTTCCCTGGTGGCGCAGTGGTTGGGAGTCCGCCTGCCGATGCAGGGGACGCGGGTTCGTGCTCCGGTCCGGGAAGATCCCACATGGCGCGGAGCGGCTGGGCCCATGAGCCATGGCCGCTGAGCCTGTGCGTCCAGAGCCTGTGCTCCACAGCGGGAGAGGCCACAACAGTGAGAGGCCCGCGTAAAAAAAAAAAAAAAAATAATAATAATGGGCGGAAGACCTAAATAGACATTTCACCAAGGAAGGCATACAGATGGCCAAGAGACACATGAAAAGATGCTCAACATCACTGATTGTTAGAGAAATGCAAATCAAAACTACAATGAGGTATCACCTCATGTTGGTCAGAATGGCCATTATCAAAAAAGCTAGAAACAATAATGCTGGAAGGGGTGTGGTGAAAAAGGAACCCTCCTACACTGTTGGTGGGAGTGTAAACTGATACAACCACTATGGAAAACAGTATGGAGTTTCCTTAAAAAACTAAAAATAGAACTACCATATTACCCAGCAATCCCACTACTGGGCATATACCCTGAGAAAACCATAATTCAAAAAGAGACATGCACCACAATGTTCATTGCAGCACTATTTACAATAGCCAGGACATGGAACCAACCTAAATGTGCACTGACAGATGAACGGATAAAGAAGATGTGGTATATATATATATACACTGGAATATTACTCAACCATAAAAAGAAACGAAATTTAGTTATTTGTAGTGAGGTGGATGGACCTAGAGTCTGTCATACAGAGTGAAGTAAATCAAAACGGAAAAACAAATACCGTATGTTAACGCATATATGTGGAATCTAAAAAAAAAAAATGGTACTGATGAACCTAGTTGCAGGGTGCAGGACAGGAATAAAGAGGTAGACATAGAGAATGGACTTGATGATATGGGATGGGAGAACGAAGCGCTGGGGCGAAGTGAGAGTAGCATGGACATATATACACTACCGAATGTAAAATAGTTGGCTGGTGGGAAGCAGCAGCATAGCACAGGGAGGTTGGCTCGGTGCTTTGAGATGACCTACAGGGGTGGGATAGGGAGGATGCGGGGGAGGCTCAAGAGGGAGGGGATATGGGGACATATGTATGCATATGGATGATTTGCTTTGTTATGCAACAGAAACTAACACGGTATTGTGAAGCAATTATACTCCAATAAATATCTATTAAAAAAGGAAAAAAACAGTCTTATCTGAACTTACTATTTTCCAGAGTGTCTAATCCAGAACCTATCAATCAAAACCAGAAAGAACAACTTCACGATCTCCCTTTGGATATAAAACCCAGGCCTGAGAAGACAAAAGTGTCCAAACAGAAGAATCCAGGAACCATTGTGTTAGAGATGCAAACAATTCTCTTGATTCCCAATTTCCACCTGGACCCCACTAACCTGTATTCTGTAAGCCCTGCAACAGCCTTTACTTTCACACCCCTATACACAGTAGCTGAGAACACCAAAGCCGATTTATCTGCCCTCCTCAATAACATCGTGACAGCAAGACAAAACATCACCAACAAGTCTTTAAAAATTTAAAGAGCCTGATAAAGTCCTCCATTCGGCATCTGCCATGAAGGAAATCGCCTCTGGCTGTCCCTCTGTTGTGCTTCCCCCTTTCCCAGACACCTCCTGTACAAACACCCCTCCCCATGGTTTCCCCTCAGCTGCTTGCAGGAGGGTGCTAGGGCCCCTTGCTGGGGGAGCTGGAGGAAGGGGAACCCCTTAAATTCCGATGAGCAAAACTAAGGAGTTGTTCTTCAAGCACGTTAAGGATCAAAGCCTGAGATCTGAAGCCTTGGCAAGAATACAGCCACCTGTGGGCCTGGGTGGGCCCGAGCAGGGTGGCCCTGGATAGCAGTGCCAGGTGCTATGCACACTGGGCTGAGCCTGCCTGTGACAAGGCAGATGTCAGGACTGGTCCGGGAAGATCAGGTCCCCAAGCGGATGGTGCAGAAAAGGAAGGATTCGGAACCATTGTAATTAATACAGGAATTCGGGTGGGGGCTGGGGAGGCAGTAAAGAATAAGGAAGAAAAAAAACCCTTATATTCTCACCAAACCAAATTAACCAATGTTGGCAATTTAACTTCTTTGCTTCTAGTCTTTTTCCTATGCATAACTTTTTAAAAATTATATAACTAGTGTCTTTTTGTATAATAATAAAAAAGAACATTGTGATTAAAGCAAAAATCCTTCTTGGACTGCCCTGGTGTTGCAGTGGTTAAGAATTCACCTGCCAATGCAGGGGACACGGGTTCAAGCCATGGACCAGGAAGATGCCACATGCCACAGAGCAACTAAGCCCGTGCGCCACAACTACTGAGGCTGCGCTCTAGAGCCCACAAGCCACAACTACCGAGCCCAGGTGCCACAACTACTGAAGCCCGCGTGCCTAGAGCCCATGCTCCGCAACAGGAGAAGCCACCGCAATGAGAAGCTCGCGCACCGCAACGAAGAGTAGCCCCCCCTCGCCGCAACTACAGAAAGCCCGCACGTACAGCAGCGAAGACCCAACGCAGCCAAAAATAAATAAATTTATTAAAAAAAGCAAAACTCCTTCTTGATTTCTACTTAGCCATTCCCATCTTTGCCTTCAAAGAGGCAAATGCTCTGAGGTGTATTTATGTCCTCCTCCCTGTATTTTAAAAATAGCTTTACGTGGGCTTCCCTGATGGCACAGTGGTTGAGAGTCCGCCTGCCGATGCAGGGGACATGGGTTCGTGCCCTGGTCCGGGAAGATCCCACATGCCACGGAGCGGCTGGGCCCGTGAGCCATGGCCACTGAGCCTGTGCTCCGGCAACGGGAAAGGCCACAACAGTGAGAGGTCCGCGTACCGCTAAAAAAAAAAAAAACAAAACCTTTATGTAAATGTTATAGTCCTATGACTTGCTTTTTCCAATACAATCATATATTTCTGAGAATTGTCCAAGTTGGTATACAGGAAATTTACTCCTTTATCGCCTCCAACATATATATATATATATATTTTTTTAATTAATTAATTATTTTTTTGGCTGTGTTGGGTCTTTGTTGCTGCATGCGGACTTTCTTTAGTTGCGGCGAGTCGGGGCTACTCTTCGTTGCTGCGCCCAGGCTTCTCATTGCAGTGGCTTCTCTTGTTGCAGAGCATGGGCTCTAGGCGAGCGGGCTCTAGAGCGCAGGTTCAGTAGTTGCGGCGCACGGGCTTAGTTGCTCCGCGGCATGTGGGATATTCCCGGACCAGGGCTCGAACCTGTGTCCCCCGCATTGGCAGGCGGATTCTTAACCTCTGCACCATCAGGGAAGTCCCTCCAACACATATATAAACCACACTTTGTTGGTGAGCATATCAATAGCCAATACCAACAGTCAACACTTAATAGTATTCCTCTCTACCAGAAACTATTCCAAGTCCTCTAGGTGTATTAACCCCTTGAATTCTTACAAGGACCTAGGAGGACATAGGGATAAGTCAAATAAATTTCTCATCAACACACAGCTGGTAAGTGGCAGGGTGGGATTTGGGGCCCAAGTCAGAGGCCAAACTTCAGGCTAAACCCACTACACCATCCAGCCTGCACTTGGGTTGCTTCCTAGTTTTCTGATCGTGCAAACAAGGCCTCAGTATTGTATCAGTTAGCCATTGCTGGGTAGCCAAGCATTCCTAAAACGTTGTGGCTTAAAGCAAGAACAGTTTGTTATTTCTCATGATTCCACGGGTTGACAAGATGGTTCTTCTGATCTTACCTGGACTCACTTAGTGGCTGTAGTCAGCTGGCAGCTTGGTGGGATGGCCCACGATGGCCTCACTCACATGTCTGGAGCCTCAGTTGTGATGTCTGGCCCTCTTTTTCCAGCTGAACTTTGTCATATGATGGTGGAAATGTTCCAAGAAAGTAAGTGCAGGAGGTCTCCTGAGGCCTCACTCAAAACTTGGCAATAGTCACTTGTGTTGCATTCCATTGGTTAAAGTGAGTCAAGAGACCAGTTCAAATTCAAAGGGTGGGTAAAGAGACCCCACATTTTGAAAGGAGGGACTGCAGAGAATTTGTGGCCATTTTTAATCCACTGAAGTAACCATCTTTATATGTATTCCTGGTGCATAGGGAGTGTGTGTGTCTCTAGGCTGTGTACCAAGAAGTGGAATTGCTGGAACTGGATTTTTCAATTTTAGTTTTTTAAGTACTCGCAGAGTTGGTTTAATTGATATATAATTCACATACCATAAAATTCACCATTTAAAAATTTTTTATTTATTTATATTTTTGGCTGAGTTGGATATTTCTTGCTGTGTGCAGGCTTTCTCTAGTTGCGGTGAGCGGGGGCTACTCTTCATTGCAGTGCATGGGCTTCTCATCGCAGTGGCTTCCCTTGTTGCGGAGCACAGACTCTAGGTGTGCGGGCTTCAGTAGTAGTGTCTGGCTTCTTAAACTTAGCATAATGTTTTCAAAGGTCATTCACATTGTAGCATGTATCAGGATGTCATTCCGTTTTTTGGCTGAATAATATACCATTTTGTTTAGCCATTCATCAGTTGATGGACATCTGTGTTGTTTCTGCTTTTGGGCTACTATGAGTAATGCTGCTATGAACATTCATGCACGAGTTTTTATACAAACACATTTTCAGTTCTCTTAGATATGTACCTCAGAATGGAACTGCTGGGTCATATGGTAATTCTATGTTTAATTTTTTGATGAACTGCAAAAACGTTTTCCACAATGGCTGGACTATTTTACATTTCTGCCAGCAATGAGTGAAGTTTCCAATTTCTCCATATCTTTGCCAACACTTGTTATTTTCCATTTAAAAAAAATTAGCCATTTAAAAAAATAGCCATCCTAGTGTGCGTGAAGTAGTATCTCGTGATTTTGATCTGCATTTCCCTAATGTCTAGTGATGTTGAGCACATTTTCATGGGCTTGTTGTCCATTTGCATGTCTTCTTCGGAGAAAAGTCTGTTTGAATCCTTTGTCCATTTTTTTTTTTTTTAGTAATACTTGCTCATTGGTTTATTTATTTATTTATGTAAATTTATTTGTTTTTTGGGTTTTTTTGGCTGTGTTAGGTCTTCGTTGCTGTGTGCGGGCTTTCTCCAGTTGTGGTGCGTAGGGGCTACTCTTCGTTGTGGTGCGCGGACCTCTCACTGTTGTGGCTTCTCTTGTTGCAGAGCATGGGCTCTAGAGCTCAGGCTCAGTAGTTGGGGCACATGGGCTTAGTTGCTCCACGGCATGTGGGATCTTCCTGGACCAGGGCTCGAACCCGTGTCCCCTGCATTGACAGGTGGATTCTTAATCACTGTGCCACCAGGGAAGCCCCTTTGTCCTTTTTTTTTGGGGGGGGGTGTATGTGGGCCTCTCACTGTTGTGGCCTCTCCCGCTGCAGAGCACAGGCTCCGGATGCGCAGGCTCAGCGGCCATGGCTCACGGGCCCAGCCGCTCCACGGCATGTGGGGTCCTCCCGAACCGGGGCACGAACCCGTGTCCCCTGCATCGGCAGGCGGACTCTCAACCACTGCACCACCGGGGAAGCCCCCCTTTGTCCATTTTTAAAATGGGTATTTGTCTTTTTATTGTTGAGTTGTAAGAATTCTTTATATATTCTAGACCCTAATCAGATATATGATGTTCAAATATTTTCTCCCATTCCGTGCGATGTCTTTTCGTTTTCACAATGCCCTTTAAAGCACAAAAGTTTTTATTTTGATGAAGTCCAATTTATCTATTTTTTTCTTTGGTTGCCCATGCTTTTGGTGTCATATCTAAGAAATTGTTGCCTAATCCAAGGTCATGAAGATTTACACCTATGTTTTCTTCTAAGAGTTTTACAGTTTTAGCTCTTACGTTTAGGTTTTCAATCCATTTTGATTTCGTTTCTGTAGATGGTGTGAGCTAAGAGTTCAGCTTCATTCTTTTAGATATTCTGTTGTCCCAGTACAATTTGTGGAAAAGACTATTCTTTCCCCATTGAGTGGTCTTGGGACCTTTGTTGAAAATCAGTTGCTACCGTTATAATATCAAATAGTAAGAATGATAGCATCCTTGCCTTGTTCCTGGTTTGGGAATAGTTCTATTGTTTCGCTATTAAGTTTTGTTTCAGGACTTCCCTGGTGGCACAGAGGTTAAGAATCTGCCTGCCAATGCAGGGGACACAGGTTTGAGCCCTGGTCTGGGAAGATCCCACATGCTGCGGAGCAACAAAGCCGTGTGCCACAACTACTGAGCCTGCTCACCTAGAGCCCATGCTCTGCAATAAGAGAAGTCACCGCAATGAGAAGCCCGTGCACAGCAACGAAGAGTAGCCCCCGCTCGCCACAACTAAAGAAAGCCCGTGCACAGAAACAAAGACCCAATACAGCCAAAAATAAATAAATAAATTTTTTAAAAAGTTTTGTTTCATATGGGGAGATATATCAAGAACAGGAATTTCCCTTTAGTTCTGGTTTACTACTGTTTAATCATAAATAAGTATGAGTTTTATCACCTACTTTTTCATGCTGGTATTGAGATGATCACATTTTTCTTCTTTAACCACACAGTGTGGTATATTACATAAATCAATTTTTTTTGCTGTTGAAATGCCCCTGCATTCCTGGGATAATCAATTGCAGTTATTTTCTGCTTTGAGTTCCTCTTCAAGTTCCCTGTCTTAGAATATGCTTTGGAGGGGCAATGGCATTTCCTGTCTGGGGTCCTCATCAAAAACTCCAGTTTCTTAGCTGAATGTTCTCCTAGGAGCTTCCGGAAGCTTGGATTTGCTCATTAGTGACTTGGGGTGGGGGGGTGGCAAAGAGGCTCAAGGGCAAAGCCACTGCTTTAGGCTGTGTGAGTATTTGCTACAGAGGAGCCAGGTAGGGGGCACGTAGCAGTCTCCCAAAGTCACCTACTCTTGTCCTTAAGCAACAGAATTCAAATTTTCTATCCTTATCTGTAAAGTTTATTCTGTCTCATAAACATTTTTTCCTGTGAAAAGTATGACTTTAATCATTCTGGGACTTCCCTAGTGGCGCAGTGGTTAAGAACCCACCTGCCGGACTTCCCTAGTGGCGCAGTGGTTAAGAACCCACCTGCCGGGCTTCCCTGGTGGCGCAGTGGTTGAGGGTCCGCCTGCCGATGCAGGGTACGCAGGTTCGTGCCCCGATCTGGGGGGATCCCACATGCCGCGGAGCGGCTGGGCCTGTGAGCCATGGCCACTGAGCCTGAGCGTCCGGAGGCTGTGCTCCGCGACGGGAGAGGCCACAGCAGTGAGAGGCCCATGTACCGCAAAAAAAAGAACCCACCTGCCAATGCAGGGGACACGGGTTCGAGCCCTGACCTGGGAAGATCCCACATGCCGCGGAGCAGCTAAGCCCGTGCACCACAACTACTGAGCCTGTGCTGTAGAGCCTGCGAGCCACAACTACTGAGCCCGTGTGCCACAACTACTGAAGCCCGCACACCCTAGGGCCCACACGCCGCAACTACTGAGCCCGTGTGCTGCAACTACTGAAGCCTGTGCTCCTAGAGCCCGTGCTCCACAAGAGAAGCCACTGCACTGAGAAACCCATGAACCACAACGAAGAGTAGCCCCCACTCGCCTCAACTAAAGAAAGCCTGCGCACAGCAACAAAGGCCCAACACAGCCAAAATAAATAAATAAAATAAAAAAGGTAATTTAAAAAAATCATTCTGTGTTTTGAGCGCTTTCTATATGCCAGGCCCTGTGCTCAGTGCTCTTTACACATTATTAACAATAATTCCAGCTACCATTTACTGATCCTTTACTTAGTTCTAGGCACAGTACTAATTGTTCTACAAAAGTATTGCATTTAATCCTCTTAACCTCCCTATGGGGTAGATATTATCATCTCTTATTTACAGATGAGGAGACTGAGGCTGAGACAGGCTAACTTGCCAATGGTCATAAGACAGAGCGGAGGTTCAAAATCAGTTTGTCCCATTGCAGAGCCTGTGCCCTTAACCACTGCTGTACATGCTATGGGTAATTAATTAGCTTTGTCAGCCCAAACTCCCATGATCAGTATTAAGTACTGACAGTTCCCTGTGACCAGCGCGTGACGGGCATTGCCAAGTGTGATTGGCTGGAGTCATGTGTGGTCTGATTAGTCTCAATGTCAGGCCGTGACATTTGCTCACATGAGGTGGTCTGCAGTAACAGCTCCCTTAGGGAAATTAGTGTGGGCATTTTCAAAAAAGCTTTTAAAAAATAACAGCTTTGAGATGTAATTCATCTACCATACAATTCCCCAATTTAAAGTGCACAATTCAGGAAATTCCCTGGTGGTCCAGTGGTTGGGACTCTGCACTTTCACTGCCAGGGCCCAGGTTCAATCCCTGGTCCGGGAACTAGGATCCCGCAAGCCATGAGGCACAGCCAATAAAATAAAAGAAAAGGTTTAAAAATAAATTAATGAAGTACACAATTCAATATTTTTTGTATAGTCTCAGACTTGAATAATCACCATAATCAATTTTAGAACATTTTCATCACCCCCCAAAAGAAGCTCTGAACACATCAGTAGTTATTCCTCATTTTCTCCCAAACTCCCCACTACCGGGCAACCATCAATCTGCCGGTCTCTACAGATTTGCCTATCCTGGATATTTCATATAAATGGAATTATATAATATATGGTCTTTAGTAACTGGTTTATTTCACTTTGAATAATGTTTTCAAGGTATATCCATGTTATAGCATATGCCAGTACTTCATTTCTTTTTATTTTCAAGTAATACTCCATTGTATGGATACACCACATTTTGTTTATCCATTCATCAGTTGATGGATACTTTTTGGCTATTGTGACTAATACTGCTATGGATATATAGAGAGACGTTTTTAGGTGGACATATGTTTTCAATTCTCATGCTTCATTTTTTATGTGGCATTACTTATTTTAAGGCAATCTTTGCCCATGTCCAATTCAACCTTTTACAAGTGAAAATGCTCAAGAACAACCCATTTCAAGGAACAGCTGAAAAATGTGCTGGCAGTGGGTTCACTTACCAACTACAAGTATGTGAATGAGGTGGAAATGGTTTCCCAAGCAGGGATCACCTGTTCTGCGTTCAGGGGCTGTTAACTGCACTGCGGATTAAGTCAGAACCTGGCACACCAGAGGCCCAGTTACCTTTGAGGTAGAACCCCCTCTGGCCCTTGTAGCTCATCCTAGCTATTCCAGAGTTAGGCTTCGTTCTGCTCCCGCTGCAATCCTCCCCATCTAGTAACGGCAATTCAGTGCAGGTGCTCAGGCCATAAACTTTGAGGTGATCCTTCTCCCCTCTTTCCTTTCTCTCACATATCAATCCAGCAAATCCTGTTGGTTTTACCTTCAAAATATATCTAGAATCTGACTCCCTTTCACCCTGGATTATGGCAATGGTCTCCACTGGCTCCCTGTTTCTGCCTTTGTCCCCAATTTGTTCTCTCCACGGCAGCCAGATGACATCACTGCTCCTCTGCTCAAAACCCTACTATGGTGTCCATCCTCCTCAGTCCCTGCACATGATTACAAGGCTCCATGAGCTCTGATCCCCATTATCTCTCAGATTTCTTCTCCTACTTCCACCTCATTCATTCCTTTTAGCAGCCAGGCCTTGAAACTGTTCCTCAAGCTTGCCAAGTATACTGCCACAGGACCTTTGGCCATGCCGCTCCCTCTGCCTGTCACAGATCACATTTCTCCCTCAGATAGCCACAGGGCTCCCTCCCTCATGTCCTTCAACTCTTAGTTCAACTTCCACTGAGGCCTTCCCTGATTCCCTATTGAAAGCTGCACCCCCATCACACACTACTTTCCAACTCCCTCACCCTGCTTTATTTTTTACCTTTGCACTTCCCACTTTCTAATGTAATATATCTTTTTATTTATTTTTATTTTTAAAATTTATTTATTTCATTGCACTGTGTCTTAGTTGTGGCAGGTGGGCCCCTTAGTTGCGGCACATAGGTTCCTTAGTTGTGGCATGCAAACTCTTAGTTGCAGCATGCGGGATCTAGTTCCATGGCCAGGGATCGAACCTGGGCCGCCTGCACTGGGAGCGCAGAGTCTTAACCACTGCGCCATCAGGCATGTCCCCTATATACAGTTTTAAAAATGTTTATTGTTCTTCCTTCCTCCTACACTGCCATCCCCACCCCTGCCATGTCAACACAAGGAGGGAAGAGATTTTGGAGTATTTTGTTCCAGACTATGGAACAGTGCCTGGCATGTAGCAGATGCTCAATAGATATTTAACCAAGCTGCATGGTTGGCTCAGCCCATCCCAAGTTGCTCCCTTTCCTCCACTCCTCTCTCCTGATGCAAATAGGTCTTGGGGACTCTCTGGTTCTTTGCTCCCTGCCCCAAAATCTTAGGCCAACTAATCTCTGACATGGAGGTAGTGTCTGAAAGTTCCTTTCAAGCTGCACTTTGGGTTAACATTGACATTCGAAAGGCCTCACATTTGTGTTTATCATCTGCCTCTCCTGTGGGCATGCCAGGTACACAGGAGTGACTCAGACTATCACATCCGGAGCTTCCTTCTGAGGAAGAGGCCCTGGGGTTCTTTCTGCATAAATTTCTGTGGACTAGAACTTGGGCTCATTCATTCATTCACAGGCAGATCCACGTTTCAGGGGGCTGAACAAGGTACAACTGGGGAGGTCCCCTTAAGGAAAAAAAACCTCACAAAACTTCAAGTAAAATAATTAGATACCTAAGTTAGTATTTATTTAGAATAAGAAAATAAATCACTACAAACCACAAATTTAAAAAAAGTGATAAATACCACAAACATCACTAACATTCAGAAAATATTATTTTTATTAATTGATGGTGTCAACACCTTTCTCTGATACCTTTTTCCATGCATTTTTTGGCTGCAAACTCTTCAGTCATCTCTTCATATGACAATGATTTTATAATATTCCCTGTTGAGTTTCCTTCTCATTTTTGATGAGTGAAGTTTTATTCTTTTACATATATTAAAATTTTTTAATGTATTTTTATAATTAAAAAAGGAGTAAAATTTTAGAGCTTCCCTGGTGGCGCAGTGGCTAAGAATCCGCCTGCCAATGCAGGGGACAGGGGTTCAAGCCCTAGTCCGGGAAGATCCCACATACCGTGGAGCAACTAAGCCCGTGCACCACAGCTACTGAGCCTGTGCTCTAGAGCCTATGAGCCACAACTACTGAGCCCACGTGCCACAACTACTGAAGCCCACACGCCTAGAGCCTGTGCTCCACAACAAGACAAGCCACTGCAATGAGAAGCCTGCACACTGCAACGGAAGAGTAGCCCCTGCTCACCACAACTAGAGAAGGCCCACACACAGCAACGAAGACCCAACACAGTCAAAAATTAATTAATTAATTTTTAAAAATGAGTAAAATTTTAGATTGTCAAACTTGGGAAAACGCCTACCAGATTTCTTTCATATGTAAGCTGAATAATTTCAGGGCACTTTGCATTTTCTTGTGCAGTGACTAATCTTTTTCTTTTTTTTCAATCAAACAATTTTAATCAAGTTAATAGTAAGCAGTAACGGTGCAATTACACAAAAAGCCCCATATTTTACATGTTTAAATTGTTTTTCATTGTCTTTACTTGTAAGGTATCAAAGGTGGGACCCACTCCTGAATCTTCTTTCTAGTGGTGGAATAAGGTATATATTGTGTGGAGTGCCACTCATGCTGAATTTATGGTTTGTCCAAATGAATGTACAAGCAATAGGTGATTTTCTTGTTGGAGGATCATGAGTCATACAGTGAAGTCAATGATGTCATTCAGGGGGCACCATGCTTCCATCCACATCCCAGAATGTGTTTTTGCCATTCATTTCAGTAGTATATATAACCCACTGGTGATAGCCAAAAAACTGCTTGCTGTCTTCATAGTATTTATTTCCATTTTTGTCTTCCCCCACTAATGTACCAACCCTCACATCATTTGTCCTGAAGAAAATCTGTAGATAGCCATGGAGGCTGCCCTGGCCACTGACCTGCTGCAGCCCACGCTTAGTGACTAATCTTTGAATTGATTATACTCATTAACCAGTTGAACACTGATGTCCTCATATGCATGTTATAAATTTTAGGTTATTTTCATCAATGTCTGTCTATTATGTCAAACAGCAAGAGATTTAAACACAGAAATTCTGATAAATTTTATTTCACCAGATCCTCATATAGAAGAGAAATGTATGGTGTATTTGTATGTATATGCTGTGTATCAGTTAATTATTATTGTGTAACAAACTGTCCCAAAATCCAGTTCTTAAAACAACAAATATTTTATTCACTTATGTTTCTGTGGGTCAGCAATATAGACCAGGATCAGGTGGATGGTTCTTCTGCTAGGGATCAGTCATGCAGCGATAGTCATCTTGTGGCTGGACTGAGGCTGGATGGACTGAGATGGCCTCACTCTTATGTCTGGTGGTTGGTGTTGGCTCTTGGTTGTTGGGTTCCTCTCTCCATGGGGTCTCTTATCCTCAGGAAAGCTGGTTTGGGCTTCTTTTTTTTTTTTTTTTTTTTTGCGGTACGCGGGCCTCTCACTGTTGTGGCCTCTCCCGTTGCGGAGCACAGGCTCCGGACGCGCAGGCTCAGCGGCCATGGCTCACGGGCCTAGCTGCTCCGCGGCACGTGGGATCTTCCCGGACCGGGGCACGAACCCGTATCCCCTGCATCAGCTGGAGGGCTCTCAACCACTGCGCCACCAGGGAAGCCCTGGGCTTCTTTATACAGCAATGGGAGAGCTTCTTTATATAGTAAAGGCTGAGAGCAGAAGCTGCAAGGCCTCTTGAGGTCTAGGCTTGAAACTCCCACATCATTTCTGCCACATTCTATAGGTCAGAGCAAGTCACAAGGCCAGCCCCAGACAAGAGATGGGGACAGACTCCACATCTTGAGGGAAAGAGCAACAATGTCACACTGCAAAAGGCATTTGTGCAGTGACACGAAGAATTACTGTGAACATCTTTCCAAATGATCTACTACATTTTGCGTTACTGAGTATATTCTTGACAGGAAAGCACTTCTGTTTTGGCTACACAGTGATGAGAACTAAAATTGTCTGTTTACCATTTTATACGTCTGGTGAATGGAAGAATTTCCTACAGGCTAGCTTCTGCTTCTGTACATTTGAAATCTTGTTTTCTCTACCACCACATACCTCCAGTGCCAGATGCCATAGGATTTGCTCATATCGCAATAGAGCCTCTGGCCTTGCGACCTTACATTACAACATTGGGCAGCTGTAGTATTTCTGGAAACCACTACTGTACCAGGAAGGCTAACACTAACTTAACTATACACAGAAGTTACTACAAACCACATAAACATATCTCAGTAAACCCAACTCAACTTCCTCTTAGTGACTATATCCCCCAGATGCCCAGGTCTATGCCAATGCCACCCAACAGGAGCAACAGTACAACAGAGGTGAAGTCAGAGTGGAAAGAAACAGAAAACTTAACCAATTACAGTTAAAATATCTTACTTTTGTAAATTTTCAAAAAAACATATGACCATGTGAACAAATCACTAGGGCCCTTTCCTGGGTCTTAGGAGGGGCTTGTGTTAGTGGGCTTGAATTTAAGCTTCATTAGTTTCTTGGTAAATACCTGTGGTAGGCAAGATAATCACCCCTCCAAAGATGTTTACATCCTAATCCCTGGAACCTGTGACTATGTTACTTTTCAAGGCAAAAGGGACTTTGCAGATGTGATGAAATTAAGGATATTAAGAAGGTAAGATTATCCTAGATTATCTGGGTCAGCCCAATGTAATCACAAGGGTCTTTATTCATGAAAGAGGGAGGGCCTGAGATGGGGAAGGAGATGTGATGATAGAAGCCATCAGAATGATGCCCTGTGAGGAAGACTCAATCAATCATTGCTGGCTTTGAGGATGGAAGGGAGTCATCATACAAAGAATGTGGGCAGCCTCTAGAAGCTGGACAAAGTAAGGAGATGAGTTCTCCCTGACAGCTTCGCTGGCAAGAATGCAGCCCTGCCAACACCTTGCTTTTAGCCAGGCGAGACATGTTTTTTTTTGGACTTCTGATCTCCTGAACTATAAAATAATAAATTTGTTCTAAGTCACCAAGTTTGTAGTAATTTGTTACAGAAGCAACAGAAAACTAATACAATACACTTCTGCTTTCATTCATTCAGTAAAACTATATCGAATACATTCTATTTGATAGGTAATAAGCACTGGAGACCCTGGAGTGAATAACTAGATGAAGTCCCTGTCCTCATGGAGTTTATATTTTAATGGGAGAAAACAGATAAAAAACAAACAAAGAAAAATGTAATATGTCAGGTGGTGTTGACTGCTGTGGAGGAGTCCAAAACAGGGTAAGAGAGCTAGAAATTGATGGAGCTTGGGGTTTGGGTGGGGATGGAGTAGTGGGGTCTAGATGACCAGGGAAGGCTTCTTCAATGAAGTGACATCTGAGCAGACACATGAAGTGAGTTATGTGAGTCTCTGGGGAAGACTATTTACACAGATGAGAGTAAGTACAAAGGGCTTGAGATAAGAAGCCAATTAGTTTATTTAAGGGACAGAAAAGAGGCTACAGTGGCTGAAACAGGGTGAACAAGGGGGAGAGAGGAGAGGGCCAAATCATGTGGGGTCTTGAGGCCACAGTAAAGATTTTAACTTTTACTCTGAGTGAAGTGTGAAGTCCCTGGAGTCCTTTGAGCAGAGGAGTGATGGGATTTGCCTTAAACTCTAAAAGGATCGCTCACTGCTGGCTGGAGAACACAGTGGAGGGGAGCCAGGATGGAAGCAGAGAGACCAAGGTGGAGGCCCCTGCAGTAATCCAGGCAAGCGATGATGCAGCTTGGCGCAGTGTGGTAGCAATGGAGGTGGTAAGTATAGGCGTCTGGATACATGGTAAAATGATATATAATTTGCTGAAGGATTAGATGAGAAAAAGGGAGGAGTCAAGGAACTCCAAGTTTTTTGGCATGAGCAATTGGAAGAATGGAGGTGACATTTACAGAGATGAAGGCAGCGAAGGGGAAGGTATAGTGGCAAGAGCGGTGTTTCAGTTATCTATTGCAGCAAAAAAAAAAAAGCGCAAACTTAGTAGTTTAACAGCAATTTATGATTTCTCTTGACTACATGGGTTGGCAATCTGGCAGTTCTTCTGCTAATCTTGCCTGGGATCAGTCACGTGGTTGAGTTATCTGATAGCCCATTTGGGGCTGGAAGGTCCAAGACGGCCTCCTCTATGTGGCTGGAGCCAGGACCAGCTGCTGGCTGGGGTGCCTCACTTGGCTCTCCACATGGGTTCTCATTTTTAGTGAGGCTAGCCTGGACTTCTTTGCCATGGTGGCCTCAGTGTTCCAGAATGAGAGAGTAAAAGCCGCAAAGCCTCTTATGGCTTAGGTTCTGGAATTCATACTCCATCACTTTCTACTGATCAAAGCCAAGATACAAGGCCAGCCCAGGTTCAGGGGTGGGGAGTGTGTGTGAAGAAATTAATGCTCACACTGCAAACAGGCACGGACACAAGTGAGGTGTGATTCACTGGGACTATTATTATAACAACTACTATAACGAGGAATTAGTTTGTGGGCACATTAAGTCTGAGATACCTCTTAGACATCTGGGCAGAGATGTCGAGTAGGCAGTTGGATAAATGAGTCTGGAATAGAGGAGATGGGTTCAGGCTAGGGATAGTATAAATTTGGGAATAATCCTATAGTAATCGGATCCATGAAACTGCAGGAGATAAACAACAGAGGGAGTGTAGATAGAGAAAACGTTTTAAGAGCTAAGTCCTGATGCATTTCAACCTTAAGAGGCTGGACAGATGAGAGACCAACAAAGTCAACTAAGGAGATAAGAGAAAATGGAGGAGAGAGTGCCATTCTGGAATTAGGGAAAGAAAGTTTTGTAAGGAGCAAGTAGTAACTTAATGGAGTCAAATTCTGCAGCTGATAGGCTGAGCAAGATTAGGACTGATAAACGACCACTCCATTTCCTACAGTGGAAATCACTGGTGAGCTTTATAAGAGACATTCTGGTGAACTGCTGAGGCAAAAGCTTGATTGCAGTTGGTAAAAGAAAAGATGAGAGGGCTTCCCTGGTGGCGCAGTGGTTGAGAGTCCGCCTGCCGATGCAGGGGACACGGGTTCGTGCCCCGGTCCGGGAGGATCCCACGTGCCGCGAAGCGGCTGGGCCCGTGGGCCATGGCCGCTGGGCCTGCGCGTCCGGAGCCTGTGCTCCGCAACGGGAGAGGCCACAGCAGTGAGAGGCCCGCGTACCGTAAAGAAAGAAAAAGAAAAAAAAAAGAAAAGATGAGACACACGGTGACACATGTTCAGACAAGCTTTTCAGGAGTTCTGCTGGGAAAGGGAGCAGAGAAATGAGATAAAAGCAAGAGGGAGATGTAGGGTCAAGATAGGAATTTTTTCCCAACATTTTATTAATGAAAAATTTCAAACACACCAAAAAGTTGAAAGAATTTTATACATTGAACACATAGACCCACCACCTGGATTCTCCTGCTAACATTTTCCTATACTTGCTTTATCACATATACGTCCATCTATCTATCTATCCAGCCCCAAGATAGGTTTTAATTTTTTTTTAACACTGACACATTACAGCAAGACTGAAGGTTTCTGGGAAAATTCAGTGGATGGAGCAGACTGATGATGCAGGAGCAAGTTAGGGGAAGGATTATGAACACAACGGCCTGAGTGGGAAAGAAGGGCTGGGATCTAGCGTTAAGTAAGGGGTTGGCCTTCAAAAAGGAGCATAGACAGAACAGGCATTGTTACAGGAATGAAGGCAGGGCACAGGGGCATAGATGCTGGAAAGTAGGTGCATGAGGGTGTGGGAGCTTGTGGAAGTTCTCTTCTAATGAAGTCATCAGCTGAAAGTGAACACAGGGGGCAGAGGAAGTGTTGTAAATTAGAAGAGAAAGGAAGGGGCTTCCCTGGTGGCTCAGTGGTTAAGAATCCGCCTGCCAATGCAGGAGACGTGGGTTTGAGCCCTGGTCCGCTAAGATCCCACATGCCACGGAGCAACTAAGCCCACGCGCCACAACTGCTGAGCCTGCACTCTAGAGCCCACAAGCCACAACTACTGAGCCCGCATGCATAGAGCCCATGCTCCGCAACAAGAGAAGCCAACGCAATGAGAAGCCCACACACCGCAACGAAGAGTAGCTCCCGCTCGCCGCAACTAGAGAAAGCCTGCATGCAGCAACAAAGACCCAATGCAACCAAAACAAATAAAATAAATAAATTTATATTTTTAAAAAAAAGACAAGAAAGGAAAAAGGTGTGAAATAACCTTCTAGGAGAGTGGGAGGATGAATGGTCTAAGAAATACAGGAAGATTGCCAAGTGACCCTGGGGGGGGTCCATCTGAAGTTAATGGTCAGGCATTTGAAACAAGACAAGTTTTTGAGTTTTCCTCAGCCCTATTCAGCTGTGTGGGTGCAGGTGCAGGGTCAAAGAGTTGGATTTAACAATTTTTTTTTCCAAGTGAATACAGCAGAGGGGCAAAGAAGTTGAGGATGTACATAAAAGAATGACAGTAATGCTGGACCATGGAATTTAAGCCACACAAAGAAGGAAGTGAGGAAATGATAAGGGTAAGAGACAATGGAAAGGTGGTGGGATAAATGGATGGCAGGTTCCAAAAGGGTCAAAGAATTGCTGGAGTTGGAATAGTAGAAGAGAGGGCTGGAGTTGGAGGTGGCAATTAGCAAGCAGGATGCTTGAAACTGAGATTATGGAGGGGCTGAAACTATTGGAATGATAAGGTCAAGGCTATGGCCATGGGAGTGAGTGGCTGAGGTGAGGTAGAGGAAAAGTTTATTGGGGGAAAAAAAATCAGGGAACTGAGCAGTTTTTAAAAACAGCTTTACTGAGATATACTTCACGTATCGTATAATTCATCCGTTGAAAGTGTACAATTCAATGGTTTTTAGCATATTTACAGAGTTGTGCCAATCCATCACTAAAATCAATTTTCAAACATTTTTATTACTCCCCAAAGAAACCCATACCTCTTTACTATCAATTCCTATCTCCCCACATTCCCCAGCCCCAGGCAGCCACTACTCTACTTACAGTATCTATGGATTTGTCTCTGGACATTTTATATCACTGGAATTTTATAATATGCGGTCCTCTGTGACCGGCTTTTTTCACTTAGCATGATGTTTTCAAGGGTCATCTTCATTGTTAGTACTGGAATGATTAAAAAATTATGACGTTTGGTGTTGGACAGAAGGACAGTGATCCAGAAGTTAAAAACCTTCGCGGAAAGAGGAGTGACCCAGTGTCTGTAGATGTCTGCCATAAGGAGGGGCAGAGGATGGTACAGTCTGATGAAATCAAAGTCAGCTCAGATAAAGAGAGGTTTACTCCGGGGAGTCCAATGAGAGAAGATGACAAGGCTGGCGATAAGGAACCAGAACCACAAAGTCAAGAACCAAAGTTGTGCCCCCAGGGCTACCAGGCTCTCTCATGTCTGCCTCTCCTCTGGTCACCCCTTCCCTCTCCCTCACCTCACCCGCCATGACCTCCGAAGCTCCAACACTCCACAGCCTTTCCTTTCATGCATGTTACGTTGTCATCTAATTGACTTTATCTCCAGGTCCTAAATTTCCAGGACAGGGAGTATGAGTGGCTTGACCCAGCTGGTGTCCCCCTGGATCTGTTGTTCATTCCCGGTTCAGTCAGTCATGGCCTGAGTGGTCATGGTGGGGTCATGAGAAAACACGGCAGCTCAGACAGTGGGTTGAGATCCTCTCATATCTGATGTGACTGAGGAGAAGAGGAGCAATCTCACTGGCTCCCTGAGGAAGCACAAACACCAGAGAAGAAGGCTAGGCAGCTGTGCTCAGACGTCCCCGGTGATGCTGCGGTGCTGCCTGCAGGATACCCTAGCCTGGGGAGCAGTTTCTGGCTCTGCCACACCTCCCCATCCATCCCGGCAAGAAACGCTCACTGCTCCCACACACTCACCCAGGCATGCAGGATTCTGCCTTGATGCCTGAGAAAGCCTGACTAATACGCTCTCCTCTCACAAACCAGTGCTGGGGGATTTGCTGAGGCCTTTTCCTCTCATTTCACAGAAACTTCGGGAGAGAGAAATTGAGGTCAGTCCAACCACAACCCTGCCAAAGCCCCTGAGCTGATTCTCATGGAGAAGACAGCGAGAGAGAGAGGAAAATAAGAAAAGAGGAAAGGACTCTCCAAATTTGGGGCGGGGGGAGGGGTGTTGAGGGTTATTTTTAGAAAGTATTATGATTAAAAAATAAATATACGACTCCAGACAGTTCCAGCTTTCCACGTGGGAGAAGGGAAATGCCCAACTCCAGTCCACCCTAGCCGTCATGTCCCCAACTAAGGGGGGAACAACTGAGAAGCACTTAAGTTCACAGTCCAGATGTACTGGCTCATGAAAAGACTAAGACCTAATCATGGGACTAGGACAGAATGCTTCTCCAAACCCCACACCCTACCACCTCATAGCCTATTTACAGGAGTTCCTTCTACCCAATACATCATGTCTCTCCCTCTCTCTCTCTCTCTCTCTCTCTCTCTCTCTCTCTCTCTCTCTCTCTCTCTCTCTCTATATATATATATATATATATATATAAAGTCTCAAACTAAAAGGCAAAAACATAGTTTGAGGGACTTCCCTGGTGGCACAGTGGTTAGGAATCCGTCTGCCAATGCAGGGGACACGGTTTCAATCCCTGGTCTGGGAAGATCCCACATGCTGCGGGGCAACTAAGCCCGTGCGCCACAACTACTGAGCCCACATGCCACAACTACTGAAGCCTGCGCACCTAGAGCCCGTGCTCTGCAACAAGAAGCCACCGCAATGAGAAGCCCAAGCACCGCAATGAAGAGTAGCCCCAGCTCGCCACAACTAGAGAAAGCCCGTGTGCAGCAACGAAGACACAACGCAGCCAAAAATAAAAATTAATTTAAAAAAAATGGATGGAGAAAGATATACCATACTAACAGTAATCAAAAGAAAGCAGGGGTAGCTATATTGATTTTGGACTTCAGAGCAAGGAAAGTTATCAGAGATAAAGAGGGGCATTGCATAATGATAAAGGGATCAATTCTCCAAGAAGGTATAACAATCCTTACCATATAGATCCTAACAACAGAGCATCAAAATATGTGAGGCAAAAACTGATAGAAATGTAAAGAGAAATAGATGAATCTACTATTATAGCTGGAGACTTCAACATTCCTCTATCAGAAATAGGTCCAGCAGGCAGAAACTCAGTAAGGACATAGTTAAACTCAGCAACACCAACAATCACCATCAATATGATAAATATCTATAGACTACTTCATCCAACAACAGCAGAATATATATTCTTCTCAAGCTCATATGAAACATTCACCAAGACAAACCACATTCTGGGCCATAAAACACATCTTACTAAAATTAAAAGGATAGAAATCACACAATGTCTGCTTTCAGACTCCACGGAATTTAACAAGAAATCAATAATAGAGAGACAGCTCGAAAATCCCCAAGCACTTGGAGATAAAACAACACACTTCTCAATAACACACAGGTCAAAATTCAAGATAAATTTTAAAACATTTTGAACTAAATGAAAATGGAAACACAACTCATCAGAATTTGTGGGATGCAGCAAAATTCGTGCTTAAAGGGAAACTTATAACACTGAATCATATGTTAGAAAAAAAGATTTAAATTCAATCATCTAAGCTTTTACCATAGGAAACAAGAAAAATAAGAGAAAATTACTGTTTTGTTTTTTGCTGTGCCACGAGGCATGCAGGCTCTTAGTTCCCCGACCAGGGATCGAACCTGTGCCCCCTGCAGTGGAAGCGCAGGGTCTTAACCACTGGATCACCAGGGAAGTCCCTAAGAGAAACTTAAATCCAAAATCAGGAGAGGAAAAGAAATAATAAAAATTAGGGCAGAAATCAATGAAATTGAAAACTGGAAATCAATAGAGAAAATCAACAAAACTAAAAGCTGGTTCTTTGAAAAGATCAATAAAATCAATAAACTTTTAGCTAGACTAAGAAAAAAAGAGAGGATACAAATTTCTAATATTAGAAATGAAAGAGGGGACATCACTACAGATCCCTGGGACATTAAAAATAATCAAGGAATACTATGAACCAACTCTATGCCCACAAACATGACAACCTAGATGAAATGGACCAATTCCCTGAAAGATACAATCTGTCAAAACTCACACAAGAAGAAGTGGACAATCTGAATAGGACTATATCAATTAAAGAAATTGAGTAAATGATTAATAACCTTTCAAAACAGAAAGCATCAGACCCAGATGTATTCACTAGTGAATTCTACCAGACATTTAAGGAAAAAATTATACCAATTCACTATAATCTCTTTCAGAAGATAGAAGCAGAGAGACTACTTCCTAACTCATTCTATGAGTCCAGCATTAATCTAATGCCAAAACCAAAGACATTACAAGAAAAGTACAGAACAACATCTCTTATTAAAACAGGCACAAAAATCCTCAACAAAACATTAGCAAATTGAATCCAATAATGTATAAAAATTATACATCATGACCAACTGGGATTTATCCCAGGTATACAAGGCTGGTTCAACATTCGAAAAGTAATTAATGTAATCTATCACATCCACAGGTTAAAGAAGAAAAATCATATGATAATATCAATACATGCAGAAAAAGCATTTGACAAAATTCAACACCCATTCATGAGAAAAACTCTCTGTAAACTAGGAATAGTGGGGAACTTTTTCAACTGAATAAATAATACCTACAAATCATCTGAAGTTAACATCATGCTTCATGGTAAGAAACGTGAGGTTTTCCCACTAAGATCAGGAACAAGGTAAATGTCCCCTCTTACCACTGCTTTTCAACATCATACTGGAAGTCCTAAATAATGCAATAAGACCAAAAAAAGGAAATAAAAAGGATACAGATTGGGAAGGAAGAAATAAAACTGTCTTTGTTTACAGCTGACATTATCATCTATGTAGAAAATCAGAAAGAATCAAGGAAAAAAATTCTGGAAATAATACGTGATTATAGCAAGGTTGCAGGGCACAAGGTTATTATTTTTTTTAAGTCAATCACTTTCCTATATATCAGCAATGAACAAGGGGAATTTGAAATTAAAAACACAGTACCATTTACATTAGCATCCCCCAAAATGAAATACTTAGGTATGAATCTAACAAAATACATACAAGGTCTAAAAGAGGAAAGCTACAAAATTCTGATGAAAGAAATCAAAGAAGAAGTAAATGAATGGAGAGAAATTCCATGTTCATGGATAGGAAGACTCAATATTGTCAAGGTGTCAGTTCTTCCCAACTTGATCTATTGATTCAATGCAACCCTAATCAAAGTCCCAGCAAGTTACTTTGTGAATACTAACAAACTGACTCTAAAGTTTATATGTAGAGGCGAAGGACCCAGAATGGCCAACACAATATTGAAGGAGAAGAACAAAGTTGGAGGACTGACACTACCCAACTTGAAGACTTAACATTAACCTACAGTAATCAAGACAGCGTGGTATTAGCAAAAGCATAGACAAATAGATCAACAGAATAGAATAGACAGCACAGAAATACACCCACATAAACATAGTCAACCAACCTTTGACAAAAGAGCAAAAGAAATACAATGGAGAAAGCAATAGTCTTTTCAACAAATGATGCTAGAACAACTGAACATCCACATGAAAAAAAAAAAGAATATAGACACAGACCTTACACTCTGCACAAAATTTAACTCAAAATGGATCACAGACCTTAAGGTAAAATGCAAAACTATAAACTAGTAGAAGATAACATATGAGAAAATCTAGATGACCTTGGTTTTGGCAATGACTTTTTAGATACAATACCAAAAGCATGATCCATGAAAGAAAGAACTGATTAGCTGGACTTTATTAAAATTAAAAACTTCTGCTCTGTGAAAGATGCCTTCAAGAAAATGCAAAGACAAGTCACAGACTGTATTGCAAAAGACTTACCTGACAAAGGACTGTTATCCAAAATATATAAAGAACTCTTAAAATTCAACAAGAGAATAACCCAATTAAGAAATGTGCAAAAGATCTGAGAAGATATACAGACAGAAAATAAGCATATGAAAAGATGCTCCACATCATATGTCATGAGGGAAATGCAAGTTAAAACAACAATGAAATACCACTACACACCTATTAGAATGGCCAAAATCCAGAATGCTGATAACACCAAATGCTGACAGGATGTGGAGCAACAGAAATTCTCATTCATGGCAGGTGGAATCCTAAGGGCAGGGGAGTCTGGGAACTGTAGGAGTCAGTTTTCCTACATCACCAACTAGAAGAGGGTGAAATGACCCAGGTTGAGAGAGCCAATCCATAGTATTCACTACACCCTCCATAGAGGTGGTACCAAATTACACTCCCAGCAACATAGGATCTTAGCAACTCTTTGAGCTTTGCCAATTCAATAAATGAAAATCATTACCTTATCATTTTAATTAGCATTTCTCTTATTTTTGGAGAGGTTGAGCATCCTCTCTTACAGACCATTACAATGTGCATCTCTGTGAATAGAATTCAGTGGGAGTGCCGCGCCCTGCAGTTGTGCAACATGGTGAGCCTGTAATATAGTTACATACAATTTGAATTTCCTTCTGTGAATTCTTTAGATCCTTTGCCCACATGCTGGCTTTTTTTTTTTTTTCATGATATATTTAACTAGAAACATACATGGGACCTGAACATATGGCATCTTCAGTGCCAGTTTTCCAAAACTACACATTACCTAGTGTGATGGTTAATTTTGCATCAACATGATTGGGCTAAGGGATGCCCAGATAGCTGGTAAAACATTACTTCTAGGTGTTTCTGAAAGAGATTAGCATTTGAATCAGTAGACTGAGTAAAAAAGACTGCCTTCACCAATGTTGGTGGACATTATCAAATCCATTGAGGGCCTAAACAGAACAAAAAAGCAGAGAAAGAGTGAATTTCCTTTCTGCTTGAGCTGGGACATCCATCTTCTGCTGCCCCTGAACACCTGGATTCCTGGTTCTCGGCCTTTGGACTTGGACTAAGAATTATACCATTGCCCCTCCCCACTCCTCCCCTTCTCAGGCCTTTGGGTTTGGACTGGAACTACATCTCTGGCTTTCCTGAGCCTCCAGCTTGCAGTCAGCAGATCGTGGGACTTCTTGGCCTCCATAATCATGTGAGCCAATCTCTCATCGTAAGTCTCATTCTATACACCTATACCTATCCTATTGGTTCTGTTTCTCTAGAGAACCCTGACTAATACACCTATTGACCCAACAACTTTTTTCCCTTTGTGTCATCTCCCTCCCTGGAGATGGTCCCAGTGAAGGGTAGGGAGAAACAACCTCAACTTGAAATGTCACAAGCATTTCAAGTTCTGGAGCTCTAGAACTTTAAAATTAAATTGTATTCAAAGTGCTTCTCCCACACAGGTTTACACGAAATTCTATTTTGCCTCCTGCCTGCTGCAGATTTAATTATGAATCATGCTGGATGGACGCATGAGGACATGGTGTGCCTAGGGAGCTGGGCAGCCGTTCCCTCCTGCTGGGCTTGCGTTCTTGTGGTTTATAACGACTTTTTGGTGAATAATAACCTCAAGTTCATGCCAGGCCTTTTGGTCTTTGCTGATGACCTATAGAGGCTGGAAGCCTGAGATTTCAAATTCATCAGCAGGCCTTTTAAGCCTGGTCAATCAGTCAGGACACACAGAGCCACAGAAAGTACAAGCTGCTGATGCAGAAGGACCCAAGCACTCAGAGGACTACACCATTTGCCTAGAAGTGTGAGGTTGAAATTTTTTTCTCTTTAAAATGTCCACTTGCTACGGGGCTTCAGGTGCTCAGTGGCAAGGCCAGCTAACAAGGAGTGCACTTATGGACTTTCCTCTAAGCCCTCATCTGAGGCACCAAATTCCATCATTAGGTATTCATTCCTTTGGCTTAAACCTTTCCACAGTAACCTGGCACTCCCTCCTGACTTGCTGATTATTTTTCACTTGGTCAGGCTCAAAGTGTCCTAGGCATTTTTAATCCCTTTCTCTCTTTGTACCCTCATCTACTCCCCCATCCAATTAATCACAAAGGCACCTTGATTATTCCTTCAGAGTGTCTCTGGGGAAGGCCTGCTTGAGTGGGAAGAGTACTGGTTGTGTGACCTTGAGCAAGTGATTCAAACTCTGACCTTCAGTTCCTCCATCTATAAAGTGGAGCTAACAACATCCTACTTCACAGGGTTTTTAGTAAGGATGAAAAATAATTCATGGTTTTATTAAAACACACACACACATACACACACACACACACACACACACACACACACACACACACAAACACCACTTCCCTAGAAGCCTCTTTGACTGACTAGTGTCAAGCCTAGTGATTTATAATATTCTTTGCATATATTATATGACGTACAAATAATGTATGGTTTTATTAAAATGAGATCATATTCCATATATATATATTTTTTTGCGGTACGCGGGCCTCTCACTGTCGTGGCCTCTCCCGTTACGGAGCACAGGCTCCGGACGCGCAGGCTCAGCGGCCATGGCTCACGGGCCTAGCCGCTCCGCGGCATATGGGATCTTCCCGGACCGGGGCACGAACCCGTGTCCCCTGCATTGGCAGGCGGACGCTCAACCACTGTGCCACCAGGGAAGCCCTCTCTTTCTTTTTTTAAATGAAGCATATTTGATTTATAATATTGTGTTAGTTTCAGGTGTACAACACAGTGATTCAATATTTTTGCAGATTACACTCCATTATAGGTTATTTCAAGATAATGGGTTTAATTCCCTGTGCTACACAGTACATATCCTTTTGCTTTTTCTTTGTCTTTCTTGACATTTTTTATGATCTAGGCCAATTATTTTATAAAATGTCCCTCGATTTAGTTTCCTTCTATTCTTTTTTCGTGCAAATGTATACATACAAATTTTTAAAATTAGGATCATATAGTACTGCTATGTTTTTAAACTTTTCATTGAAGTATAACACAAATACAGAAAAGTGAGCAGATCCTAAGTGACAATGAACACACGTGCTACCAACACCCAGAATAAAGGACAAAACGTGACCTGCCCCCGAAGAATCTTTTTGACCTCCATCAGTCCCTAACCCCCAACCCAAGGGTAATCATTATCTTGACTTTGAAAACAGAGATTAGGGCTTCCCTGGCGGCGCAGTGGTTGAGAGTTCGCCTGGCGATACAGGGCACACGGGTTCGTGCCCCGGTCCCGGAAGATCCCACATGCCACGGAGCGGCTGGGCCCGTGAGCCATGGCCGCTAAGCCTGCGCGTCCGAAGCCTGTGCTCCGCAACAGGAGAGGCCACAACAGTGAGAGGCCTGTGTACCGCAAAAAAAAAAAAAACAGAGATTAGTTTTGCCTAATTTTGTGCTTTATATAAATATATTCAATTTTGACTGTGCCACTTTCTCTCCTAAAAGAGAGAAGTTTTTTTTTTATTTTTTTTTTTGCGGTACGCGGGCCTCTCACCGCTGTGGCCTCTCACGCTGCGGAGCACAGGCTCCGGACGTACAGGCTCCGGACGCGCAGGCTCAGCGGCCATGGCTCATGGGCCCATGGGCCCAGCCGCTCCGCGGCACGTGGGAATCCTCCCAGATCGGGGCACAAACCCGTGTTCCCTTCATTGGCAGGCAGACTCCCAACCACTGCACCACCAGGGAAGCCCAAAGATAGAAGTTATTTAACTTATTTAAATCCACTAACGAGGCTGCTGTGAGGACATAAAGGTCCCTGGGAAACCCCTGCAGAGCACCAAACACATGTAGGTTCAGTATTGCTGTTATTGTTAATGTTATCAATCTTTGCCCTAAATTAAAGTATGAGGAAATTATAAAATCTCATGCTGGCGTTATTACTGAAGTCAAGAGCATGAGCTCTTAAATAGAGGGATCTTTGGCAAAAGAAAAGCGAGTCAGGGTAAAACAGCAAACAATGGAAAATAAGGGTTTGTGGAAGGGTATAAATAAGAAGCAAAATGTTTCCAGGTTGGACCAGCCTTACTTCCAAATTTATCTGATTATAGGACTCATCTGGAGAGTTTTTAAAAATACAGATTCTTATCAATGGGTCTGAAGTGGGGCCTTGGAATCTGTATTTTTAAAAGATGCTCCTGGTAATTCTTATGAACAGGCAAGATTTGGAAACAGTAGATTCTGAGGAGAGTGGAAGAGCACGGACTCGCTCCCTGGGATGGCTGGGAGGAGTCGGGTAACTCAATGTAGAAATAGTCATCATCATTCACTAGACATCTACTAGGTGTCAAGTACCAAGCTCAGCATGTTCCTACAGTATTCATTTAATTGTCACAACAATCCTAAGAGACAGAGATTACTGTCCCAATTCTACAGCTGGCCTCAGAGTTAAATGAGTTGCCTGAGATAATGTACAGGAAGATATCCAGGTGTCTCCAATTTCAAAAGTCTTAGGAACTACCCTAAACTGACAGGTCAGAATACTCAGCTCCATCCATTATGACAGGTCATCTATTATGCATGTGAGTAACACCATACTCATCACTTTACAGTTTTCAGAGCACTTTTTAAAAAGTGTTATTGGGGTATAATTTACGTACCATAAAATTCATCCATTTTAAGTCTGCAATTCAATGTTTTTTAATATATTCACAGAGTTGTGAAACCATCACCATGTTCAATTTTAGGACATTTCCATCACCCCACAAAGAAACCTTGTGTCCATTTACAGTCACTCTCCATATCCTCCACAGCCCCTGGCAACCACTCATCTCTTTCTGACTCTATGGATTTGCCTATTCCGGACATTTTGCATAAATGGAATCATACAGTATGTGGCCTTTTGTGTCTGGTTTCTCTCACTTAATGTAATGTTTTCATCCATTTTGTAGCGTGTATCAATACTTCTTTACTTTTTATGGCCAAATAATATTCCATTGTATAGATGTGCCACATTTTATTTGTCCATCCATCAGCTGATGGACATTTGGGTTGTTTCTGCTCTTTGGCTATTTTGAATAATGTTGCTATGAACATTTGTGTACAAGATTTTGTGTGGACACGTTTTCGTTTCTCTGGGGTATATACATAGGAATGGTATTGCTGGGTCATACGGTAACTCTACATTTAGTCAGTTGAGGAACTGGGAGGGTCCCTCAATGGCTGTGCCATTTTACCTTCCCACCAGCGGTGTATGAGGGCTCCTTTCAGAACACTTTTACAAATACAAACAACCCCAGAGATAGGCATCATTACTCGTATCTTCCCGACAAAGACACTGAGGGGCAGAGAGGGGATGTGACTTCTCTGCTATGAGGACTGGGCTCCAACCCTGCAACTGCCCTCCATCCTTCAGGAAACCTGACTTTCAGGCCAAAACAGTAGGTCTTTGAGAGGTGATGAGGTGATGGGCAGAGAGAAAGAATCTGCGGGTACAAAGCCTTGCTATGGAGATGGAACCTTCAGTTTTAGGAATGGAGACATCTAAGCCACTTATGTTTATGTTTTATTAGGCAACAGCCAGAGCCAGGTTCTGACTAATTAATGATGATCAAAGTGCTCTGACAAGATGGAGTGATATGCAAACATTAGCCATGAATTATTCACAACTGGGTGTTCTTAGCTGAAGGTGAGGAGGCTGCCAAGGAGTAAAAGAAAGCTAGGCCCTCACTTCCCCCTCAGCTTGCATGAGCCTGGGCCCTCCTGCAGGACTCAGTTTCTCAATCCAGAAAATGGGGCTAGACAGGCGCTCTCATCCCTTTATGCTCATAGGCCAGCACCTGGCAACCTGAGTCCTATTCCAATCAAGGCAGCATACTCAAGCTGCCTCCACCAAACAATAATTAATAATACCAACACACAGTTCAGGGGTCGACAAACATTTTCTATAAAAGACCAGACAGTAAATACTTTAGGCTTGAAGGCCAAATGGTCTGTCATACTCCTCATCTCTGCCACTGTAATGCAAAAGCACCATAGACAATACATAAATGAATGAAAGCAGCTGTCCTGTGAAACTTTCTTTGTGGACACTGAAATTTGACTTCTGTGTAATTTTCACGTTATAAAATATTATTCTTTTTTTGATTTTTTCCCTACCATTTTTTCCCTACCATAAGAACATAAAAACCATTCTTAACTCCTGGACTATATAAAAACAGGTGTTGGGACTTCCCTGGTGGCTCAGTGGTTAAGAATCCACTTGCCAATGTAGGGGACACAGATTCAAGCCCTGGTCTGGGAAAATCCCACATGCCGCGGAGCAACTAAACCCGCGAGCTACAACTACTGAGCCTGCGCTCTAGAGCCTGCGAGCCACAACTACTGAGCCCGTGTGCCACAACTACTGAAGCCCATGAGCCTATAGCCCATGCTCCACGACAAGAGGAGCCACCACAATGAGAAGCCCGTGCACCGCAACAAAGAGTAGCTCCCGCTCGACGCAACTAGAGAAAGCCTGTGCTCAACAACGAAGACTGAACGCAACCAAAAATAAATAAATAAAACAAAAACAAAAAACAGGTGTTGCCTCAAAATGTTAAACATAATTACTATTTAACCCAGCAATTCTGCTAAGTATATACCCAAAATAAATGAAAACATAAATCCACACATGTGTACATCAAAGTTTATAGCTATTCATAACAGCCAAAAAGTAGAAGAAAAACACAAATGTCCATCAACTGATGAATGGATAAACAAAATGTGGTATAACCATACAATGGAATATCGTTCAGCCATAAAAAGGAACCAAAGTTTGATATATGCTACAATATGGAATAGCCTTGAAAACATGCTAAGTGAAGGAAGCCAGACAAAGATGGCACATGTATGATTTCATGGATATGAAATGTCTCTGGAAACAGAAAGCAGAGGAGTTGTTGCCTGGGCCTGAGGGGACTGGGGCGGGGGAGGGTGATAACTAAAGGGCTCTTTGGGGCATGACGAAAATTTGATCATGGTGATGCTTGCACGACTGTGAATATACTAAAATTTGCTGAAGTGTACATTTTCAGTGGGTGAATTGTGTGGTATTTGAATTATATCTCAATAAAGCTGTTAAAAAGGAACTACAGAAGTAATGTCGTAGTTTGTTGACCCATGACATAGCACACAGTTGCTTAGCCTCTCACAAAGCACCTTTCCTCACGTTGTCACAACCAGCCAGGCATTTGCCCCTTCAATGGCTGAGAAAGCCAAGGCTCAGAAATGGAACTGACTAGGACACAGGTAACCAATGGTGAGATGTGAGCAGAACCCAGGTCTTTGGACTCGCTGTCCAGTGCTCACTGCAGCACAGACTTTCCCAGAGTTACATTCAGAGACTGGGTAAGTCACTCCTCAAAGCCCCGGGGGAGAGGAGATGACAGGAGGGGACCCATCCCTAGACCTGTCCCTCCCTGCTGCACCTCTGGCGCCAGCTTCCTCCTCTCTGCACCCCCTACCCCCCCCACCCCCGCCCTTCCCTGTGACGTATTTCGAAAAGGGCTCCAAAAGGGTGAGGAACCAGTTCAAGGTCACACAGCAGATATCAGACCTTTGACTTCCTTGATTTTTTTTTTTTTGCGGTACGCGGGCCTCTCACTGTTGTGGCCTCTCCCGCTGAGGAGCACAGGCTCTGGACGCGCAGGCTCAGCAGCCACGGCTCACGGTCCCAGCCGCTCTGTGGCACGCGGGATCCTCCCGGACCAGGGCACGAACCCGTGTCCCCTGCACCGGCAGGCGGACTCTCAACCACTGCGCCACCAGGGAAGCCCCTCCTTGATATTTTTGAGAATGAAAGGAGAGAGGGTTTGGGGCTTGGGTAGGGTTTGAGGTGAGCCAAGCCCCATCCCGTTCCTGATTTTTCTCTACACAACACCTCCCCTCCAAAACTCTCTCCTCTTTCATACTTTCAAAGGCACCGACCACTACAAGAGGGCTTTTAAAAATATTAATTGTAGAAGAAATATTAATTGTAGAAAAATCAGGAAATACAGATAAAGGGAATAAGGATCATCTTGGTCTCACTCCTCAGATGTAAACATGGAGGTGACCATGGGGACTATTTTGGGTGACTCTGGAGCCAGCGCATGGCTTCGAATCCTGGCTTCATCACTCACCATCTGCGTGACCTCTGGCAGCTCATTTCACCTCTCTGACCTCAGTTTCTTCACCTGTAATATGGGAGTAATAACAGCACCTACTCAGAGTTGTGTGACAATTAAATGAGGCTATAAAAAGCACTAAAAACAGTGTATGGCCCATAGCAAGCACTCAGTACATCATTGTATTTTCCCAGTGATTTCCTTCATACGTATTTTTTCCCTAGAAAAATGAGATCATTCCGTATCCATCATTTTATAATGGATCCCTCCCCTCCCCTTACCTTAACTGAATTATTAACATCTTTCCCTAGCGTTAGAAATCCTTCTATAGAACTTTTTTTTTTTTTTTTTCCTCGCTGTGCATGGCTTGTGGGATCTTAGTTTCCCCACCAGGGATCAAACCCGGGCCCTTGGCAGAGAAAGCACAGAGTCCTAACGACTGGACTGCCAGAGAATTCCCTAGAACATCTTTCTTAAGATATCATATGCATATGTAGTATTCCATCTCCTGAAGTGGGATACTTAGGTGTGATTTTTGTTTCCCCACCACCAAACACATTCATCTTTGACCAATTACTGCTTCAGGACAAATTCCTAGGGAATTCGTTGAGTCAAAGGATGTGCAGGCATTTCAGGCTTTTGGCACATAATCATCAAACTGCCCCTAAGAAAAGTTATGAATAGTTTCACTTCTGCCAGCTTAGAAAAGAAGGCCCCATGCTCTCCAGTGCCTTGTCTCCTCTTATCATTTAGAAACATCATTTCCAACTTGACAGCTCGGCTCAAGCTGAGAATGATTTTTACATTTTTAAATGGTGGGGGAAAAAAGAATATGCTGTGACACAAGAGAGTTAGATAAACATTATTATCTCACAAGGCTCCTGTGGGTCAGGAACTTGGGAATGGCTTGACTAACTGGCTCTGGCTTGGGATCTCTCATGAGGTTGCAGTTAAGATGTTGCTGGGGCTGTAGTCGTCTGTAGGTTTGACTGGGGCGGGAGAATCATTCAAAATGGCTCACGTACATGGCTGGTAAGTTGGTAATAACTGTTGGCAGGAGGCCTCAGCTCCTCTTAGACCACTCCATAGGGCTGCTTGAGTGTCCTCACAGCATGGTAGCCGGCTTCCCCTAGAGTGGGTGATCAATGAGACAGAAAGAGGATACTGTGATGTCTTTCATCCCCTAGCCTTGGAATTTGCACAGTTATCCTTGCAATATCCTGTTTGTTGAGTAAGGTCACCTCTATGCAGTGCAAGAGGGGACTGCTCAAAGATATGAATACCAGGAGTTTCTTACTGACTACCAGAGTAAGGAACAGAAGTGATTTATAGTAGATCCTTTTTAATTAAAAAATTAAATTCACATTCACATGACACAACACTATACATTTGACAAAGCTACACACAAATTCAGAGGTATTTTATTAAACGGAATGGGGGAGGAGGGTAATGGGAGTGGAGGATAGGGATAAAAAGAAATGAATGAATGTGTGAATTAATAAAACCAGAGAGAAGCCTTGTACAAACCAATTAAGAGAGTGGGCTGGGAACTGAGATGATTAATTCAACTCTCTTTACTCAAGCCCCCATGGTAGCCAACCCCCCCCACCAGCAAAAAAAAAAAGGGAGAGAAAGAAAAGTTTCCTTGTCCAAGATCACAAGAACTCAGCCTCCCTCATCAAGTACTGCTCTCTCTGCCTGTCACACCTTATTCAATTCATGGTTGACCTCCAGGGTCTTCAGAGAGCTCCACTTCCTGGTTAAATAGAGAAGATTTCTGCCTGTGGGAAGGGGTGTGGGGAGCAGCAGAACAAGCCTGGGAAGAAAAGGCCTAGTTATTACCCAAATAGTGGTGCTGGTGGATTGCTCACCCTTCCTGCCAGGGTTCCTCCTTCTCTGGAGACAAAGGGCTCTCAGAGCACAGAGCCCTGTGAACACCCCCAGGTCCAGCCTGTGAGTGGTGGGATAATCGAAACTCTCATTTCTTTAAAAATATATCCTGTGGTTCTAGGCCTTGTGACTTCTTTTATTTTTTTAATCTTCGAAGCTCACCATGCAAGAATTGTTATTTCAAGATGCCCAAAGAACTGAGTTAGATTGTTTTTAACTGTTTTACCTCCCTGTAAGGTCATTCATTCAGCAAATACTTATTGAGCACCTACTATGTGCCAGCATTAAGGATATAGCAGTGAACAAAGCAGGCAAAGCCCCTGTCCTCATGAGGGGTGGGAGTAGTGGGAACAGATGTTAGACAGTAAGCAAATAAAAAATACAACATGTAAACTAAAATGGGTTAAAGAGACAAAAAGTCATTGTGTTATCAGGAAAGCCTTGTATTTGAATCAAGACCTTAAGGGTAAGAAGGAGCCAGCCCAGTGAAAAGCAGTTTTGGAGTAAAAATAGCAGGTGTAAAGGCCCTGAGGTAGGAATAAACTTGTGTTTGAGTTGATTAGGGGGGCAGGCAGGGCTCAGATCAGAGAGGTCCTTGTAGCTCTTTGTCAAAAGAACTTGGGCTTTATTCTGAGTGTGAGATGGAACTGACTCCACCATTATTAGCTACATGACCTTGGGCAAATTATTTCATTCCTCTGAGCTTAGTTTACCTACCTATAAAGTGGATAATATTGGGCTGGCCGAAAAGTTCCTTCGGTTTTTAAGTAAAAATAAGAGACACATTTTTCATTTTCACCAAGAACTTTATTGAATAACGTATTCACCATTTTGTTCCACTATCTTCTGCCATTTTTCAGGCAACTTCATAATTCCATCTTCCCAAAACGTTTTATCTTTTTGAGCAAAGAACTGTTCCAGGTGTCTTTTATAGTCTTCCAGGGAATTGAAAATTTTTCCATTAAGAGAATCTTGTAAAGACCGAAATAAATGGAAATCCGAAGGTGCAATGTCTGGTGAATATGGCGGATGAATCAGAACTTCCCAGCCAAGGTGTAACAGTTTTTGCCTGGTCATCAAAGAAACATTCAGTCTTGGGGCTTCCCTGGTGGCGCAGTGGTTGAGAGTCCGCCTGCCGATGCAGGGGACACGCGTTCGTGCCCTGGTCTGGGAAGATCCCACATGCCGCGGAACGGCTGAGCCCGTGAGCCATGGCCGCTGAGCCTGTGCGTCCAGAGCCTGTGCTCCGCAACGGGAGAGGCCACAACAGTGAGAGGCCCGCGTACAGCAAAAAAAAAAAAAGAAAAAAAGAAACATTCAGTCTTGTAGTATCCTAATGGAAGATTATGCGTTCTCTGTTGACTAATTCCGGACGCTTTTCGTCAAGTACTGTTTTCAGTTGGTCTAACTGGGAGCAGTACTTGTTGGAATTAATCGTTTGGTTTTCTGGAAGGAGCTCATAATAGAGGACTCCTTTCCAATCCCACCATATACACAACATCACCATTTTTGAATGAAGATCGGCCTTTGGTGTGGTTGGTGGTGGATCATTTCACTTGCCCGGCGATCTCTTCCATTCCACATTACCGTACAGTATCCACTTTTCATTGCCCGTCACAATTTATTTTAAAAACGGAACATTTTTGTTATGTCTAAGTAGAGAATCCCATGTGGAAATACGGTCAAGAAGGTTTTCTTCGCTTAACTTAGGTGGAACCCAAACATCAAAGCGATTAACGTAACCAGGCTGGTGCAAATGATTTTCAACGCTTGATGTGGATACTTTGAGTATGTCGGCTATCTCCTGCATGGTATAACGTTGATTGTTCTCAATTAATGTCTCGATTTGATCGCTATCAACTTCAACTGGTCTACCCAACTGTGGAGCATGGTCCAGCAAGAAATCTCCAGCAAGAAACTTCAAAAACCACTTCTGACACGTTCGATCAGTCACAGCACCTTCTCCATACACTGCACAAATCTTTTTTTTGTTTCAGTTGCGTTTCTACCTTTCTTGAAATAATAACGCATAATATGCCAAAAATGTTGCTTTTTTTCTTCCTTATAAGTTTTTTTAAAATGCTGCCACAATATAATCTAGCAAAATTGTTTTTAATGAAGTTAAAGAAACTAAGCCCTACTAGAGTCATCTTGCTGAAACAACTGAACGAACTTTTTGGCCAAACTTTTTTTTACTTTCCTATCACATTTTAAGATTCCCATGAGGAGGAAATCAATTACTGGTTATTTGTAGACAATGGGCAGAAAAGATGGCTTCAGTCGATCAGAGTTCCTCCAGTTTTCTGCATCTTCTGCTACTCTGCGGCCCCTTCTACCCTTCCTCCTCCTACTGCTGTGGCACCCTATTTTCCCCAAAGCCCCTTCCTTTATAGCTCTACTTGAGGTCTCCCTCTGTACTGGATTCCCCTCCCACCAGCCCCCATCTTCTCCACCCTCTCCCCGACCCCCTCCCCTCCCTTCAATTTGACCTACAAACACTTCCTGTTTCTAGCCCCGCCCACTTTCTGGGACTTCTCCATCCGCTTCCCCTCTCTTCCCCATCCCCCTCCAAATTACCCTGAAAATTTCTCTAGGACCTCTCACCAAGCTGTTTACCCTTTCTCCTACCTCCCAAGGAGACTATTCTTTAAACTGCCTTCCTCCACTCCCCACCCCCGGAATAGTCTTTACAAACCGTTCTCCCTCCTCCCAAAGATTACTCTTTAAACGTTATCCCTCTACCACCCTCATTTTCCAAATCGTTCCCTAATTCCCCCCTCAATTCTAAAGTACTTCACTCCTCCAGGACCCGACTCCACCCCACTCTTATCTCGTCTCTCACTCTGCCCACAAATGAAGCTGGATCACTCTCCAGACTGTCTCTTCCTTCCAACCACCCTCCCAATTACCGCTCCCGGCAGCCTCTCCCCCACGACTTAAAATGTCCCCTCGAAGGAACCTCACAGTCCTATACCCGGCTAAGTCTCCTTTCTGATGTTCCCGCTACTTCCTGGGTTCCAGTTCTACCCCACTCTTGCAAGCATCCCGTGCTGGGTTCCCTCCCCACACAGGGAAGAGCCCCTTTCTGCACGTACCTCGAGGTTCCGGCCCGCGCCGCCCCCTTCTCCGTCCTCCGCCCACGCTCGGCCACTCCTTCAGCCCTTCTCCCGCTCTGCCCTGCTCGCTCCCTTTCTTCCCTCCACCTTCTGACTCCACATTGCTCCCTTCTCCAAATTCCCGGCCCTCCTACCAGGGGCCCCTCTGGGTCGCCCTCGCCTCTGCACGGCCCTCCCCATTCCCCTCCCCCTTCCCGGCCTCCCTGCTCCGTGCCCCTCAGCTCGCCATTCTCCTCGAGCCGCGTGCCCCGCCCAGCCCCAGCTCCCTAGTTTCCCGCTCCCTGGCCCCCATTCCAGGCTCGGCCCTCGCTTCCCGCAGCCTGACCTGCAATGGCGGCCAACAAGCACGGTGCCACGCAGCAACGGGCGACAACCGAACCTCCCGCCGCTGTCGCCGCTCCCGCCAGCACTTCCCGGGCAGAGCACCCGAGCACGCGCGCACGTGGGGCCAGGGCGGAGACAGGCGAGCGCCGAGAGTGGCGAGCCGGAGAAGGGGCGTGGGGAGCGGGGATGGATTGGGGGGGAGGGGAGTTCGAGTGGCGGCCAGCTCTACGTTGGTGACGGCCGATTCCCATGTGCTGAGGCCGGTGGGGGCTACTCCGGAGATCCCCGGAGATGGAAGGGGCGATGGAGCCCTCGTGCACGCCTTGGACACACTCTTAGCTCGGCCCCACCAAACGCGCCCGCTCTGCGGGCAGGTTTCTCACCTTGAAGGGAGCCCAGTAAGGGGTGACCATAATGAGAAGCCCACGCACCACACGTAAGAGTAGCCCCTGCTCACCGCAACTAGAGAAAGCCCACACACAGCAACAAAGACCCAACACAGCCACACACACACCCCGCCCCCCCCCAAAAAAAGGCAGTAGGGAGGCCAGTGTGACTGGAGTGGAGTAGACAAAGGGCAGAGTGGTGGCAAGTGATTAAAGGGGTGAAGTGGGGATTAAAGTAGATAATGAATGTTAAGCTTTTTGAACCTAGTAGTTGCTCAATAAAGTAAAGCTTTTTTTTTTTTTCTTTAAGAAACTACATTTTGGGCTTCCCTGGTGGCGCAGTGGATAAAAATGGCCTGCCAATGCAGGGGACACAGGTTGCATCCCTGGTCCGGGAAGATCCCACATGCGTGGAGCAACTAAGCCCATGCGCCACAGCTACTGAGCCTGCACTCTAGAGCCCGTGAGCCACAACTACTGAAGCCCGTGCACCTAGAGCCCGTGCTCCGCAACAAGAGAAGCCACCGCAATGAGAAGCCCATGCACCGCAATGAAGAGCAGCCCCGCTCTCTGCAAATAGAGAAAGCCCTCAGGCAGCAACAAAGAGCCAACACAGCCAATAAATAAATAAACTTTTTTAAAAAACCACTACATTTTGTTTTTTAAAATTCTGTGGGGCTTCCCTGGTGGCGCAGTGGTTGAGAGTCCGCCTGCCGATGCAGGGGACACGGGTTCGTGCCCTGGTCCGGGAAGATGCCACATGCCGCGGAGCGGCTGGGCCCGTGAGCCATGGCCACTGAGCCTGCGCGTCCGGAGCCTGTGCTCCGCAGCGGGAGAGGCCACGACAGTGAGAGGCCCGCGTACTGCAAAAAAAAAAAAAAAAAAACTGTGAAATAATCTCAGGTGTACACACAAAAAGGGAAAACAACATAATGAACATCCATTTAACCATGATCTACTCTAATAAATAAAACTCATCAGCTATGGTTGAAGCTTCCTATGCACCTGACCCTATCCCCACCCTCTGCCCCAAACATCACTCACTGAATATAGTGCTGATCATTCCTGTACACAGCTTTATATATTTACTCCATATGCATGTATCCATAAACAATCTCTAGTACTGTTTTTCAGGTTTTAAATATATATATGTATATATACACATATATATATACACACATATATGCATATTTCTGGTAAAGGATTAATATCCAGAATATATAGAGAACTCCTAAAACTCAATAACAAAACAACAAACAACCTGATTCAAAAATAAGCAAAAGATTTGAATAGACATTTTCCCAAAGAAGTCATATGAACGGCCAATAAGCACATGAAAAGATACTCAACATTACTGATCGTTAGGGAAATGTAAACCAAAACTACAAGATACAACCTCACATCCATTAGGATGGCTACTATCCAAAAGCCAGAAAACAGGGACTTCCCTGGTGGCGCAGTGGTTAAGAATTCACCTGCCAATGCAGGGGACACAGGTTCGATCACTGGTTGGGAAGATCCCACAAGCCGCAGAGCAACTAAGCCCGTGCACCACAACTACTGGGCCTGAGCGCTAGAGCCCATGCGCCTAGAGCCTGTGCTCCGCAACAAGAGAAGCCCACGCACCGCAACGAGAAGCCCGCGCACCGCGACAGAGCATCCAAGAACCAACGCGGCCAAAAAATAAATAAATAAATTTATTTAAAAAAAACCCCAGAAAACAGTATGTGTTGACAAGGATGTGGAGAAACTGGAACCCTTGTGCACTCTTAGTAGGAATGTAAAATGGTTCAGTCGCTGTAGAAAGCAGTATGGAAGTTCCTCAAAAAATTAAAAATAGAATTACCATATGAGCCAGCAATTCTATATCCAAAAAAATTAAGAATTATCCAAGACCCTCTTCAGGGTCTTGAAGAGACATTTGTACACCCATGTTCATAGTAGCCTTATTCACAATAGCTAAAACATGGGAGCAACCCAAGTGTCTGATTGATGAATAGATTACCGAAAAGTGGTATATATTGGGTTGGCCAAAAAGTTCCTCTGGGTTTTTCTGTACGGTGTTACAGAAAAGCCCGAAAGAAACTTTTTGACCAATCCAATACACTCCACGGAATATTATTTGGCCTTAAAAAGGAAGGAAATTCTGTAATATGCTATAACATGGATAAAACTTGAAGACATTATTCTAAGTGAAATAAGCAACTCACAAAAAGAAAAATACTGTATGATTTCACTTATATGAGGTATTTAGGGCTTCCCTGGTGGCGCAGTGGTTGAGAATCTGCCTGCTAATGCAGGGGACACGGGTTCGAGCCCTGGTCTGGGAAGATCCCACATGCCGCGGAGCAACTAGGCCCGTGAGCCACAACTACTGAGCCTGCGCGTCTGGAGCCTGTGCTCTGCAACAAGAGAGGCCGCGACAGTGAGAGGCCTGCGCACCGCGATGAAGAGTGACCCCTGCTCGCCACAACTAGAGAAAGCCCTCGCACAGAAACGAAGACCCAACACAGCCCAAAATAAATAAATAAATATATGAGGTATTTAGAGTAGTCAAAATCATAGACAGAAAGTATAATGGTGGTATAATTGACAAGGGCTGGAGAGGGGGAAATGGGGAGTTAATGTTTAAAGAGTATTGTTTATGACAGGAAACTGTCACATGTAGCCCAGTGATCAAACTTAGTGTCACTAATATAGTACAGGCCTATGTGATGGGCCTCCTGATACGATGTAATCGGAAAAAGATAACATGGCCTATGCAGTATTTACACAAAACTGACTTTCTTGAATCTAATCACAAAGAATAAATAGGTGACAGATTCAGATGGTAGAATCTTCTACAAGACAACTTCCCTGGACTCTTCAAAAATGTCATGAAAGGGGCTTCCCTGGTGGCGCAGTGGTTGAGAGTCCGCCTGCCGATGCAGGGGACACGAGTTCGTGCCCCGGTCCGGGAAGATCCCATATGCCACGGAGCGGCTGGGCCCATGAGCCATGGCCGCTGAGCCTGCGCGTCCGGAGCCTGTGCTCCGCAACGGGAGAGGCCACTGTAACAGTGAGAAGCCCGCATACTGCAAAAAAAAAAAAAAAAAAAAAAAATGTCATGAAAGAAAAAATGAGGTGACCATTGGTCAGGTCCTGGATCACAAACAAAACAAATTTACAGCTATACAGGACAAAACTGGAATAACTGGGGAAATTTAAATATGGAACTGTATATCATTTAATTGTATTTAATTGTATCCATGCTGAGCGTCTTAGGTGTGATAATGGTATTGTGGCTGCGTGTGAGAATGTCCTTGATCTTAGGAGATGCAGGGTGAAGTATCTGAGGTGTAAAGTGTCAGGATGTCTGCAAGTAGGTCTAAAACGGTTCAGCCAAAACAAAATAAAATGTGTGTGTAAATAACCTGGCAAATTGGATTGACAGTGAATCCAGATGAAAGATATATGAATGTTTGTTGATTGTACAGTTTTGAAAACGTTTCTGTTGGTTTGAATTTTTTTTGAAGAAAAAGTTGTGGCAAAAAAACCCACTTTGCCCACGGAGGTACTGAGCCCCTCTTGCATTATTTATGACAGTGTTGCCTGAGATTTGCAGGTCTGACCACAGCCGACGCTGACGCTGATCAGCCCTATTGCCAGGTGTTCCAGATCTCTCCCCCTCAGGTGCATCCCTTGTGGATGGAGTATATCGTTATTTAGGTGCTGCGAAAATTCCAGCATCCTTTAAAGGCGCAAAGGGAAAGAAGAAAGAGGAGAGGAAGCCGGCAACAGGCTCACCTGGTGCAAGTTCTGTGGCCTCCTGGGCACCCACTGCGGTGTGGCATCGCCCCCTCGTGGCCACCGGCAGGCACGCGTTGTCCGGGCCGGGAGACGGGCAGCAGGACCCTGCAGCACTCGCTCCCACCAGGACGCGCTCGCGGAGAGTTCCCCGCAAGGGCAGCATCCCCACAACCCCAGCTTGTTCACCTTGGGACCAAACATTTTAAAGAACACCAACTACGAGCGGGCAAGGAGCAAAGTCCTATACAGATATTAACTCAATCCTAGCATTAAGTCCCAACAGGTGGGACAATTGTAGCCCCATTTAAAAGAAGTTTGCGCCAGGTCACTCAGAGAGCAAGAAGTATTGACCGTTTTTAGCTGTATAAAAGATACTTGTGTCTCCATTCCTGAAAGATTTTGCTGTATACATACGTCTAGGTTGACAGATATTTTAAGCACAATGAAGATTTCATTCCCCATTCATATGGCTTCCACAGATGCTATTGGGAAGTCAGATGTTACTTCTTGAAGTTAATTGATCTTTTTCTCTAATTGCTTTTAAGATTTTATTTACCTTTTATATTTTATTGTTTCACCGTAATGTATCTGTTGTGGACTTATTTTTATTTGTGCTCCTTGAGTTTCATTGGGCTTCTTGAATCTGTAGCTTGGTATGTCTTTCATATAGCTTGTTCTGTATTTTCCTTCTGGGAATCTGATTAAATTTATGTTGGGCTTTCTACCCAATGGCTTAAGGTATTTTACTTTGTCTTCTATACTTTCCATCTCATTGTCTCTGTGCAATAATAGTTTCTGGACAATTTCTTCTCACCGATATTCCAGTTCATTCTCTCTTCTTTTATGTTTAATTTGCTGTCTAAACAGACAGCTGTTGTTTTTTTAAATTAGCTTTTTTTTTTTTTGCGGTACGCGGGCCTCCCACCGCTGCGGCCTCTCCCGCTGCGGGACGCGCAGGCCCAGCGGCCACAGCCCACGGGCCCAGCCGCTCCGCGGCACGTGGGATCCTCCCGGACCGGGGCATGAACCCGCGTCCCCTGCATCGGCAGGCAGACTCCCAACCACTGCGCCACCAGGGAAGCCCTAAATTAGCTTTTTTTTATTAAAAAAAAAAAAAATCTATTTGGTTATTTTTTCTAAACTGCTAGGCCAATTTTTAAAGCTTGTTTTTTGTAGATATTTTCAACCTTGTCTTTTATCTCTTTAAAAATACTAAGAATTGCTATTTTATACTCTTTCTCTGATAATTCCAGAAGTGTTTGGGTCTGTGTTTGTTGTCTATTAATTCTGCATGTTCTTTCACGATTTCTTATGTCCTTGTGTATCTAGTTATCTTTGAGAATGTGCTGGAAGTTACTAAAAATGAAGTGTGTGTGTGAATACTTTGATGTCTACGATGATAATACCTTTCTCTAAGGATCATTTCCATTTGCTTTTGTCAGACACCCGGGCACACCACTAGGTCAATGTTATAGAGTTTGAAGGCTGAGGATCTCTACACCTCCAAGACAACCTGAATTTGGGAGACATGTCTATGCCAGGGCTTATCTCCTGTTTAACATTTTCTTGAGCATGTCTTCATTTGGGGTCCCAGTTCAAATGTGGGGTGATTATTCAGACTCCCAGCTTTCAACACTTTTACATTTGTACCCCTTATACTGCAAGTCCACCAACTTTACTGCTGGCTTTCACAGGTGTCTCTTTCCACCAGCAAATGCCTTCAGGCAAAAGCAGCTTTGAGTGTTGGGATTATGACTTAGTCTCTTGCTTCTCCTAGAGTCTGATCCTTAATTCTTCACTCTCCTGTTAGCTCTTTGCAATGCTTTTTTCAACGTTTCATCCAGCTTAAGTTATTTTCCATGGAAGAGTTGGTCCTAATTACCTAGACTACCATTACCATGAGTGTAACCCTTCACTCAAGGCTTCATTATTCTCCCTCCAGCCTAGCTGCACAGGACGCTTCCTGTACCGAGGAAGAGAGCAGACGGGAGGAGAGAGGAAAAGGAGATGGTGTTTCTGGTTTTATGACCGTGTTTCGGGGGAGTAGAAACTTACATTCCCTCAGGAAAAGCCAAACTTTTTTTTCAGAGAGGGGAGCTATTGTTACCTTAAGTTTCTCCACTTACCTAGACTACCTCATATGATTCAACGTCTCCCCAAACTGTCCAGCAGATCACTGATAGGAGATGGCAGTTTCCGGCCACTAGGCAGAGCCGGGGTGGGGGAGAGAGCGCAAGGCCCCGGTCTGGCGTGTTCTAGCCATGGGGCGTGGGTGGTTGGTGGCGGCCACGGGAGGAGCGTAGCCTGGCCCCGGGAGCAGAGTGCAGGGCAAATACCTCGCGCGCGCTCAAGCTCTTGCCTCCTCTTCACTTCCTCAAGATGGAGCGAACACCAAGCGGCACGCATTCGCCTCTGCGCATGTCGAAAATGACTATAGCATGCGCCAGGGCCACGTTCCTCGCCCACGAGCGCCCCAGTCAGCGGCGGAATACGTCAAACCAGGAGTCGAAGCGCACCACCGCCAAGGCTTTCGGGAAATGTAGTCTGCAGCCGCGCAGCGCCTGGAGACCTGGGAGGCTGCTCCCTTTGCAAGCGGGTGGCCCGCACTAGGTGGACTACACTCCCTACCCAGCACTCCTACAGTGTTAGGGGACGCAAGTGCGCTTCTTTTTTTATTTTTGGCCCGGAGGCATGCGGGATCTTAGTTCCGCCACCAGGGGTGGAACCCCTGTCCCCTGCAGTGGAAGCGTGGTCTTAACCACTGGACCCACAGGGAAGTCCAAGTGGGCTTCCTTTGACACCTCTTTAAAAGGCACACCCAGATTTTCTATTATTAAGTCTAAATTTGGTGGTATAAACCTAATCTGTCTGGTGTCACCATTTTAAACGGCTTTCTCGCCCTCGCCAGGCTATCAAATCCCCTTTAGGAGCTCATAACCTGAGAAAAAGCAATTTTGTGCTTACTTACAGTTATTAAAACTTAGTCGAGACCAGTTCAAAACTCGAAATTCATACCTGATTCTTAGATGCCCGCATGCCCAGCCCGCATGGGTCAGGTGAGGGATAAGAAGGAAGGTGCCGGTCCACTGTGTTAGTCCTGTTGGGCCCAGGGCCGGTGGCCTGCCCCAGCAGGCGGCCTCCTCACAGGAAGATGCGCGCCAGTCTGTGGGCTGTGTGCAGCTTCATCCCAGCCCACTATATTCATTCAGAGAGGGGTAGCCTAGTTCTGTCCTCACCTCCAACCCCTCTCCAGGTGGGTCACCCGCTAGTTTGGTGGGGCAGCCCCTGGGACACAGAGCCATTGCTCCTGCCCACCCTCTGACTTCTTTCCTCCGGGGAGCTCAGGCGTAGGATAAACATATCTCCCAGTTTGTCAGCACAGTCCCAGCTTCCCGTCTGGTTAGCTCCCCCTTGAGAATGAGCTCAATGGTCCTGGTTTAGCTGATCAGTAATACATATGGTCACTCCACCCAGGATCCACTGAAATCCTGTCTTGTGACCTCTGACGGCAAAGAAATCGGAGAGAGTGGGCCTGTCGTTTTTTTCCAAGGCACAGCACAAAGGCGGACGCTCAGAGGCCTTCACATTCTGCTGGTGGGGTTACTCCACCAGAACACCCCTCCATTCAGAAATCTCCAGACAGTTGCAGGCACCTGTCTGTTACATTCCTCCCCACCTCCTTACCACCGAATACCCACTCTTCAGGCGCATGTGCAAGCTCTCCTAAGAACTCGGAGTAGTAGCCCTGAAGTGGGCTTGTGGTTTTGCTGGAGATAAAGACAGCAAGCTCCAGTGATGTCAGATGCCCCCAATATCTCCAGCCATTCTCTTGGTGCCTGATTCCCCCAGCCCTGTGGGGAGGGCCAGGGGACTCATCCTACCACCACAAGGATCCTCTCCTCTGGATCTGACCCTGTTGCACGGTTATATGTCAGTGGGGGCCTAGGAATGAGAGGTTGTGAATTTCTGACTTCCTAGTGAATCCTGTGGGAGCATGTGCCCAGTTCTTGTGGTACCCTTTAGAATGTAGGGGAATATGACTTTTTTCATCTTTCAGGCTTTATCAGCAATTCTAAGCCAACAGAAAAGTCCATGCCAAAACTCTGTGACAACTCTTAACTTCTGAAAATGAGTATTAAAATTCAAGAACAATTGGTAATTGCTAGTTTCTTAAAGCACATGGTAAAACAAAACCTCCATTAATTACTACAACTAATACTTATCTGGTCATAGCAGAATAAAATACCATCTTTATATCAGGTCCAAATTTCTTGGCTCCTTTATCCATTAAAATGTTTGTCCAAAAAAAAAAGTGTTTTTCCAAAATTACAGGGCTTTCCCTACAATTTGCTAGCAAAAATTGGTTCTTTCCTTCCACCAACTCCTGCCGATAATCACCTATGTTGCTTATCTACAGGAAGCCCTCTGTGCCCCTGCCCTCCCCTTCTTTTTAATTATTCCCTCAAATGGCATTTCTAGAGAGGGGAACTACTTTGATTTTGACAGTACCAAGACTGACACTTTCTTGGGCTTGGATCAGACTTCTCACCCTTGGGAGCATGAATGCCCATCATTCCTTCTCCTAAATGCTTCAGACATGCTGGATGTACAGGTCAGACAGGCTCATGGTACCGAGGGGAACTAGGGAAGTGGCTTTGTATGAGAAGGGACCAGGTAAGAGCAGGGAGGCAGACTAACTGTAAAAGAGTTTAACATTCACAGAGACACATACAACAAATATGCATCAGCCTCTTTTAACAAATATTAATAATTTGACAGATTTGCTTTTTTATTAAAAAAATTTGTCTTCTTTTATCCCTTCCCAACCCTTTCCCCACTAGCTACTGAGGAAACCACCACTCTGAAGCTGGTATTTTAATACTTTCCTACTTTTACTTCATATGAGTTGATAAAAAAAATAGGTGATATGGATTTTTAAAAGTTTTATCACACTGTATGTAATCCCTCTGCAACTTTATTTTCAATTGTTTTCAATGTTAGCCTTGTTAGTAACATGTACACTCAGTTCAACCATTCATTAAACATTTGAGTATCTCCTGTACTGGGTACAGGGGACTGAACAAGATATGCAAGTTGTTGTTCTCAATCATCAAGCTACTCACTTGCTTTTTTTTTTTTTTTTTCGGTACGCGGGCCTCTCACTGTTGTGGCCTCTCCCGTTGCGGAGCACAGGCTCTGGATGCGCAGGCTCCGCAGCATGTGGGATCTTCCTGGACCGGGGCATGAACCCATGTCCCCTGCATCGGCAGGCAGACTCTCAACCACTGCGCCACCAGGGAAGCCCCTCACTTGCTATTTTTATACTTTTCTGTAAATATGTTGTGCTTCAATAAAATTTACACCCCCCAAAATCTCTACTCTCACAGAGCTTACCTTCTTGAGAAGGACATACAATAAACAAGTAAATGTCAGGTGGTGGTAGGTATTGTGGAGAAAATGAAGCTGGGAAGGGAGGTGGAGCATGCCATGCAGGGGGATTGCTTTTTTTTTTTTGGCCACGCCAAGGGGCTTGTGGGATCTTAGTTCCCTGACCAAGGATTGAACCTGCGCCCTTGGCAGTGAAAACCCTGAGTCCTAACCACTGAACCACCAGGGAATTCCCGGGGATTGCTATTTCAATAGGGTAGTCAAAGAAGGGTTCACTGAACAAAGATCTACAGGAGGTGAGGAACCAAACCAGGTGACATCTAGAAGAAGAGGATTCCAGGAAGAGTCAATAGCAAATGCAAAGCGTCTGAAGTGGAAGCTTGCCGTGGGTGTTTAAGTTACTGCAGAGAGTTTGGTGGAGCCGTAGTACAGTGATCAAGAAAGAAGACGAGTGGTGAGTCAGACAGATAATACAGGAGGGTGGCAGGTGGTGGCAGTACTGCATAGGGCTTTTACTTTAGTCTTTATTCGTGGAGAGCTATTTGAGGGCTTTGAGAAGATGAGTGACACAATCTTAGACTTTTACAGTGCCACTCTGGCTGCTGAACTTCGAATATAGAGAGACACGGGTGGAAGCAGGGAAACCAACTAGGAGGCTATTTATTGCAAATACCTGGACTGTAGATGATGATGGTGACTTGGCCTAGGATGGCAGAGGCAACAAGAAATGGCCATCCACATATATCCTGCAAGTTGGCAGACAGAACTTACTGAACCTTGGACGTGGGGTGTGAAAGAAAGGTATCAAGAATGGTACCCCAGTTTGGGACTTGAGCAACTGGAAGGATGGGGTTGCCTTTTCCCAGACGGGAGGGCTGAGGTAGGAACATGCTTATGATGAGGGTGGGAAGGGGAGATCATGAGTTAGTTCATTTTTGGACATATTAAATTTGAGATGTCTGTTAGAAATCCAAGTGGAGGTGTCAAGTAGGCAGTTGGTTATGAGTATGGAATCTTGGGCTGGAGATAAAATTTTCAAGCAGGTATTTAAAGTCTTGAGAGTAGATGAGAGCCCCAATGAGGGTGACTGTAGAAAAAGAAGAGAGATCCAAAGATGGAGCCCTAGAAGAATTCCTATGTCTAGAGCAAGGGAAGATATAGAACTTGGGAGAATTAGCTGTCAATAAAGTATAAGGAAATCTAGGTGTGATAACCTGGAAGCCAAGGATGAGGAAGTGATCAACTGTACCAAATAATGCTGACAGGTCAAGTAAAAGGACTGAAAAGGGCTTCCCTGGTGGCGCAGTTGTTGAGTCCGCCTGCCGCTGTGGGGGACACGGGTTCATGCCTCGGTCCGGGAAGATCCCACATGCCGCGGAGCGGCTGGGCCCGTGAGCCATGGCCGCTGAGCCTGCACGTCCGGAGTCTGTGCTCCGCAACGGGATAGGCCACGGCAGTGAGAGGCCCGCGAACCGCAAAAAAAAAAAAAAAAAAAAAAAAAAAAGGACTGAAAAAATACGACTGGATTTAGCCACGTGGAGTCCATCAGTGATCCTCTGACAAAAGCAGAAACAAAGACCTAATTGGAGGGGGTGCAAGAGAGACTGGAAGGAGAGGAATTGGAGACAATGAGTATTAGACACCTCTATTGAGGAATATTCCTATTAAGTAGGGAATGAAGTGGCAGGTGGAGGGGGATGCAGTGTGTGTGTGTGTGTGTGTGTGTGTGTGTGTAATATTTGAATATATTTACAAATATAGATTTAAGATGAGAAAAATCACGTTATTATGCTGATAGGAAAAATTCAGTAGACAAGAAAAAAAAGATGCAGGAAAGAGGACAACTGTAGGAATGATGTTCTAGTTTATGAACAGGATCTAATACACCAGAGAGAAGCTGGTCTTAGATAAGAGAACAAAGTGTCAACCACAGTAGCAGGAAAGAAAGGAAGAGCACAGGGACAAGATGCACGTAGGTGAGTAGTTACCTTCTGGTTGCTTTTATTTTCCTGTTACCTAGGAAACAAGGTCACCAGCTGAGTAAGGACTGGGATGAAGTGCTGGAGGTTGAAAAGACAGAAGCTATACAACAGTACCTTAGGAGACTGGGACAACGACTGGACTAGGGAAACAAATGCCTGAGGTTAGCAGTCAGGGATTTAAAGTGGGACTAGTCACTGTGGCTCTGTTTCCTGCAGCCACATTTAGCTGCATGGGTACAGGAGCGGAATAGACGAGTTAGAATGTTTTTTTGTTTCCAGATGCTCTGGTTCCTTTACTGAAGTACTGTATTATATTAAGAATATGCCACGGTTTATTAACCCATTCACTTACTGTCAGACATTTATGTTGTGTCCATATATTTACTATTTCAAACACTGCTGCAATAATCATCCTTGTACATGTCTTTGTGCTCACATGGGAGTACTTCTACTCTACCACATAGATCTAGAAGTGGAATCAATGGGTCATCAAGTGTGCTTAACTTCAATTTTACTGGATATTACCAAATTACTCCCCCAAATGATTATACTAATTAACCCTCTCACTAGCAGTGTATAAAAGTTCTCATTTTCCCCCTGCCAGACTTCTAACTAAATTTTTTGCCAGCCTAATGGATATGAAATAGTATCTCACTGTTTTGCAGTATTCTGATTTCAAGATTGAACATCTTTTCATTCTGAAAAACTAGCCTTCTTTCTCTATCAACACATCTCCACTATACTGCTAACAAGACTATATTAAGTACCTATTGTGTGCCTGGCATTGTGATAATCAAGGGAACAAAAAATGTTAGCAAAATAGATGTGGACTCTGCCTTCCTGGCACTCACAATCTACTGTAGGGTGGGGAGAAAACAAATAATCAGAAATACAAATTGTGGTAAGGTGAAGGACATTAACAATAATCCATGAAAATTTAAAAGGAGACCAATTTAGCCAGGCAGTCATTAAAACCTTCCCTGATGTGACATTTGCATTTTTAACAGGTAGGAATTAACTATTTCAGTATTTATAAAAGCCCACTGCAGCTATAAAGAACCAAGCATCACCAGCATCAATATGCCTAATAACTGCAGAATTGTTTTATTATCCATGCTGGCACAGAGAAGTGCTAGATGCTCTGGCAGACACAGTGCCTACCTTGGGGCCCTTCCCCACATACACCCAGGCACCAGGAGTAGGACACTGGTTTTCTCTTGTTTCCCTTTTGCAATTTGGAAGCTATTACTCCTGCACTATTGTAACTAGTTTATTCTTGCATGAATCTCACACCTGGTTATACTTACCTATACATGCTGACCCAGTAATCCCATTTTGGATATTTATCTCATTCTGGATATTTTAAGAAAAAATTCTATAGAAAAAAAAAGTGGGGGTGCTTAAAAAGGTGAAAGTATTCAATGTCATTATAAAACCAATGCCCCAAACTATCCAAATATTATTGCAACAGTAGGGAGTTTGTTAATGGGATCATGAGACTGTGTAGCAACATGAAAAATATTTGTAAGAAAGTTTTTTATTTAAGGATGAGACAAGATTTAGGCAAATGCAAATAACTTATATATTAAAGTGTGAGGGTGTGGGTGAATCTGGGGGACTTAATTTACTGAAACAGTCAAGAAAAACATTCCAAGGCCCTTCATCATTTTGCTTCCACTTGGTCTCCCGTCTAACCTATCACCATATCCCTTCATCCATTCACCCCCAAACGACACTGTGTTACATGCATCTCTTTGAACATAGCATGGCTCTGGAGACATGAAATTTAGAGGTTAAGAGCTCTGCCTTTGCAGCCAGGCAGTTCTGGGTTCCAAGTCTGAATCTGCCATGGGCAGTACTTTACTTCTCTGGGTTTTTCTCCCCATTATAAAACAAAGATATAATACATGCATTAAGTTTCTTTAATGCAAGCAACAGAAATATAAGAAAGGGGGACTCATTCAACTGATAGTGGGGAGCCCACTGAATCCCAGAAGAGCTTCAGAAATTGAGCCCAGTCCAAGGACCTCAGGAATGAGAAATGAGAACACCATCATGGCGGCTGCATCCTCTCCTGCTACAACAGACCTCCCCGCTCTGGTAAGGAATCAGGCTCCAGGCAACTTTAGGCCTTCACCTTACCAGCCTAGCAACCTCAAATTAAAGTATCCTTGCTAAGTCTATTTTGAAAAAATTCTGTCAAAGGACTCTGATTGGCTCAATTGTTCCTGGAACTATCATTGAGCCCCAGGATGTCCTGACTCGTGTTCCTGTGGTCAGTACAGCAGGGATTGTTACAAGAGGAAGAGTGGGGAAAAAGTTGGGCAAAGACAAGACACCACAAGACCTATTAGGGAACCTGTAAGGATTAAATGAAATGATGGCTATATAGTACTTAGCACAATGTCTTTCAAGTAGTAAGCAATCAATAAATGCTATTAACTCACCTGGCTGTGATGAGTTTAGCAGTTAATCCCTCTTCCTTGATGCACCACTCTTTAATCTTAGCCAAGTTCTGAAAATGGAAAAAGACAAACTGACTCCCATTCAACTAAGAAGGCTATTTATTGAAATAATACAACAATGTTACAAGGATGTATTTCATATGGCCTAGAAGCTGGGTGTTCATTAAGTGCATGGTGCATGGTTGCTGGGACTAGAGAATCCTCTGCTCAATCAGCCATACATACATCCTGGGCGCCCTCCCTGCCAATGATGATATGCTGAGATTCAGAGACTGGTTGGATCTAGGCCAGGCTGCACACACAAACCAGTGGTCTCCTTTAGGTCTTCTGGAACTAAGTCTTTATAAACTTCCACAACAGCTGCGTAGCACTCAACTGGTTACAATTCATGCCATTCTTGCAAACAGTCCACTATGGGGATCCCCAAACAATCAACAGAAAAATGAGTTCCTGATAGGCATCCTAGCCAATCAGTAGAGGAGGTTCCGAGTAGAATTGCCCATTGTCAAACTATGTATCAGACAACACAGGCACGGTCTTGGCATTGTGGCGTATGCTAAGCGTGGAACATCATAAACAAGGTATTTTTGAATGGTTAAAGTCTCGGAAGGGCAGATCTGCTATAGAGCATCCCATCTTGCTCCACATACTACAAACTCACTGGGCTGGACTTCCCACATTTCAGGCCCCAGGCACATTTTTCCAGCAGAGAATTACAAAGGATGTTTGGGAGCTGCCTCATGTTGTCCAGAATGAGACAAAAATGATGGATCCTCCCACCTGGCATGCAAAGAAGCCAGTAGGAAAGGTTCACCATCAACACCACCCCATATCACTCCTCCCCAGGATTCATCATTAGGGCAGGAACATTTGCTTATCTTGGGGGGAACAGAGGCTCTTTCATGAAAAGGGTCAATTTCTACAGTTGCTTCCAAATTTCTCTGCACTACTGGTGCCAATGAACGAACAAAGATTCTGGAAATTCCTTTAGAATAAGCCATGGGAGGCTTTAGGGGATATTAAGGATTAGAGTGGGCTATTGAAGCTTACCTCACGCTTTACTGATGGAAAGTCACCACAGAGCCATAAAAGTTAATTTTTTAATGGTGAAAATTTCCTTGGCACACAAAATGACCCACTACATGATGATTGCCTAAACTGATTTAAAGGCAAATTTTATGGCAATGGATAATTGGATTTATACTTCTCTACAGTAAAATTAATTTGAGGAATTTTTTTTTTTTTTGCGGTACACGGGCCTCTCACTGCTGTGGCCTCTCCCGTTGCAGAGCACAGGCTCCGGACGCACAGGCTCAGCAGCCATGGCTCACGTGCCCAGCCGCTCCGCGGCATGTGGGATCTTCCTGGACCGGGGCACAGAACCCGTGTCTCCTGCATCGGCAGGCGGACTCTCAACCACTGCGCCACCAGGGAAGCCCAATTTGGGGAACTTTTTTTCTCTTAGTTTTGTGTTGTTTTCCCATTGATCAAATCAATACAGGAAGCTTGGGGCAGTGCTTTTTCATGGGAGGATCACGAAAAGCACAGTAGGAAGACTTATTAATTCTATGAAACTGACATACCTTAGCTGAAGTATGATATTGGGAAAAGAAAAAAAGTCATTAGTAGTTCAACTGTTTACAATTTCTGTTAACATTTTGGTTTGTAAGCTTCCAACAAGCTGCTTTAAATAAGTGTGTGACAAATTTGCATATGTCTTGCTGCCTCTTATGCTTTTATGAATTCCCAAAGTATTCAACTCCTGAGCGTTCATTAAATATTTGTGCATCTGATTTATTTTAAAACTTATTTTAAAGCCCTGAATTCCAAAATATCTTTTCAGTGGCAAGACTATGAGGCCAAAGATCCAGGAGACCTGCATTTTCCACCCAGCTTTGCAGCTATAAACTGTTATCATGCTGTGCAACCACTTCACATCTTTGGCTTTCAGTTTCTTCATCTGTACAATGAAGCGGTTGGACCAGCTGATCTCATTCTTTGAATGGTGAATTCCTGGAGGTGAAACTGGTTTCCATGGTAAATTTAACGTAAGAGCTGCAGTTGAATGCAGCTGTCAAGCAATTTAAAAATGAGTTTTGGTAACTACCATGAGAGTTTTATTTATTTTTTAAAAAAGCTGTAAACAGTGAGAGTTACAAGTTAAATTGTTGAAAGTTGGTGATCTCCTGCAAACATATATTCAAAAAATTTACAAAGTCCAATATATAGGCATACCATTTCTAACAGGCTATATGTTTGTAGTTGTTTTTACACACGTCTGTAATCAGATCTGAGAATGTGGCTTTTATTTATTCTTTTCCTTTTTTTTTTTTTTCTCTTATTTGGCTGCACCACATGGCATGCAGGATCTTCACCGACTAGGGATCGAACCTGTGCCCCTGCAGTTGGAAGCGTGGAGTCTTATAACCACTGGACCACCAGGGAAGTCCCAGAGAATGTGGCTTTTATTAAAAAAAACACTGTCTACTAGCACAGAGCTTTCTCCACACACAATGTGCACACATACACACACACAATTCATTACATTCTCAAGCTTTCTCTCCAGTAAGAATCCTCTGATACTGAATAAGAACAATATTTTAGCTAAAGCTTTTGGCACATTCCCTAATGTCAAGGTTCCTAGAGTTTATTTCGTGTATGAATTCTCTGATGTTTAGTAAGAGCTGAGCTTCGACTGAAGTTTTTCCCACATTCCTTACAAGCGTAGGGTTTTTCTCCAGTATGGATTCTCTGATGATCATGCAGATTAGTTTTCTTTCGGAAAGCTCGCCCACATTCATTACATTCATAGGGTTTTTCTCCGGTATGAGTTCTCTCATGCTGAATGAGAGATGAACTCTGACTGAAGGCTTTACCACAGTCGATACATTCATAGGGTTTCTCTCCAGTGTGGGTTCTCTCATGTTGAGTCAGTGATGAGCGTCGACTGAAGGCTTCTCCACATTCATTACATTCATAGGGTTTTTCTCCAGTATGAATTCTGTGATGCTCTATGAAACTCGTACTCCTTTTGAAAGCTTTCCCACATACATTACATTGATAGGGTTTCTCGCCAGGGTGAGAAATAGATTGTTGACTAAAGGCCTGCTCACAATCATAGGGGTTTTCTCTAGTGTGGATCCTCTGATGGTCAGAGAAGTCTGTAATGTGACTGAAGTCTTCCCCACAGTCATTGCAATGATAGGATTTCACTTCAGTGAGAGTGTTTTCATCTTGAGTAAGAGATGAGCTCTTGAAATCTATGCTGTAGTTACTGCTTTGGTACGGTTTGCCTCTCTTATGAATCCTCATATGTTTATAAAGGGAAGGGCTCTGACCAAAAGCCCTCCCACATATGCTACATTCAAAAGGTTTCTCTCCTGTGTGAGTCCTCTCATGCTGGACAAGGGAAGAACACCGACTAAAGGCTTTCCCACATTCCTTACATTGGAAGGGTTTCTCTCCACTATGTGTGACCTCGTGCTGAGTGAGGGATGTGCCATGCCTAAATGACCTACCACACAAATTACATCGATATGGTTTCTCTCCAGTGTGAATTCTCTGGTGTTGAACAAGGGAGGAGCTGCGCTGGAAGGCTTTCCCACAGAGACTACACTGATAGGGTTTCTCTCCAGTATGAGCATTCTCATGCTGACCAAGGGATGAGCTATGCCTGAAGGCCTTCCCACACACATTACATTCAAAGGGTTTCTCCCCAGTGTGAATTCTCTGATGCTCAGTAAGTTGTGTCTTCCAGAGGAAGGTTTTCCCACAGTCAGTACATTCATGGTGTTTCTTTCCAGGATAAATTCCCTGATCTGTACCGTTGGGGAAAGTTCCATCTCCTTTATGAGTTTTCTCATGTTTAGTCAGTGATGACCTATGAATAAAGGCTTTTCTACATTTATTACATTTATAAGGTTTCTTTTTTGCAAGGATATTATTCTGACTGAGTAAGTCTGAATTATGTCCCAAATTGCTCCCAAGTGTATCACATTCATTAGACCTTGGAGGAATGTTCAGTTGTGTAACCAGGTCTGTGTTCAATCTAGAATTTTCAACAAATTTATTTTGCTCACAAGCTTCCTCTGGTGTGATTATTTTCTTCTGGGTGGATGCATCTGGCCCCAAATGTCTCTTCCAGTTTTCCTTGTGCCTCTCTAACTGGCCATTAACATCCCAAGTGTCTTCTAACGTGGTACATGAGGGATCATCTGTGCTAAGGGATACTTCAGATATGCTCTGCTGCAGATTTGAAGATTTGGCTTCAGGCCTGGTCCTCCAGTCTGAAAGAAATCCAAAGTGCAAAAGTCCCCTATTCACTCCTGTTAAAACAAACTGCTACAGGAATGAGGAAGTGAAAGAGATATGTTATACATCACTCTGTTTTGAAATTAGTCCTGTAGCTTCAGGAGAAGACCCAAAATGGAGAAAGGAACAGTGGAGAGAGGTGACAATGCAGACTGCAGATCCAGAGAGAAGAATAAGTCCAGAATGAGGAAGCCCATGTAGGAGGGCTTGTTAGGGAGTAGGGAACAGGTGAGCAAGAGAGAGTTAGGCACAGATACAAATGGAATAGGATCATGGTCTGTCTTGCAGAGTCCTATCTGCTATCCATGCCTCCCGTCCATTTTACAAACTGCCACGGAATCTATCTTCCTAATACATTCATTTCATAATTTCTTTAAAGTCACCTCTGAGGCTTCAGATCTTCAAACCCTGCAGAGAAAATCTGCAGCCAGTGATCTAACTGAAATGATTCTTTGACATAACCCGAGATCAAGGGCTATACTTCCCAGAGAGAAAAAAAAGTACTATTTCAGGAGGCAAATCATCCTTGCCCTTACACACGGAGCTGTGATTTTAGTCTATTTGAGTTCTGATTCTACATTAATCACCTCTCTTAACCAAAAACAATTTATTTTAATCTGCCTAAAAAACCGATCTCTAAACCTCTGTTTAACCTCAGAATACTAATAGCAGAAAATTAATTAATGTCTAGGTTCTAAGAAAGGTAACCTTTTAAAAACTAAGGGGAGGGAGGTTTCTGGAATGATGGAGATGTTCCATATCAACAGAAGTTTTGGTTGGATGGGAGAATGCACTTGTCAAAATCAAATGGATGGTACATATATAAGAGGTATATATTTCACTGTATATAATATTTTCTAAAAAAAAAGAACTATGAACAAATATTGAACTCTAGCCAATGATATACATGCTGAAGCATGTAGGGGTGAAATGTACTCATGTCTGCAACTCACTAGGAAATGCATCAAAGGTAAGACAGATTAATAGATAGACAGACAAAGAGATATGACGAAGTGATAAAGCAAATATAACAACATGTTAACAACTATAGCACCATGGTGGTAGGTATATGGTGTTCACTGTATAATTTTTTCAACTTCTCAAATATTTGAAAATTTGCATAATAAAATATTAGGAGGGGAAAAAAAAACCCAGTAACTAAGGAGCCCTAAACTCCCAAATTCCTTACCCTGGAACAAGACTCAATTCTAAATTTCTGAGGACAGAGAATGCTTTGTACTCCTTTTAGAATCCTTCTCAGTGGGACATTCAAGAAATGTTTGTTGGAATGAATGAATGAGAAAGTTCTCTCCCAGCAAGATTCCATAACAATCAATCAAGTAATTTTCTGACTGCTTTCTACATGCTCTGCAATACAAATAGAAAATATTTAGAAATATAATAAATAGACTCTCCAGGAGCTTAAAATCTAAGAATAAAAACAAGACTCAATCTTTTGATGACTTAATAAAAAACCCATCAGATAGCACGTATTAAATCTGAATTTGTGTGGTAGAGATGATATAAATGGTATTTGTGATCAAGGAAGAAACAAATAAATATATTAGCATATATTAAGTTTTATGGATTAGACAGACCTTGAACTTAAAGAATAGATGGTTTTGGATAGGCACGAAGTATTATCTAATGAGGGAAACTATATGCTACTTACAGAGAACATCAAGAAAAAGTTTAAACTAGGTGGAGCTTTTTTTAGCAGGAATAGAAAGATAATACTGGAAGGGATGATGGGGACCTTTAAATCAAGGGAGTTTCTGCTTCCTATAATGAGGTACAGGGAGTAATAGCAAAGTTCTTTCAGAGGTGGCTGGTTTAGGAAGATAAAGCATTAAAATCCAATATGGTCCATGAAGTGATGAATAGATAAACAAAATGTGATATATCCATACAATAAAATATTACTCAGCAATACAAAGGAATGAAGTTCTAATACATGCTACAACATGAATGAACCTTGAAACATTATGCTAAGTGAAAGAAGCCAGTCACAAAGGGCTACATATTATGATTCCATATATAGAAAATATCCAGAATAGGCAAATCCATAGAGATAAAAAGTAGATTAATGGTTGCCAGGAGCTGGGAGGTATGGGGAATGGAAAGTGACTGCTAGTGGGTATAAGATTTCTTATTGGGGTGTTGAACATGTACTGCTTAGATAGTGGTGATGGCTGCACAACTCTGTACATATCCAAAACAACCACTGAAATGTACACTTTAAAAGGGTGAATTTTATGGTATGTGAATTATATCTCAATAAAAGTATGATTTTAAAAATCCAGTATGGATTACAAAAAGATAAAATTCAGTGAGCAATTTCAACTGGGAATTATAATAATCTAAGTCTGGGGTTTGGTTTAGGATGTCACCAGTCCAAGTTAAAAGGGAGGAAAACCTAAGATACTTCTCAAAGGAGGAAAATAACTTGGGTTGAAAGAAAAAGACTAGACTGACTATGGTGTCTGGCCTGAGGGACTGGAATCCTGGTAATTTCTAATGGGCAAGGGGAGAAATGGATAATGGGCAATGTAGCAAAATGTGCTGACTGGAGATGCAAGATGATTAATCTAGATCTTACACCTCTAATAAGAACGTTGTGGGACTTACAAGTGGAGGGGTCCTGTGAGAAGAAAATAAAAGTGACCAGGGTACAAGTAAGGATGATTCTGAGTCTACAGCACACAATAAAGAGCTGCAACTACCAGAAGGCAGGCACCCTTTTATAGGGAGGTAATATAGAAAGAAAGGAGAGGAAGCCGGAAGGCAGGCTCCTTAAGGTAGATTCACTAAGAGGGAAAAGCAAGAAAAGCCACAGACCCAAAGCCAAGAAGCATTGAATGAGGGGAAACCAGGAGAGGATGATACTCCAGGAACTGTGGAGGGAGGAAATGGACAGGAGTGCAGGACGGAAGGAGGATGGTGTTGCTCGCCAGAAAGGTGGTACAGGAGTGCAGTCAGGGAAAGAAGTCTGGAGGGAGGGAGAATCAAGGTTATGGGTATTTCCTGCAAGTCTGGGGCATTCGACAGTGAAAGCAGCAAGAAAAAACAAGGAGGAGATATGGAAGTTCAATTAATGTCTGAATGAGTAAGAAAAGAGATCTCTAAATAATGAAGGGGTACTGAGGACACCAAAGGAGAAAATAATCCAGAAGTAGGGATATAGGATAGGGACAGATGGTATTCTGAGTGTAGGACAAAGGGCTACTTTCAGAATGGAAAAAGAGGTACCTTTTCTTCCAAGACCTACCAGCAGCAAGACACCCTAATGGAGAAGGGAGACATACAGGTAGGTGTCATCCAGATGGTCCAACCTCTTCTACAGGTCTAGGCGCTCCCAAGGCAGCAATCTGAAGGTGCTTCCCTCTCCCTCAGCTGTGCCATTGTCCTACATGCTTGATTCTCCCTCATTTACCTGGACAGAAAGGTCTTTGGATTTCTCCCTCTGCTATCCATGGCTCTTCTCCTTGCTCCAATTTGAAGATCACCTCTGGCTTGGAAACTTGATATCCTGCTCATGGGTAAATACACAAGATTTGGTTGTTTGTGCAAGTAGACAAAGAACCCTCTACAAGTCAGTATTAGGCCTTGATCCTCAGGAACTCTGAAGGGAAAAAATGGTGCAACTTGAGGAGTCATGCAATCAAATGGCCTATTTCCAGTTCTGCAAAAGAAAGACCTTTTACCTAAAGAGCAGGCTCAGAAACCCATAAAGCTGGGTCCCAGCAAGATGAACAAGCTCTAACCCTGTACACTCTGCTCACAGTCACCCAAACTATGAGTCCCACAACCTTAGCAACTGAGAAAGGAAAGACCCACCAATACATAGACAATGAGATGTGGTCCTTACCAAGAGAAACCAAGTGGCTATAGTTCTCCAGCATCACATCCCTGTACAAGCGCCTCTGAGCGGGATCCATGTGGTGCCATTCTTCCTGGGTGAAGTTCACAGCCACATCTTTAAATGTCACCGATTCCTGTAGGAACACATTCCTGCTCAAGTAGGGATCAACCCCACAAATGTTCCCATGGCAAAACTGGGAACCTACTGTAGGGTCTATCACAAATGGTGATCACACGTGTGATATCCTGAGGGGGCAATGTTGGGTTAAATATACTAGTTGTTACACAATTTTATAGAGAATCTAATATGGCAGGCAGGAAAGTCATGAGGGGCAATGTGTCCCGCAATCCTGTAAGCCTAGTTTTCTTCTTGTTCCCTTCAAAGCCAAGCCTTTCCTATACAATCACCAATTCCTCACTGCCCATTACAAAACCCAAATACAGCAGGGAATAAAAAGTGACAGCCCTCCTTCACCCCCATCACCAATCCCACACAAACTCCCTACAAATAACCATTGTTAACAGTTTGGTGTATACACTTAACAGTCCCTTTCCATGTTTCACACACACACAGTCTTGTTTTGTGAAATATCATATAAATTGTTCTACGTTCTGCTTTTCACATTTAGCTATGTATCTTGGAAGTCTTTCCTTAGTGCTATGTATAATTTCACCTTATTTCTTTGAATTGCTTCATAGCACCGCAGAGTACAGCTGTACCATAAGACACCCATTGCCTAAAACCCATAGCACCCCACTGTACTAGTAACAAGATTCAAACTCCCCCATCACTCACTGGGCTCTGGCCATGCTGACCTTGCCCTGAATATATCAAGCCTGTTCCCACCCTGGGCCTTGGGATCGCGACATGGTTGACAATCAGTCAACCTAAACCACGTTTAGGTCTCAGGTCCAGGATCGCCGCCTCAGAAAAGGTGTCTTAGCACCTCCTTCTAATTTACTATGCATCATATTACCATGCTTAATTTTTCTCCTAAAACAGGTATTGCTCACTGTCCAAATTCCTGCCACCTTAACTCAGGAACCAAATAGATTCAGCTGAAAAAGGACACTTGTACTTCTAATCGTTATGAGATTTGTTAGCTTTTCTGTCTCCCCAGTTGCAAGTCCCGTGAGAATAAGGACTTTACCTATCTTATTCACAGCTATATGCCCCCCAGTGCCTAGACCGATGCCCAGCACATAGTGGATGCTTAGAAAAACTTGGTGAATGAATAAATGGACCAGTTCTTTTTTTTTTTTTTTTTTTTTGCGGTACGTGGGCCTCTCACTGTTGTGGCCTCTCCCGTTGCGGAGCACAGGCTCCGGACGCGCAGGCTCAGCGGCCATGGCTCACAGGCCTAGCCGCTCCGCGGCATGTGGGATCTTCCTGGACCAGGGCACGAACCCGTGTCCCCTGCGTTGGCAGGCGGACTCTCAACCACTGCACCACCAGGGAAGCCCGACCAGTTCTTATTATTAGATATTTGGATTAGTTCCAATATTTTGCTATTACAAACATCACTGCAATACACACTCTTTGTGCAAATATATTAGAATTCCTGTAGGCTAGCTAGCTAGAATTGGAATTTCTAGGTCAAAGATTTTTTCATGCTTTACTCCACTCCAATCACTTCTTCCTCAACACCCACTGAAATTGGCTAAGGACTCTCGTGCCTCTGAATAGTCAGTTCTGATGCTCACAGGTTGATTTCTGTCTTGCCTCACCAGGCCTTGTTAAGCCATGGGACACCTGTCACTATGCCCAACTTGAAATATCTCCTTTGGTCCTGGTTAGATTTCTACCTCAAGAAGTACATAATAAAGTATGTAAAGACAATCAGCATGAAAAGACACTGAAAGCAGAGCCATGAGTTCACTGGAGCAGTGAGGGAAAGTTACGTGAAGGTTTCTACCTCATTCCATGCCCTCCTCCCATGTGCTTAGCTATAGCTGAATTGGACTTCTGTTTCCTAGAAGATATAATTCTCTCTCCACCCTCCCATCCGTCTTTCCCTTGCTAATTCCATACTTCGGGTGTAGGTTAGCAGATCTTCAGTGAGGTTTTCTGATCCCCCAATGGAGGGTCAATCCCCATATCATGTGCTTTAAGCCACTTTGCACATCCACAATTGAAATAGACCTAATAATCTACTTAATGCTTGTTTTCCTAGTTAGATGGTGAGCATCGTGAGAGCAGGGACTCTACTTTTCCTTTTTTTTAAACTCTAGAATACCAATGTCTAGCAAGTACCTGACCCAACACTAAATATCTGTTTCCTGACTGAGTTGAGCCTTAAGGAGATAGCTGAGATCTGAATTTTAGAGAAAAGGAGAGTGGCCCCATCTCCTACTGGGTGAGGTGCATGATTGCATCCGTACACAACAGTGCCTCCTCCATATCACATTTCTGCTCAACACTGCGGCTGTGTCCCCACAAGAACAGAGAAGGGTTGAAACGTGGCAGATTTTTCTGACAGAGGTCAGGGATCTGACTGTGCCAGGTAAGATGATACTAGATGCTAAAAAAAAAGACACTAGATATTTACTAGGCGCCTGGCTTTACCATATGCACCATGGCAGAATAAAAATGCAAAAGAAAAACACTGCAGTCCTTGAATAGGTTTCAGTTTATTTTAAAATGTGTTGTTTATTAGAGCACGATATGAGACAATACATAGTAAAGTGGGTGCTACCAGTGTTCTGGGCAGGGAAAACTGGGTACAGGAGAGAAGCTTCAAGGTGGGCTATGCACTGGGCCTTAAGAGGTAAGTACCATTAGGATGGGAGAAAAAAGAGTGGGAATCCAGCCCAGGGACTGAGAAGTTAGAGAAGGGAGGCTGGATTTGGGATGCACATGGCTAACAGAGAAAAGGTTTGGACCAAAGCAGACATTTTAAGTTAGGCTGTGAGAAGTAACACCTTTCCACTCCTACTCTGTCCTCTAAACTTACAGCCCCTTTGGTTTAGGAACACAGAGTTGGCAGCCAATCTGGATTCCTTTGCTTCACTGGTTCCCTGTATTTAACACATGGCCTCCTGACTTTATTCTGCTTCCCCAAATAGGTTGAACTAATGTTAAAGAATGTGCTAACCAGAACAAATGTCTAGTCCAGGCCACTCATTTCTTGCCCTGGCAGGACAAGTAACTTCTGTTCTACTACTCACGGTTCCACCAACTCTTTCCTGTGTACTATCAGAGTCACTTCTCTAAAACAAATTTGATCATGCATACAAACCTTTAATTTCTTCCCACTTTTCCCTATTCTTACTGCCCTCACCCTAGTCCATGCCACCATCACCTCTTACCTGGACCACTGCTACTATCTCCTACCTTGTCTCTCCTTTTCCACTCATGCCCCACCCCTCCCAAGTCTGTCTTCCATATAACTACTAGACTCATCTTGTTAAAACCTTTCAGAGCAAGTCATTCCTTTGCTTAAAAGCCTCCAATGGCATCCCCCCCCCCCAAAAAAAGCCTCCAATGGCATCCCAATTCATCCCAAGTAAAAGCCAAGGTCTTGATAGTAGCTACACAGCCCTTCACAATCTGGCCCCCCACTATCTCCCTGACTTCATCTTGAACCTCATCCCCAACCTACTGCTCTCTTACCTTTACTCACCCTGCCCTCCTTACAACTCCTGGAACGTACCACACATGCTTCTGCCTTGAGATCTTCACTCTGCCTGTTCCTTGACTTGGAAGCCTCTTCCTGCAGATAGGCATGTGGCTCCCCACTCACTTCCTTCCGCTTTTTGTTCAAACGTCACCTCACCAGAGCCAACATCCTCGACCACGCTATATAAAACAGCGCCCCCCCCCGCAACCTTGCACTGTCACTCTCTGTTCTTTTCCTTTTTCATAGTCCTTACACCTGACGTGTCATATTTTATTTGTTTACAGTCTGCATCCTACAGCAGAATGTAAATTCCAGGAGAGTAGGAATATTACCTATTTTCTTTATGGCTGAATCTCCATTGGCTACAAGAGGCTGGGCACATAGTGGGGGCTCCATAAATATTTAATAAATTTTCCTTGAGATTAAAAACTAGACTCCTTAGTGTGAGCTTCTGAGCTCTTCCAACCTAGTCCTCACCTTATTTCTGCAGCCTCAGCTCTAGCTTCTCTTCCCCTTGTACACCATGATTCAGTGTGCAGAACACTTACACCTCCTTGAAAAAAAAGATCTCTTTCTCTTCTGCAAGTGCTGCTTCAAAATGTTCGGCCTTCCCTCCTCTGCCTGCTAACACTCTCCCACCAAGACTCAGTCAAGTTCTCTCCTCAGGGGCTCCATTTCTACCTCCAGGTCTAGGCTAACCCCCACCCCCCAGCTCCCCTCCCTAGGCCTCTCTTCAGCACAGCTCATAAGACACTACCTTATGGCAACTGTTACCTATTGTTCACTGTGCTTCTAGAGGGTCAAGACCTTGTCTCAGGCGCCTTCGAATCTCCACTGGCCAGAACCATTTTGGTACATAATGGACAGTCAGTGGTCTGCAAGATTAAATAGGTAAAATGTACTCTGAGATCCTTGGTGTGAGTTAGCCACTCTGAATCAAATCAACTTTAGGGCATCCAATGCAGGTCACACCTCAGACTGTAATAAAATGATCCAGTGATGTCTTGTAAACACTGCTTACCCTTCTTCCAGATTTAACTGGACCTCATAATCAACACCTTTTAAAAACTAACAAGAAGTATTAAATGTTCCCCTTCCTCATGCTGACATAAAGAGGACCTTGGCCAAATGATGGAGCCCAAAGCAAAGAACTGGAAACAGCACATACTAAGTTAAGAAGTTAAGTGTGTAATATCCTTGGGCAAATCACAGACCTCCTGGAGATCCAATTTTCTCATCTATAACGTGGATTCCCTGAACTGAAGAAATAAGAGTTTTAAGAGCAGAAGGGTGAAAGAGTACATCCAGAAAGGACATGTCCAACTATAAAAAGACACGCTCCTGCAACTCTAGCATATACCATCCCTGCAGGAGAAATCCCCTAAAACTATAACTCAGGAAACTTTGTAGTTTTGCAACTTTGCAAAGCTCAAAACCAGAGCCTGGAAGCTAATGAGTAAAAATAATCTAGTTATTTAAATCACATATTTTTAAATACTGTATTTATACTACATGTAACATTTTTATTTATTAATTTAACTATTGTATATAATATTTAATTTTTATGTTATATACAATTATAGTAATATAAAAACTACCCCCCTCTAAGACCAAGTTATTTTAACCAGTTAGAATACACTAAATTTACTGGGATACAGTGTGGCATTTTCACTCAAGTACTCGGTGCTCTATGATACTGGACAATAACAGTTTGGTAAGCTGAGAGTTAACAGCATCCCTAACAAGTGCGTACAGAGAGAAGTAACATGATTACTGTTAACCTTCACACACATACACAGATGCCCTACTGACGCTAATGGCATCACCATCTACAGTATCCCAACTGGAAACCTGGACCTTACCCTTGACTCTTCATTTTTCCTTTATGCCGTAGAATCACCAACAGCCTCAAAAATGTCTCCTACATTCAGTCCCTTCCCTTCACCTTTCAAACCCAGCTTAAATCCTCCCTTGCCAACAATGCCATTGGGCCAGGCAATGGCCTAATGGTCTAGATCTATGTTGTCTAATATGGTAGCCACTTGCCACATGTGAATACTGAGCACTAGTAATGTGGCTAGTCCAAATTAGGACGTGCAGTTCAGTATAAAACACTGGATTTCAAAGACTTAGTACCAAAAAAAAAATAAAACATCTCATTAATAATTTTAAAATATTTATTCATGTAGAAATGATAAGATTTTGGCTATATGAGGTTAAATAGTATGCATTACTAAAATTAACTTCCCCTGTTTCTTTCTACATTGTGGCTACTAGAAAATTTAAAATTATCCATGTAGCTTATGCTTGTTTTGGACGACACTGTTCTAGGTTGTTCCAGATCTCCACCTCAGGCCATTCTCTCTAGGTGACAGAATCATCTTTCTCTTAAATTCTGCCTGCTGCCACACACCCCATGCTTCTGACAAGTGGACTCTTTGCCCTGATTACATCATTCTCTTCCATGTTTCCTTGCTTTTGTACATCCTATTCTGACCATCATGTACTTTCTTCCCTCAGCTCTACAGGATAAATTCCAAGTCATCCTTCTAGAACCAGTTCAATGGTCCCTTCCCTTCTGAAGCTTTTCCAGATCCCTGCCACCTTTAGTATTTGGTCCACATCTCAATTTCAGAACTATAGCTATATTTTCATGTTTTTCTCCCTCAACAATTTCTCAAACTCCTTTTCATTTCAGTATTTCCAAAACTAAGCATGTTGGAATTTTCCACAATCACAGGGGCAATTTGGAAAAACTGGCCATGCATGAAGGGCCCTACCAGGCAACATTTAAAAGCTCCTTACATGATTCGTTATAAAAAAGCAACAACTAACATTTATTGAGCATTCACCGCAGGGCACGCACCCCCTCGCTAAATTTTCTCACTGAAGCCTTACTGCCACCCCACAGGAAGCAGGTACCTTCTCCTGACTGGTTCTGAAGCGTGACCCTGGTTAAGAATACCACCCGGCACAGAGCAGGCATTCTAAAAATGTCTGCTGAGTGAATGAATAGAGTCTGGGTAATTCTTACCAAAGGAAAATGAGGAGTCATTTTGAGGATTAAAAAAAAATTACAGATTAGTGAATTCTATTCTTGGATTATAAATAGTAGGGGCAAATGGCAAAACGATGGCATTAACAGCCAAATCTAAAAGCTGGCTCCTCTTAAATACTGGCTGAACAAAAAAACCTCTGACAAATATACTAAAAGAAGAAATAAAAAAATAAGTCAATTTAAAAATAAGGGGAGGGACTTCCCTGGTGGCACAGTGGTTAAGAATCCACCTGCCAATGCAGGGGACACGGGTTCGATCCCTGGTCCGGGAAGATCCCACGTGCCGCAGAGCAACTAAGTCCGTGTGCCACAACTACTGAAGCCTGTGCACCTAGAGCCTGCGCTCTGCAACAAGAAAAGCCACCACAGTGAGAAGCCCGCACAACGCAACGAAGAGTAACCCCCGCTCACCACAACTAGAGAAAGCCCGCACACAGCGACGAAGACCCAACACAGCCAAAAATAAATAAATAAATAATAAATTAAAAAGTAATGATAAAATTAAAATTAAATTAAAATTAAAATAAGGGGATAAACCAGTAAAATACCCAGCAGTGTGTTAAGAAATGTGAAAGATCTTAGTGAAGTGGATAATTTTTAAATCCTAAATCACCAATGTTGACACAAAAAAGGAGAGAAAATAATTGAGGAAGAAACAGAGAAAACTGTTCCCAAGTCATCCTCTTTATAAAAATCCTGGATCGAAATGTTTTATAGGCAAATTCTTTCAAAAGACAGAAAAAGATGAAAAGCAATCTGAATGTTTCTACAAATTAAGGATAAGCATGCCATCAAAACCTGCCAAAGATCTCTCTCGTAAAAAAAAATTTTTTTTAATTATCTATTGTAACCAATGGGATTTTATCCCAGTATTATTTGTAATAGCAGAAACTTCAGAAGCAACCTAAATGTCCTCTGAGAAATGGTTAAATAAATTTTAGTATATCATACAAAGCAGTATAATACAACCATAAAAGTGATTTAAAAGAACAAAAGAAAAATCCTCATAAAAATGAGATGAAATTTAAAATGTTGTAATTGAGGGGACTTCCCTGGTGGTCCAGAGGTTAAGAGTTTGCCTTCCAATGCAGGGGACCCAGGTTCGATCCCTGGTTGGGGAACTAAGATCCCACATGCCATGGGGCAAATAAGCCCGCGTGCCTCAACTACTGAGCCCATGTGCCACAACTACTGAAGCCCGCACTCTACAGCCCATGAGTCACAACTGCTGAGCCCACATGCCACAACTTCTGAAGCCCATGTGCCTGGAGCCCATGCTCTACAACAGGAGAAGCCACTGCAAGGAGAAGGCCACACACTGCAACAAAGGGTGGCTCCCGCTTGCTGCAACTAGAGAAGGCCCGCGCACAGTGAAAGTCACACTGTTTCACTCTATTGCTTTATCAGAAAATTAGCATCACTGCAACTGGAAAAATTACATTTTTGCTATGTGACGAGCAGAAAATGCAGAAAGTATAAAATCACTGCCTGGGGTTAAGTGGTTATTAATGTTCGCTCATGTGACACCCACTTACTGTGTGTGTACTTTGGAGCAAAGGATGAAAGGAGTCAGGTGGCCCTTCTCTAGAAAAGCAGAAAGCCCAGTACGAGACAGATGGGTAAGCACACCACTCCATACGCATGAGACACTACTATGACAAGTGTACATAGGTGCTACAGGAATGCACAAGAGAGGCACTTGACCTTACCCAAGGGAAGGAGGGTCTGAGCTGAAGCTTAAAGACCAACACCAGTCAGCTCAGGAAGAGGTTAAGAAAGTGGACCTCCGTATGGAGGGAGCTTGAATATCCCTGGCCACAAACATCCTGACCTGGTTCAGCAAGTGGCTTGGTTTCCCTGGAGCATCTCATCTGAGTTTGTGACCTGAGCCAGCTTTTGCTGGGTCTGTTCAATTCTGATGACCGAACCACAGAGCTCTCTTGGGATCTGAAGTCAATAGAGACCAGGGCCTGGTCCCTCTGCATTTCCTCCCCTTCAAGATAGAACACAAAGAAACCTGGTCTCCATAAGCAGCTTTTTCTTATAAAACTTTCCCCATTTCTTACGTTTCTGGTGGCTTCAACTTTTAAGAATGCTTAAAAAAAAAAAAAAAAAAGAATGGTAAACACCTTTTCAAAATCCTAACTAAGGGCTTCCCTGGTGGCGCAGTGGTTGAGGGTCTGCCTGCTAATGCAGGGGACACAGGTTCGAGCCCTGGTCTGGGAGGATCCCACATGCCGCGGAGCAACTGGGCCCGTGAGCCACAGCTACTGAGCCTGTGCGTCTGGAGCCTGTGCTCCACAACAGGAGAGGTCATAATGGTGAGAGGCCCGCGCACTGCGATGAGGAGTGGCCCCTGCTTGCTACAGCTGGAGAAAGCCCTCGCACAGAAATGAAGACCCAACACAGCAAAAATAAATATAAATAAATTAATAAACTCCTACCCCCAACATCTTCTTAAAAAAAAAATCCTAACTAAAAACATAGTACACATATAACAAAAAAAAGAATGCATAGTTGTTTACACAGCTATAGTTACTAACAATCCATAGAACCCAAGGATTTTGGGGGTATTCCGCCCGGCCCATCTCTGCTCCCATTCCCCTCCCACTGTGAGACCACTTTAGGTATTCGTTAGCTAAGCCCTGGGAGAAGGTCTCAACCACAGGAGTCCCAACTTTCAAACTCTTGCTCCTGCACATCATTCACAGCCATCTGTAAAACTAAGAAACTGTACAGTTCCCTGCTCAAAATCATTGGCTCAAGCTACAATAGCCTCCTTGCAGCTCCTTGAATACACCAGACACACATCCCACTGTTCCCTCTACCCAGAACACTCTCCCCCAGACCTGAATGTTGTTAACTCCCACACTTCTTTCAAGTCTGCTCAGATGGTATCATCTCAATAAGGATAAGGCTTACCCTGACCACCCTATTTAAATTGCACTCCTTGGACTTCCCTCGTGGCCCAGTGGTTAAGAATACGCCTGCCAATGCAGGGGACATGGGTTCGATCCCTGGTCCAGGAAGATCCCACATGCTGTGGAGCAACAAAGCCCGTGCACCACAACTACTGAGCCCGTGTGCTGCAACTACTGAAGCCCACGTACCCTAGAGCCCAGGCGCCGCAACTACGAAAGCCCGCATGCCTAGAGCCCATGCTCCACAACAAGAGAAGCCACTGCAATGAGAAGCCCGTGCACCGCAATGAAGAGTAACCCCCGCTTGCCACAACTACAGAAAGCCTGCATGCAGCCACGAAGACCCAACGCAGCAGACATAAATGATGAATAAATAAATAGCACTCCTACCACAAGCGCCCAGTTCCCTACTCAATCCCCCTTATCCTTCTCTACCTTTTATCTTTTTTTTTTTTTTTTTTTTGCGTTACACGGGCCTCTCACGTCGCGGAGCACAGGCTCGAGACGCGCAGACTCACCAGCCATGGCCCACAGGCCTAGCCGCTCCGCGGCATGTGGGATCTTCCCGGATCGGGGCACGAACCCGTGTCCCCTGCATCAGCAGGTGGACTCTCAACCACTGCGCCACCAGGGAAGTCCTACCTTTTATCTTTTTTCTAGGGTACTGATGCCTTCTAGGATATCATACAATTTCCTTACTTACTTGCCTCTTCCTTCTAAGATGTAAGCTCCAAGAGAGCAAAGACCATTATAAATTTTGTCCACTAATGTATACCAACCACCTAGAAAAGTGTCTTAACACTTCATAGGGGTTCAATGACTATCTGCTGAATGAATGTATGAATGAATGAATGGATTACCAAGGCCAAAGAGAAAAAAGTCCAAACGCCCTTGTATTCTCATCTACGCAGTGCCTGCAGCCCACACCCACTGTCACACAGGACAATGGTTTCGGATATAGGCCCCTCATCTTCTTGCCTCCCAACCCCTGACCCACAGTCAATCAGCTCTACCCCCACACCCTTCATTTTCACCGGCTCAGACCCTGCCCCTATTCAAAGGTGAAATCTCCACTGACTCTTCCCACAGGCAGAATTTCCTCTCCCTTCTGCACTCACAGCAGTCCCTGGATCTCTGCAGCAACACTTGACACCACCTTTCTGGTGCTATACTTCTGCATGAGGTTGTCCTCCCCCACTAAATTAACTTCCTGGATAAGTAGTCACATGACTCAACTGCTCATCTTTTGCATTCCTCTGAGGGCCAGGCTCAGCGAAGGGGAACCACTGACAAAGGGAAATTTCTGCCTGAAAAGCCCCATTTGTAGGGCCAGTGTTCTGTTCTGTCCTGTCCTCCATCCCCAGTCATCATCTGCAGCCTAAGTCAGGTAACCCAAGTGAACACCGTCAGCCATTCCATGAGAATATAACTGAGTGCTTTTGGGAACACAGCTTTAAAAGTGAAGTTTAAAGAGGTCCCTAAAGTTCACTGTTCAGAACACAGATTCATTTTCACATCAAAAGGCAACTCCCACCCCCACGCTGCGGAAATGATCAACACCCCTATGAGGTGTTAAGTGAGTTAAGTCATCTGAATTCTCAAAACCTACTGAGGAAACACTTTATACGGAAAGGTGCTGATGACAGTGATTTGCTCTGGCTCTCCTCAAACAAAACAACTGTTTTGTTCTAGTACTGTTACTTGTCTTACTCCTTAAAGCTCACCCCTGTAAAACAAAAACATATAACAAGAAGTAAAAAAATATAAAGGCATTATATGCTGTGTTTAATTTACTGTGAACTGCTTTTAAAGAACATTGGTATTTTTACCTGATTTGTCTCACACCCTAGCAACTAGAATCTGTGATTTTTCCTTAATTGTAAAGAGTGTGGATTAAAATACCATCTGAACTTCGTTATATTTTCACTGATAAGAGTCTGTAAATCAATGGGTAAGCTCAGAGTTGTAATGCTTCTAGAAAATGCCTCCTGTCTCACAAGAATAAATGGGTTCACAAATCAGCGTTATGTTAATTAAGCTGAAGGCCGGACATCTGGGGACGTGCATTATTATACCTCTGTTAAAGCAGAAAAAAACATGTAAAGCTACGGGACACGTCCTCCCTTGTTGTTTTCCTCCTTGCCCGGGAAGAGCCCATCTCCAGGCTCTTCCTAGGCAAGTCCAGACCAGGCTTTTTTGGTCCCTTAAGGTCTCTCTATGGCCCCTGGGTCAGAAGCTAGGGCTCCTCTCTCCTTCACTCACAGTCACTTTCCCCTCTACAGTTTTCTATTCTGTCACCCGACCCTCTAGATTCCTAACGGACAGAGTTCAAGGAATTGGCTTGGCCCTCAGGATTCTCAACACTGACACTTCCTAATACATCCACTCTTAACTCCTCCCACAAGACCACCCCGCCCTGGTCCCCCTCCTCCCCACCGGCCCTCCTTTGGGGAAGCCCTTTCCCCCCAGCTCTGGACACCTTGGTTTTGCAAGGCTAGGAGGCTCCGAGGGGGCAAGCAAGCCAGAAAGGAAGGTCGCTCAAGCAGTGAACAATGACTACTCCAAATACGCCCCGGGGTAGGAACGGGCTGCTCACCTGCGGCCTGGCCGTCGGAGGCCTTGGGGCCATTCCTGCGTCGCCGGGCCCGGCTCCTAGACAGGGTCTGGGGAGAGAGGAGAGGGCCCACTCAGCCAGCTGTAACTGCCAACCAGCCCGCGCCCCGCCAGGCCCGGCCCGCCTCCGCCCCGCAGCCACTTCTCCAGGGTAGAGAGGTGGGGCGGTGCGCGGGCCCTGGCTGAGCCTGCCTCCCCCAAACTAAACGCTCGCCGCCTCCTAGACACCCTCCTCCGGCCACGCCCAGTCCCACCCGCAGGATGGTGGGCGCGGCCGAACGCACACGCGCAAAGCCCGTGGGAGGTGCCGCCCCAACCCGCGCACTCGGAATCACCGCCTCCTGGGGACTACGGATTTCGAGACCTCAGGCCCACCCAGGGCTCGGGCCGGCTCCTCCAGTCCCCGGTGCCGGTTCAGTCCTCTGCAACTCTGAAGTCCGAGGGGCGGCCTTCGCCGCACCTGGGCCGGACAATGGCTGCAGCGGCGGGGCAAAGCCGGAAGTGCGCCTGCGCATGCGGAGCCTTTCTCCCGTAACCGCCGGGCCGCGGCGGGCGCGCGAGTACACTTCCCAGCGGCCACCGCGCATGGGTCCCACGGAGACTGCCTGGTAGGACGCTTCGCTTTCCGAGGCGCCCCAGTGGGGACCGCTATCCGGGCCCAACGGGTCGGAGGGTGGGGCTTGAGTACTCCTGCGTCCGCTTATTCCAGTAACAGTCACTGAGCGTCTTCTCTGTGCCAGGGGCGTGTTGCTAGGGGCGGGATACTGCGGTAGATCGGGCAGGAAAGATCCTGCTTTCTGGGAGCGAGTATGCACTCCTGTAGACGAGGCTGACAAAAAAAACCGTAAACATATCAACAAGATAATTTCACGTACTGACTTCAGCTGTAGGAATAAGACAGTGAAGGGAGTGGGGCAACGTTGCCTCTTCTATGCCGTCTTCATCCGTGGGTCACTACCAAAGGTTTGGACACTGACTCCCCAGACCATATAGAATATTACGGCCAAGATACTTGATGAAATAGTTGATACTACAGAAAGAAAAAAACAAAAAACCTTCAGATGAATCCGTAGCCTCCCGAACAGTATTCAAAAGCAAACTGTGCCACTGCCATGTTATTTCATTACTTGGTATCCTATTGCTCAGGATTTTGTACTTGGGGAAATAAATAAATGATGGAAAATTTCAACTCAAAGAATTAGATTTATATAATTATGGGGGGGTTTTTTTGTTGTTTTTTTTGTTTTGTTTTGTTTTTGCGGTACGCGGGCCTCTCACGGTCGTGGTCTCTCCCGTTACAGAGCACAGGCTCTGGACACGCAGGCTCAGCGGCCATGGCTCACGGGCCCAGCCGGTCCGTGGCATGTGGGATCTTCCCGGATCGGGGCACGAACCTGCGTCCCCTGCATTGGCAGGCGAACTCTCAACCACTGCGCCAACAGGAAAGCTCTATAACTATGTTTCATATATCTCAAATAGTCTAAAAACTTCCTAGACTTACACTTGATTTTTTAACATTAGAGTATCACATATTCACATGGTAGAATATGATTGCAAGTAAATGTTCTTTTTGTTACATGCTTTATCAAAAGGATGGACATTAAAAAAAAATAATGCTTTCCACCACTGCCGCCTGAATATGATGCTGTGGAACAAACAGAAGGCATCATTCAGAAATATGAATGAGCGGTCTAAGGAGGCCTCTCTGAAGCAGGAACTCAGTAGACTGAGACCTAATGAGGCAACTGCTGGAACATGAGGGAGAAAAGAATTCCAGGCTGAAGGAACTGAGGGTGCCAAAGCCCCGCGGTGGAAACAAACGATGTGTTTTAGAAACTGATGCCTAATGTAGCTGTAGCAGAGTGAGGGGGAGGGAGAGTAAGTGACATAGAGGTAGGACAGGTAGGCTGGGGTTTGATGGAGCAAAGGTTTTTAGAGGCTGTGATAAGGAGTGTGGATTTTACTTTGAATGTGATGGGAACCACTGGGTTAGCAGGAGCAATTGGTCATTTACTACTATGAGGGAATAAGAGAAAATTTCCCTGTTGTCCCAGAATTGGAAACCAGGACTCAGAGCTGAGATTAAATTCTTCTGCGTTCAAAAGAGAGACAAAATGGCGTTTTTCACAGAACTAGAAAAAATAATTCTAAAATTTGTATGGAAATACAAAAGACCCCAAATAGCCAAAACAATCTTGAGAAAGAAGAGCAGAGCTGGAGGTATCACACTCCCCCTGATTTCAAGCTACAGTCATCAAAACAGTATTAGCACAAAAACAGACACATACATCAATGGAACAGAATAGAGAGCCCAGAAATGAACCCTCACTTATATGGGCAATTAATTTATGACAAAGGAGACAAGAATATAAAATGGGGAAAAGACAGCCTGTTTGATAAATAGTGTTGGGAAAACTGGACAGCTACATGCAAAAGAGTCAAACCAGATAATCTCTCACACCATGCACAAAAATAAATTCAAAATGGATTAAAGGCTTAAATGTAAAACCTGAAATCGTAAAACTTCTAGAAGAAAACATAGGCAGTACTCTCTTTGACATAGGTTCTAGTAACATATATTTTTTGGATATGTCTCCCCAGGCAAGGGAAAGTAAAGCAAAAATAAATAAATGGGGCTACATCAAACTAAAAAGCTTTTGCCCAGCGCAGGAAATATCAATAAAATAAAAAGACCACCTACTGAATGGGAGAAGATACTTGTAAATGATATATCCAATAAGAGGTTAGTATCCAAAATATACAGAGAACTCGTACAATTCAACATCAAAAAACCAAACAACCAAATTTTAAAAATGGGCAGAGGATCTGAATAGACATTTTTCCAAAGAAGACATACAGATGGCCAACAGACACATGAAAATGCTGTCTGTTGAAATGAAAATGAGTGATGCTCAACATCACTAATCATCAAGGAAATGAACATCAAAACCACAATGAGGTATCACCTCACAGCTGTGAGAATGGCTATTATAAAAAAGACAAATGACAACTGTTAGTGAGGACACTGAGAAAAGGGAACTCTCATGCACTGTTGGTAGGAATGTAAAGTGCTGCAGCCACTATGAAAAACAGTTGGAGATTTTTCAAAAAATTAAAAATAGAACTACCATGATCCAGCAATTTCACTCCTGGGTATTTATCCAAGGAAAACAAAAAACACTAATTAGAAAAGATATTTGTACCCCTATGTTCATTGCAGCATTATCTACAATGGCCAAGATATGGAAGCAACCTAAGTGCCCATCAACAGATGAATGGATAAAAATGTGGTATATATACAATAGAATATTAGCCATAAAAAATAATGAAATCTTACCATTTTTGACAACATCGATGGACCTAGAGGGTACTATGCTAAGTGAAATAAGTCAGAGAAAGACAAATACTGTATGATATCACTTGCATGTGGAATCTTAAAAACAAAACAAATGAACAAACATAAAACAGAAACAGAGTTATAGATACAGAGAACAAACAGGTGGTTACCAGAGGAGAAGGGGAGGGGGGAAGAATAGGTAAGGAAGATTAAGAGGTACAAACTTCCAGTCCCAAAATAAATGAGCCACAGGTATAAAATGTACAGTGTGGGGAATATAGTCAATAACAAAGTAATATCTTTGGGGTGATGTAACTAGATTTATGTGGCGATCATTTGAAATGTATAGAAAAAAATCACTATGTTGTGTAAGAGGAACTAACATAGTGTTGTAGGTCAATTATACTTCAAAACCGAATAAAAAACATACAAACAAACTCAGAAAAAGAGATCATATTTGTAGTTACCAGAGGCCGGGGGTAGGGGGAGAGGAAATTGGATGAAGACAGTCAAAAAGATACAAACTTCCAGTTATAAGTAAGTACTAGGGATGTAATGTACAACAATGAGCCGTATAATGAACACAGCTGTATGTTGTATATGAAAGTTAAGAGAGTAAATCCTGAGTTCTCATCATAAAATCTTATTTCTATTCTTTCATTTTGCATCTATATGAGATGACAGATGTTCACTAAACTTATTGTGATGATCATTTCATGATGTAAGTCCAAATATTATGCTGTATACCTTAAACTTATACTGTGCTGTATGTCAATTATTTCTCAATACAACTGGAAGAAAAAGACAAAAAATTTGGGGCTAGACACCCTCAGGTCTTACAGAAGCAGACCGTGTTATAAATTTGTCCTGCTTCTATTAACCATTGCCTCAACACCACCACTCTTTCCCAGGCTGTATAAGGAGACTAGGATGGGAACGAAAAGGAAGAATTCTTCAGAATAGCAAGCCCTCCGCCTAGTGGAGAATGCGAGGTTCTACCCTCACACCAAGATAAGTGTGAGAAAGAAAACATTGAGAGCACCCAGAAGAAGGGGAGGGTTTATAAACTACCCCAAGGCCTCCCCAAAGCAAGGGAAAGGGGAGTTAAAGAACAGGCTGAGTGTAAGAAGAGTAGCCTGAATTTTCATTATTTGTGTAGTAAGTGGATGCAGTGGAAAACGACTGGGCTTTAGCCCCCAGGGGAGGTGGGGGATGGGTGCAGCTCACCACAGTTAGAGGCTGTGTAATTACATGGGTATGAGAAGAAGCTGAGGAGGTTAGAAGAGGTTGAAGCAGAGCCAGATCTCCCAAGTCTGGTATTGGTGGGTTTCCTCTAAAGAACTCACAAATGCACCCCCATTTCTGCCAGTGTGACTTCATAACTTTAATGCTGGATGAAATATTTTAAAAATCTTTTAAAATAGATTGGTGAGTTAGAAAATTGGTGAGGAATACACAGAGCCAAAAATGAAGCAAAACTGATAGAGTGGTAGACAGATCACTGAAAACTAGTTCTCACCTGGAAATCATTTGCCAAATGAGGCAAACTTGAGCTTTATTTTTCATGGTCCTGTAAGCACAGGGGCCAGGTGATGAAACTCAAATCCCACGCAAAGTAGGATATCTAATAGGAGACACACACACACACACACACACACACACACATACACACACACACACCCCAATTCAAATTGGGACTCCAAGGGTGAACACCCTCCTGGTGGAGACTGCAAGGTAAATTGCCTGTTTCAAACCTTGGCAATGAGTGGAAGAGGTAGAAAATGTTTCCCCTGAGAATTTCTAACCACAAGCTGGTTCCCATGTGGATTTGCAACCTGAATTCACAGTCCCTGGGTGCTCTAAAAAACTGCAAGCTAAAATTTTAGTTAATATTGGTCCCAGGTTAATGGTGTTTCCAGGCATCTGGCAGAAGCAAACACAAATCCTGCTTGGAGGAAACTACCTTCCTAAGAAATATGTGTTCACAGTCTTGAATCACGAAACATATATAGAAAACAGGGAACCACGAATGACAGTAGGAAAAAACTGTATAATCAGATTTGTAACAACATCAAATAGAGGGAATTCTCAAACACAGAATTTACTATAATACATCTAATACATTTCAAAAATTATTTTAATAAACTCAAATAGGGGTTGAGTATATGAGTAGAGATCAAGATTGTTAAAATATTATGAAACAGAACTGAATAAGAATTTTTATTTATCAAGTAGAATTTTTATAAATGAAAAACTACAGTAAGTTAAATTTATTTTTTAAATTAATTTTTGGCTGCGTTGGGTCTTCGTTGCTGCTCGTGGGCTTTCTCTAGTTGCGGTGAGCAGGGGCTATTCGTTGCGGTGCGTGGGCATCTCATTGCAGTGGCTTCTTTTGTTGCAGAGCACGGGCTCTAGGCGTGCGGGCTTCAGTAGTTGTGGCATGCGGTCTCAGTAGTTGTGGCTTGTGGGCTCTAAAGCACAGGCTCGGTAGTTGTGACGCATGGGCTTAGTTGCTATGCGGCATGTGGGATCATCCCAGACCAGGGCTCAAACCTGTGTCCCTTGCATTGGCAGGCGGATTCTTAACCACTGCGCCACCAGGGAAGTCCCAGTAAGTTAAATTTAAAACTTGACACACAGAGTTAACAGCAGATTAGGCATAGCTGGAGAGAAAACCAGTGAACAGTGAACAGAAGCTAGACCTCAGGAAATTATCCACAAAAGGACAAAGAGAAGGAAAAGATGAAAAAAGCAGAGAGTTATATCTGTGTTCCAGAAGAAGAAAAGAAGGGGACTGAGGTAATATTTGAAAAGATAAAGGATGAGAATTTTCTGAACTGATGAAAGATACAAACCTACAGATTCTGGAATACCAACATCCCAAGCCAGATAAATAAAAAGAAATATATGCTTAGACATATCATAGTGAAACCGAAAAACACCAAAGAAGATCTTAAAAGTAGTGAGAGAAAAGACAGATTACCTTTGAAAGAATGAGGTGTGTATAGAGATGTCACTCATGACAAGGTCCAGGGCTCAGAAGGGATCTCTGAGAAATAGGAGGGAGACCCGAGCTGGGCTGGAGCTGAGTGTACATATGCACTCAAGAGCAGTAGAATAGCAAAATGGTGCAAAGATACGTTTATTCATTTTTAACCTAAGATTTTAAAATTTCCAATTGTCCATTTCAAGGATCATTTATAAAACCTGAGAAGGGACCAACTGGAGATTTTGGGGGCAAAGCCCCTTGATTCACACCGCTCTGGTGGTTGGCTTGGATTTCTGCATAGACAGATTAACAGAAGGATGAACACACTTGGGAGGAATCACTGGCTCCTCCTCACAGTTCTGAAATGCCGCACCGAACCAGAGCCACCCCTAACCCTCCTCCTGAACCAGCTCACCTAAGGTCTGGGTGCACCACAGATGGGCGACATAACTGGTGCCTGTCAGCTGACTGCCGCTCCGGAGGTCCCACCGGGCTCTGAGCCCTGGGGAGGAAGCCGAACCCGCTGAGGAATGGGGGGATGGTCCACGGGGAGTCCAAGAGCAGCCTCACACAACTCTGGACGCCGTTCCTGGGTCCCAGGCGCAGTCCCCTTCCTTCATCTGGAGGTCAGCCCTCTGGATGGAAGAGTCGGGGCACCTCTCAGGGGAAGCGCGGCCCTACGCTGCCAGGCTCTGCTGCTGAAGGTCAGGGGGCGGTTGTGGACTGGCCGCAAAGCGCAGACATCCGAGTGGCCAGTTTCCTCAAGCAGGTCTGCACTTTCGGGTTGACCACAGCGCCCGCTGGCCCTAACAAGCCTCCCAGCCAATCAAGAACCACATTCTTCTCCGCGCCCTCCTGTCTCCATGACAACCGCCTCAGCATCTGCTCCACACCCGCAGTCCTACTGCTGAAAAGACAGACTTGAAGGTCCAGTCCAGGTTCCCGGCACGCGGTCCGGGCCAGGGAGATCAGCGGGGGCCTCCAGGTACCCTAGTGGTACCCCAAAGCCTCTTCACACCCCGCAAGCTGGTGGGCGGGAGGCTGCCCCTCTGTTTGGGGAGCAGAAGATGCGAGACTCAGCAGAACTTTGTCTTTAGCAGGGCAAAGGCTAAATGTTTTCCATGTTACCTGCTCTGTCTTTTAATGCCCACTTGAACTTGACTTTCAACTCCTCACTCAGCCCGCCATGGGTCCAGGTTTCTGGCTGGGTCCTCTCCCATAACACAAGAATATCCAAGTTCCAGTCACTTTAAAACGTTCGTTAAAATGTTCCACCCGCTGGGTTCCACGAAAACTCCTCGTGAGGGGAGACGGGACCCGGCGAAAGTAGCTCGCTCAAATCCGACCCTGTTAAGCCAGAGAACCAGCGATTCCCGGAGCAACAAGGAACTCGGGTCGCCTGTCTTCTGGGCACACTCGAGCCAGGAGGACAAGATGGGGGCGCTGAGTGGGGATTGCGTAGCTTCAGCCCTCCATTGAGAGATCTTTGGCTAAGCTTCGAGGGGGACTCTGGGGAAGCGAGTCTCAGCGCTCGGGTCCTCCTCTTCAAATATGACCAAAGAACCTGCTTCAATTTGGAGCTTCCAGGGCGTCCTTCGGCAGAGCGCTGGGTTCGAGCGCCACTTGCCTGCCACTACGACCCTCTACTGCTGTAAAGTTATCGGCATAACAATAACTCAGATCCTGGCAGTTTTCACCTGGCTAGGTGCTTTACATACACTATATCAACTGAATTTAACAACCTATGAAGTATTCTTATCCCAATTTTACATGTGAGGAAACAGGTTCAGAGAATTTAAGAAACTTGCCAAGGTCACTCAGCTACCAAGTGTCAGATCCTGGATTCAAGTGGCCTCTTGTCTCAGGCATGCTCTTAACCCTGTGCATATATCCTCCTATGTTACAGTTGAGTTCCCGGTGATCCTGTCCCAAGGGCCCTCCAATGGGTTCTTCTGCCTGCCTCTGACACTGTAGGCTCAGCACAGTTTTTCCCCAGAGCTCATGCCCCTCTGTGGACCACCCACCCACTAGTCTTCAGGCCGGAGCCTGGCTGGCACTGAGACTCACCTGATGATCACTGTGCATGCAGGCCACCACACTGGCACTTTGAACTGTACCACCAAGTTGTTTCCTTATTTCTAATAGATTCAGGGGCTGTTTTCATTAATTAATATGCTAGGGACTCCCCTGGTGGTCCAGTGGGTAAGACTCTGCACTCCCAATGCAGGGGGCCCGGGTTCGATCCCTGGTGGGGGAACTAGACCCCGCATGCATGCCGTAACTAAGAGTCCACATGCTGCAACTAAGAAGCCCATATGCCACAATTAAGGCCTGGTGAAGCCTGAATAAATAAATGAATAAATTTTAAAAATGTTACCCCATTTAACATGCTGTAATGGACATCTTTTCTCCCCCTCTGCCCAACATCCCTTCCCTCATATCTCAGTAACAGCATCCCCTTTCTTTGGGAGAAGTTCTTCTCCCTCTTCTATGAAGGGATGGGAGATGGGGGATTGGAGAAGGGGATGGGAAAGGGGAATGAGAGAGAAAACAAGAAAGAGGATTTTGTCTGTGTGATTCCTACATTAGCTGGACTTGTGTGTGCAGCTCTATCCCCGCTGTTCCATAGTTTGATCACATGCACCAATAATGTCCTTTTTGTCCTATGCTAGTTTAAAATGGCGTCTCTGACTCTTGTAACTAGAGTCCTAGATGATACATTACGCTAACCACCTCCAAACTCAAAACATTCAAAACAGAATAAAGCTACTCACTAGTACAGTTTTTATTAAAATTCTTATTTTGAGGTAATTATAGACTCACAAGAATGTACAAAAAGTAGTACAGAGAGGTTCCATGTACCCAGTATCCAGCTGCCCCCATAATGGCATTTTATGTAACTATAACACATTATCAAAACCAGAGAAGTGATATTGGTACAATACAATTAACTAGTCTACAAACCTTACTTAGATTTTACCTATTTTGCATGTATTTTTTAATGTCCTGAGTGTATAATTCTATGGCACTTTATCATATGTATAGAATAATACAACCATCACCACATTCAAGACACAAAGCTACCATCACCACAAAAGAACTCCCTGTGCTGTCATAGTGATACCTGCCTCGCTCCCTTCTCTAATCCATGACAACCACTGGTCTGTTCTCCATCTCTATACTTTTGTAATTTCTAGAATGTTATATAAATGGAATAATACAGTATGTGACCTTTTGAGACTGGCCTATTTTTCCACTCAGAATAATGCCCTTGAAGTCCATCTAAGTCATTGTGTGTATCAATAGTTGATTTCTTTTTATTGCTGAGTACTATTATATTGTATGGATGTACCAGTTAGTCTCTGGTGCAATCTAATGAAAGTTCTTTCCTCAGACATACAGGGTAGGGAAGGTAGAAAAGGGAAAAACTGGACACTCAGTCCCCCAGACACACATAGTGAGTTGTGAGCATCTGGGGCCTTGTCACAGACACCCCATGGTGACACCTGATAAGGTTTGATCTTGGTCAGTTTCTTGACCATTACTGACCCTGCCAGCCCACCCTCAAGTCAAGCTTGAAGCCTCCACAAGCCCCCAAACTGTTTTAAATTCAACAAAAGTTCACTGAGCACCTACAGCTCAAATTTTCTGAGCCCCTGCTGCTCCAGATTGCCTCACAAAACCTCCCTGGTGGTCTCCAGCCACCCCGAGCCAAGCTGAAGGGACCCACAGACTCTTGGTTCATCTCTGCTGTGGTGACTCAGGCCAGAATCAAGTGATGTTACCTCAGGGACAATGTAGTCCCTGCAAGTAACAAGGGCCAGGGGTCAGGAGACCTCACTTTGGCTCCTGGCTCAGCCATCTGGCTCTCCCAGACAGGTTCTCCTCAGGCCAGTCGCTTGCCTCCTTGTTTATTAAGTCTCCTCATTTGTCAGTTGACGGGATGGGCCCTAGGAGCACCCTAGCATCCCATCTTTGCCCTGACCCTGTGGCCTAGTCTGTTTGATCCCAGGCTCCCCTCATGGGTTTGGAATCATGAAAAATGTCTACTCAAGGAAGGCTCTCCCCAGATACCTCTGTACCCCCTGAGACCAGGATGTTCAATGACCTTGGGATATGGTTGGTTGTGTGGGGAGATTTATCCCATTGGGCCTTCCAAGATGCAAATGGCATCTGAGGGCTCTTGCAGCCAAACAAGGGGCTTTGCTTAGAGATCAGAAAGTAGAAAAAATGAGCGAAGAACAGGATAGAGAAGGAGGGCAGAGAAAGAATGAGGGACTAGAAATGAAACAAGATTACTCTCAAATGATGTTTACTGAATTAACTATGTTTGGATTTGAGAGTTTTTTCCCCATCATGATGAGTGTCTAGAGGCTATTTCTTAATGTCTTTGAGTTTTAAAAATAAACTTGCAAGTTAACTAACTCTCAAATATTCTCGTGGAGGTAGTTTTTGTTCATGGCTAATGTCCTCCAACATTGCAACCAGATACATGAACCCAACGGACCTGGGCTAGCCTGTCAGGGGCCCAGTTACAGAGACATCTGGCTGCCAAGCAGTCTCTCACTCCAGGAAGTCCTTACCTATTCGTGTGCCCAGTTAACTGGGCTGAGTTCATGAAATGAAGGCTTTGCTTTATTATAGACAGTGATGGGGTTTGAGATCAGCTAGGCCAGCTTCTTCATTTTATAGAAGCAATAGAAGCCCAGAGAAGGAAAAGACCCTAATTGGAGAAGGAAGAAAATGGTACAGGAAGGAAAAGATGCATGTGACCGGCTAAAAGAGATTCTTGTTACATTGCAGCATTATGTATATGCATACACACATGTGTGTTTAAAACATTTTAAATTAAAAAATGGTAATAAAAAAATTAGAGCACATTGCCAGATTGGTCTTTGGTCATTTGCATACTTTTCTTCCTTTTTTCCACCAGTTTCTCTTCAGCTCTATTTACAGGACTGCTGTTGTGTGGTCTCCAGCAAGTGTCTTTCCCTCTCTGGGTTTCTATTTCATCTTTAAAATGAAGGATCTGGTTTGGCTGATCCAAAACCCCATTTTATTTTTCTTCCACAACTGCTATGCCTGGCTCAATCGGCAAAAGTGTGACTTGGGTGGAGGTGAGAAAACATTAAAGTCACCTGGGTCCTTCGTCCTTGCCTGGAGCTGATGGCCACAGACCCGCGAGCATTCGCAACACCCTGCTTGGGCGTTCTCCTTACCTCCCTGCCAGAGTCTAGGGATAACTCAGCAGCTGGCTCTGCGGTTACCATGGCTACCCGTCAGGTGGCTTAGCCTCTGTTTCCCCCTAGCGGACATTCCGGACACCTACAGCTTTGTCATTTTTCCCTTGGGCGGCGTGTTCCGCAGGCAGCTCTGTCGAAAGAGGCGGCTTTCGTACAGGCCCCTCTCTGCTAGGCCCCGTCCTGAGCCTTGGCTTCAGCGGGCCCGCTCCCCGTCCCGCCGGTCCAACCATTCCGGCTTCTCTGCCCTGGGGCCATGTTTCTCTGGCTTTGCTGCCCAGGCCCAATAACCCTAACCACCCACCCCTCCCAGCCAGAGTTCTGGGAATAAGAAGGGCTGTTACCCAGGGCACTTCCAGAATCCCTCTAAAAGTGCAAAAGTTCGATGTGATATGAACTAAAACACTCTTCCCTTGGTCAGACTCCACCCTCCGACCCAGCCAACAGCCCTTAATTCAGACCTCAGCTTCTGGAACCGCTTTTCCGGATGGACTTTGTCCATCCTTAGGATGGGATCCCATAGACAGGACAGCCTGGCCAGGATCCAGAGAGGCACCAGTGTAGTCGGGGCACCACCAGAGCTGGGCATGGCAGCTTCAGTTGGGAGATGGGCAGGCATACAGACAAACGAACCCAACATGGGGCTGGGGTGGGCCGTGACAAGGATGGTGGCACAGGGTGTGCTGGGAGCATGCGTGGGGAAGGGGGACTCACCCCAGCCTGAGCCAGAAAAACTTCTTGGGGGATGCGATGTCTCAGTTGAAGCTCCAAGGATGAATAGGCACTGTGGGCTGCAGTAGAGATTTCAGCGATAGTAATAGTGGACTGGGAGGTCTTCAGTGCATGCCTTCCTCAGGGTGTTATTTCTCATCAGGGTCCATGGATCCTGTGTCTCTTCTTTGTCCTCTTCCTCTTCTCACCCTGCCCCTCTCCCTGGGCAATCTCCTCCAGCCCCATGATTATAATCAGCACCGCTTTGCTACATGTGGTCCATTCTACCCTGTCACACGCAGTCCCTTCTACCTGGACTTCCCTTGACTTACATGCCTAGCTGGGGAACCCATCTTTCAAGACCCACCTTGATATTCACTCCTTTTTGGTGCCTTTTCAGAACCAACCTTTCAATCATGCTTTCATTCTACAAACTTCTATTGAGCATCAAGTATTAGGTCCAGAATGTGTCCCTACCCTGTAACTTTCTGTTCACTTGTCTGTCACCCCAACTGACCAGGATCTCCTGAGGGCAGGAGTAGGCAGGACTGTGTCTTTTGTCTTCTTAATCCTCAGGTTTTAAGATTCACTCCCTGAATGAATGGATGGATAGGTGAAATGAATTTAAGTACAGCTTCTCCTTGTAAAACAACCAAAAACACCCCAGTTAGCAGAGCTGGCACTCTCTGACTCCCAGTTCTGTCTCCTGACATTGCCCCAAAAGAATCTGGCCATATGTTATTAAATTAAAGTGAATTAAAATTTTCTTGAAATAACCACAGACTCCCCCACTCCCCTAAGCCTGCAATGACCAGATTACATCTCCTCCAGGCACAGAAGTTTGACATTTCATTGCAAAGTCATTTTCTTCTCATTTCCTTATGTTGCTAAAATATTCTATTTCTCTTCACTTCCCCTTTGTGTTCCCATTACTCACATTTAGTTAAATTTATCTGCTGCCACTTAATCATCTGAGATAGGCTTGCTGGTGTGGACATTCTTAGGGCACTGCCTTCCAGACCATTTGTCTCCTCCGGGGCCACTCCGAAAACAGGACCCAGATCCCTGCCCCAGGGCTTCTGGGCTGACCCTCAGACCCTAGGTTTGTGCCCAAGACAACTCTGACTCGGGTCCTCCCTCCCTCCTACACCTACTGCCTTCCTTTCCCCAGCTTTCTCATCTTCTCTTTCCTGGGGCATGTTTTTCATTCTGCCTCCAATCCTGGCACCTCCTGAAACCCCTTTGGTCACCCTGAGCAAGGGGCCTCACAGTTCAGCTCTCATTGGGCTCCCTGAGTAGGTCCTTAACAGGACAGCATATCCAGCAGGGCAGCCAATGTGGGGGTTGTTTGGTGCCTGCTTGGGACACTGCCACATCCACCATGTTTCTGTGGCTGTCCGGGACACCTTTCTTCTCACCTGCTCACCTACCCTCATAATGTAGGGGTGGGGAGTATTCTTTTCCCTGGAGACAGTTGGCAAAGACCAGGAAGGCAATTTTGGCTTGGAGTGGAATCCCAGTTTCTCTTCTCAATAACTGTGTCACTTAGGGACCTGGGATTGCCCTTGGGACTTAGGGCTTAGAACTGCTTAGGACAGGGGCAGTCAAGGCCCAGTGGCCACAGAGCCCTTTCCTCAGCCCTGGGAGGCAGGATCAGGAGCCCGGGATGGCTGCCATTTACTGGGCATTTGCAGTGTGCTGGGCTCTGTGGGCATATCTGGAGAGTTGGTGCTGTGAATCTCCTCTTCCCAGGAGGATAGTGAAGGATGCTTGCTCCTCACCTCAAGCTTGGGGAAAGGAGCTTCTGTGAGACCACGCAGAAAGCTCAAGACATGTCCTTTGGAGCTTCAGGGACACAGTGAACTGGGGCGACTCATGCCAGAGAAATCCTGATGGCAGGAGACAGGCTGGCCAGATGGCTTAGCAGTGCAGCTAGGAGAGCAGCCGCGTCGGGATCCGCCTGCATGCCCAGAGATCAGGGGGGCAAAGGAGGAGCGAACACTTCCAGAGGATGAGAGGTGGCTGCTGACATGAGAGAGCCAGCATGGGGTTGTCTTATAGCCTGATCAAGAAAGCCTCCAGGAGGAACAAAAAGACATCAGCCAAGGGGTGAAGAAGGGGTCAGTAGGCGATTTAGCTTAGATTTCATCCAGGGGCTATAGGGAAAAGGTAGCGCCATAAGTACATTTAAAGGACAAAGGGAGACAAAGAGAAACTGTTTTATAGTTAGTTCTATTTTATGAGTCATGTTTGTAGGGCTGTGCATAAATTACCTTACTTTTTTCTTTAACGAAATGTACTTCATTCTTGTGGCAATTCAAAACATATTCATCTTTCTAGAACAAGATCGTATCTCCAGTCTACACTCATCTACATTTTCTATGATCTCTGGTTGCATCTAGGTTAAAAAGATCTATTATCTTTATTATTTCTGAAATAGTTTATGCCCTCGAACTCTTATCTCAATTTTCACAGCAACCCTGGAAGGGAAGGGCTCCTGTTAGCCCTGTTCTACTTTTGAGGATCAGAAATTCAGAACAGGGCTCAAGGGTACATAGGAGTAAATGGCAGAGTCAAAGTTTAATTGGAAAAGTCAGGCCTGGTTGGGGTGCCAATAGGGGAGGAGGGGCTTCCCCAGCCCTCCCCCAAATCTCTGTCCCCACCCCCATTATCAAGTATGGGCAGCTGTTGTTTAGATGCCCTCCGAGGAGGTTCTGGGGCAGGGGGGCTTCCTGACAAACGCCAGTGGCCCTGGCTGCCCAGGACCTTGACAAGAGTGCACGAGCCACTCTGTCCCCTGGAGACCCCCATGAAGGAGCCAGAAGGGGGTCTCCTTGGTTAATAGTGGCTCTCAAGCTACTGGATCAAGTGTCATGACTAGAATTAGTGAACCCAGAGTCATGCTTGTGTGAGTTCAGGTTTTGGGGGGAGCAGGAGCCAAGGGTTCATCTGCAGAGAAGGGGGTGCCCAGAGCTAGAAAATGGGTGAGCAGCCCCAGGTCCAGCACCATGGAGGTGCTGCCTGTGACTGGACAGTTCCCAGGAGGCCTGGAGGGCTCTCACATTTGGCTCCAGCTCAGGATTTCCCTGGATCCCTGCAGGGACACAACTCCCCCTTGTAACCTTGGCTGTTGATGGTTCTATTCTGACATCAATACATCCCCAACTAAGAAACTCTAAGAAACTGGATTTCACGAAAAACTTACAATTCCCTGCATGCACTGACCCACACCAGATTCCTCCTTTCTTAATGCCACTTACTTATCACTACTATGTCTCCAAGAATGCTACATACTCCCAAGAAGACCACCAGCCCTGCCTTGGTCCCCTAGCCTCCTTCCTGCCATATTGTTTCTTTGGAATAGATGGAAAAAAATGCGAAGACTGGCCTGAAATCAAGCCCCTTGATTTCACGTGGCTGTTGCTTGCAGTAGGAACAGAATGAAGTCCCATGGGTTTTTCTCAGCCCAACCACATCTGCCCGGCAGGTCAGAGGAGATGCCTGCCAGGGGCTCAGATGCAGCTGACGTCAGACTGGTTCTGAAGGAGGGGTCTTGCATTCCACCCCTTACTGGGACTTCACGGGTGACTTAACGTAACTCTGGTAGAGGCCACATCGAGGGTCCAGGGGGTGTTACTTTGAATCAGAAGCTCCTCTTTCATTTTTTCCAATGAGGAGGTTCCAGCAGGTGTTGAAGAGCCTGAGGCAGTAGAGGGTGAGATGCACTAAGCAGCATGTGTCTGGCATCTAATTTGATTTGACTTGTTTTCCTGGCCATGCGAACCTGCAGCCAGGAATAAAAAGCACAGGCTGCGAGGGTGACAGCTCCCTGCCTTGTGTCCTTAGCTCCCTCCAGCCCGAGGGCTCACTCTACAGCCACAGGGCCATGTGAAGGGAGCATGGCCAAGGACTCCTGCCAGGCATACACAGCATGGCAGATTGGTTTTGATTATGTTTGAAAAGCCCCAGAAAAATCTCTTCCCCAAACTTTCTACAATCAGGCAAGGAGGTGATTTATTAAGCATGGGTCAGACTGGGCCAGCTCTCCTGGTTGGCTAAAATTGGCCTAAAAAATAAATTGTGGTTGTCAGATCCATTAAATTAAATGATTCAAATACTACTGTAGCTGATTAAAGAACTTTATTCAATTTCCTCTTGACCACATGCTCTTCTGTGAGGGCAAGAGAGATACTGTTTCTGGAAGAATTGCAATGTTCGGAGACTGTTGATCTAATCTAATGGATGATGTTTATTAAATATGGTTCCTTCTCCCTTGTTTGATGAAAGGTGAGACTAAAGAGGGAAGGGGAAATGACTTACTGTTTGTTTTACTATGAATGACCCTCCCTCTGCCAGGCCTCTAGGTAGGAGCCTCCACAGTGAACCAAGCTGGGTGGCTGAAGAATTTTTAAGGATCCTTAAAAGACCTCTAGGCAACAATAACAAAGGTCAACAAATGAAACTCAAGCATGAGTAAACAGATAAAAATAATTAATGAATCTGGGACTCTAGCAGACAGTCTAATAGTGGTGCCTGCATCACCCACGGCACTGGTGGGAGAGACAGCCTTGTGCCGGCCCCCTTAGTGCCTTCCCTTCTTGGCCCCACTGATTGGACCAGGAGGGGACCATGACCCAAAGCAACCAATCCAGAGACATATGATGTGCCGTGGCACAAAATAGGTGAGTGAGCTTGGGAACATGAATGAAGAAGTCCAGCAATGAGGCAGTTAGCAGCTGGTGCAGGCACGGAAAGGAGGAAAGGGAGAGGTCAGGAGATGTTCAGATCAATAGTGTGTTCAGATACATGAAAGCAGAAACTAGCGGGAAACAGAAGCTAGGAGACAGGGAAAGGAAACTCAGAGTTAAGGAGATACAAAGGAGCTGTTGGTCAGGAGAGAGAAGAGAGCAAAGCAAGCTCAGAGAGAGACTGTGTGACCCTGGGAGAGACATGGAGAAGAAACCAGTGACCCCAGAGTGGCTCTCACTCTCACCTGCCCTCTGTGCCAGGTTCTGGCCCAGTTTGTGCTCATCTTGAAAACCCCTTCATAAGCTGGTCTAAGCAGGACTCAAAAGAGCCCAGGTGGACACAAGAATCAACAGAAGTATTCAGCGCTGAACAAAAGAGCAGTTCACCATATGGAACATAAGCAATTTTTAGAGGTGATTCATCTAATCAAAGGGATGTGATGAGGCCACACCAGTGGGGAAGGGAATGGCCTTTCGGCCACAGCAAGGAAAGTGGCAGGCACTGGGAAAGAACTGGGTTCGCCTCCTCCGGGGCCACCTGGTCTCCTTTTGACCTTACTCTGGGCTTCTGTCTCTGGAGGAAAGTAGGCCATGCAGATAACAGTCATGGCCTGGCCCTTCCACCCCAGGGCAACAGACAGGGAGCTCACTGAAGGGAAGTTCACTTCTGAATTCTAGATGCCGCCAAGATCTAGTGAAGCAGAGAGACCACAGACGCCTGGGCACCCAGGATCCCGCTGGGGCCCATCGGTATGTGCAGAGCGCACTCATCCCCGGCTCCCTCAGGCCCCTGTGTGGGCTGACCTCTCAGAGTCTGGGATATGGGTTAGATGGTCCCTCCTGGTAATCAAACCTCTCTCATTGCATTTTACAGGGCTGACTTTTGCTGCCATCCCAGTTCAGAGGGCCAGAATCTGGGTTAGTTATCTCCACCTAAATATTAGTGGGGGCTTCCCTTCCACGTCTCCAGATCATCCCACCCTCTGCTGAGACTCATGGGGACAGTCGTCACATGGGACCGGCTGCAGGGAAGTAAGCAAATGCCCAGGGCAAAAAACAGGTGCTATCCTCACTTAATGGTTAGCAGGCAAGTCCTCCCTGAACACCTCGTATGGCCCTGGGCACTGGCGATGGACCAGGGAGGCCAGGAAGGAGCCTACCACCTCCTGTCCACGTGGACAGCACCTTCAGCACCGGCCTCAGGGACTTTCCCTCTGCCTGGAATGCTCCTCTCACTGATAATCACGAGGCTTCCCTTTCTTTAGGTCTCAGCTCAAGTGTCACCTTCTCAAAGAGGTCCACCTGACACCTGATTTAAATAGCCCTCCCTCTCCCCCTTTCCCTGCTATTTTTCCACATGCACTAGCCCACCTGCCATAGAATATTGTCTCATGTTTACTGTCTGTCTCTCTCCCCACTGGAATGTAAACTTAATGTTTTGTGTGTTTTAGTGTCTATTCCCCTGCACCCATAATAGGGCCTGGCTCACAACGGGCATCCAATAAATACTTGTAGGACAAATTAATTTACTGAATGAATTGTTTTAATTTATACTTTGGTTTTTAGCCAGAGCGTATATTTTCCACATGTTGAGAAACAGTCTGGTGCAGTGAGTAAGGCCCTAAGACTCTGGTGCCAGGCTGCGGGGTCAGATACTGGCCCTGCCACTTACTGTATAACCTTGAGCAAGTCACTTAGTCTCCTGTGCTTCAGTTTACTCATCTATGGAATGGGAATACTCCCTAGTAGCTCTGTTGAGAGATCTAAAGGAGCTGATGCATATAAGGGCTTGCAACAGATCCTGCCTATGTAAACATCAGCTTAATGTCTTATTGGGCGTTTGTGTTTCATCTCAAATGCCTCTGTTCCTGTCCTTTGCCCATTTTTATGGGGGTACTTTTCTAGTTGATGGGTAGGTTGTTCAAGCCAGCGCCTTCCTGGGCGTGTGCTGCGCATTCGGGGCTCTCACCGCCTCCAGGGGGCGCCCGGGGCCTGCGGGCGCAGGGGCAGAGAACTCCAGATGGAGCTAAGACCTGGGTACACGTGGGTTCGTCCCCCTCGTGCCAGATCCTCTTCCCGCTCCCCCACCCAAGGATAGTGAGCTGAAGCGGGCACCGGCGCGGGCGGCTCTACGCGTTGTCTGGGGAGCGCAGCCTCCCGGATCGGTCCCGCTTCGACCTACCTTTGTGGGTGAAACCTCGAGCTTCCAAACCGACGTTGGAGGGTTTCACCGCCTACCGCGCCCACAGCGGCCCTGTGGAAGCAAGCGGGGATGCCGGCCCGAGGGTCTCAGAGGACGCCCCCTGCGGGCTGCCTGCATCTCAAGCAAAAGGAAGCCCTGGTTATTTTACTCTGAAGAATTTGTACATTAACACGTCTTCATGGGTGTCTCGGTGTGACCCGAGGAACTAGGGACAGAAGCAGTGGTGGGGTGGGGCGGGCTGGGGGGAGTGGGAGGGAATCCGGGGCCAGGTTTCCAGCCACGCTGTCTAGTAGTGTCACCAGGCAGCAGCTCCCTGCCCAGGCAGGGGCCTTAGATGGCAGCACCTGGGAGTGAGAGATGGCAATGATGAGCTTCAGGGTCCAGAGAGGGAGGTAGTTGGATGGCCACAGTGTCCCAGCTGGAAATGAGGGGACACAAAATCCTCGGGGCTGCTGACCAGAGACCTCCCGGGGGGCAGGGGGCAGAAGATGAGAGAAACACAGACTGCTGGGTGTGGCCAAGACTGTACAGGGTCCAGTCTGGACATGGCAGCCTGGATATGGCAGAAAGTGAGGGGCATGAAGGAAGCTTGTGACCTGGACGGTGGGATGGGTCATTCACACCTCATTAAAGCTACCCAAGATGAAGGCAGGTCTTTGAAGTGGGAAAGGGTGAATCAGGGCCCAGAGCAAGGGCTGGAAAATAGGGGGGCAGCATGAAAGAGCGTCAAAGGCTGGGGGCTTTGTTCAAGGCCACAGGATCCATGGTATCCAGGGGTATAGGGGGGCGGCTGGAGAATGAGCGGCAACCCCCAGCGGCTGTGGGGAAGCTGTGGTGGGAGGGGGCAGGTTAACAAAGCAGATGGAAGAAGAGGCGAGCATGTTTCTATGGGGATGGTGCCTGTGGTGGGAGGATTGCAGAGGGGAGCAGGTGAGGAGATATGAGACTTCACTGGATGGGAGGGTAAGATGGGGCAGCCAAGGGTGTGAGGGTGGGAGGCTGGGCAAGCCCCAAAGCATCACAGGGCCTCTGCATAGAGCCAGGACAGCAGGGGCCTCGCTCATGCTCCAGACCTCAGCGGCTGCTTCATAGGACCCATCTCCTATTAAGAAACCCCTGTACCACAACAGGTTCTTAGAGGGAGGGAGCCCTGGGCTCTCAGCGCACACCCAGGAGCCTCACACGTGAGAAAGCTCCGGAAGCATTTAGTGCTTTAAAAGGTCCACTGCTCGGCATGTTGGCCCCATTAGAGGGAACATTTTATCACAATGCAGGCACAAGTAGGTTGCCTGATGGTAATTGCTTTTCTAACCCATAGAGAAAATGCATCACAAACCCACCACAATTAAGTAAAGTGGTCACATTCCTCTTTTTTTGATTTAGAGCTATTTAGAAATATTAGCAGCTGACTTTGCTTCCAGGTTTTTTCCCCTCAGCTGAACCTTTTTTTTCTTTTGAATCCCATTAAATAATCTAAGTGCTCTAGGAGGGAAGAATGAAAAGATGTTTGCGTTTCCAGCTCTGCAGCCAACCATTGCTCAAATAATACCTTCAATGCGTAACCTGGGAGTTTAATATCCCCAAATATTTATAATTATGCAGAAATAGCCCTAAAAAATGTTTGGCTTACTCACAGCTGGATAATTATCGGCATCCAATGTTCACAAACTCAGAGCTGCTTCTCAAAGTTCGGTGGTGTCCCTCTGCCACCCAAGGCATTCTGGGTATGTGGAATCAGTGGGCAGATCCCTAAAGGGGCAAGGAGATGGCCTGTAGAGCTCCGGCTTTCCCTAGCACCTTGCAGCCCCCTCCCCTGCTAGGCCTGACTTCACTTTTCCTCTCCCAGAGCATGAAATGTCCAGACGTGGAACACAAATGGTGCCCAGCCCCACTGGTCATGAGGAAGAGCCAGTGTTTTGTACAAACACACACAAAAGGAGGACTCAGTCACTCCCAAGAAATCCTTTAGTCAACTCATGGATGAAGTCCCACATCCAGGAGTGTCTCATGGAGTCTCAGGTGCTGCCCGAAAAAGGGTGCCGTGATCAGATAAGCATGGGAAGCTCTGCACACTCTATGGCCCTTTGGAGAGGCACAATGCACACCCTCTATTAATACATGTCCCCTTTCCTATCGTCTCCCCTGCTGCTCTCTCTGCTCCAAGCACATTTCCAGAAGAATATCAAGAAAACTATTTTCCCTGCATAATTACCCACCTCCTCCCCACCCACCTACACACATCTTTCCTGCTTTGAAGTGGCAGCTGCTCTGATTTCTTTAAGTGGACTGCACTCTGCATTTACCAGTCAGGTGGAGTTAAACTGAGGGAGCGCCAGACAGGCTCGGGGGGAGGGACCTCGGCACCAGCCTTCCCCTCACCAGACCTGCTGCCCCTTGGCTTCTCTGTCTGCAATGAGGGCCATTTCCCACCTCCCCTGGGCTGGGGGTGCAAGGCTGTCACTCCCTGAATGGGTCACCAACCAGCTGCCTGGTCTCCTTCCCTTGAACAAGGAACCCTCAGTCGTGTCCTTGCAACCTGATTGGAACTTTCTCTTTAGTGAGATCAGCTAGCATGCTCTCAGCTGGAGGTTACAGAAAACCCAACCCAAACTACAATAGAGTGCGTTGGCTCATGTAACCTCAGAGTCCAGAGGTGGCCGAGGTTCAAGCCGAGCAGGGCACTGGCTCCACAACTCTGGAATTCTCTCAGGCCTGTCTGCCTCTGGCTCTGGACCTCATCCCCAGCCTGGCCACACTCAAGGACACAAATGGGTCAAAGCTGCTCCAAACCCATGTCCCCCATGTCCGTGCTCTGACCATCCGGAAGAGTCAGTAGGTCTTTCTCCAGATGATCAAGAAAACATGTCGCAGGGGCCCTTCAAAAGTTCCCCTGGTCTGGTTGACCCAGCTTGGGTCTGAGGTCCATCTGTTAGCCAATCACTGTGGCCAGGTGGATGGGTGTGCTGACTGGCTTCACTCAATCAAGGCCCACACCTGCAGCTGGGAGAGGCTGGGAAGTCCACAGGCTGCTGGGGGAAGGATGGGCATCCAAATAAAATGTGGAATAGGGCACCAAGGGAAGGGAGAATGGATGTCAGAGGCCCACAACGGCAAACATCCATTTCTCTGGGTAACTTGTAATCGAGTCCCCTCACCTTATCTCTCTGAGAAGCAAATATGAACCTCTTTCTCTGTGCACCTCAATAAAGAGCTTTCCAAGTAGGGACCTTGCCTGTCTTGTGTCCCCGGTGTCTAGAACACTGGCTGGCCAACCAGGTGCTCCACCAGTATTAGTGGGAGGAAGGGATCAAAGGGAGGGAGAAACAAGGAAGCCAACTCCCCACTTGCTTGGTGCATTGGCTCTGGGGCTCTGGGTGAGTGGATGGACTGAGTCAGCCTTGGGATCAATGGAACTGGCTGGCTGGGGGTCCAGAGCCCAGAGTGACACACGCCCTTCTCCACAGGCCTCGCTTCCGAGATGGCCAGGAGGTGGGAGAGCTTTCACCGACCGAACTGTGTGTGCCTGGCATGTAAATATTCCACTACCCAGGTTGCAGGGATAATTCAGTGAAATTCTGGAAGCATTTGTGGAACATCTACTTAGGCCAGGTCCAGGAATGGGCAGTGCAGAGCCCAGAGCACGTGGACAAGGCACAGCTAGTCTATGCCCTGTGGGTGTACAGCCTGATGGATACAGGTCACGACGAAGCCAGCACAAAATCAGTGGGAACTCCATCACCAGAGGTGGGAGGGGCCCCCTCACTGCGTCCTCTGTATCACCTCAGGCCTCTCGCTCAACAGCCAGGATGAGCCCCTAGGTGCCCTCATATAGTTGCTGGGTGTGCTGGACACTTTCCTTTTATAAACACATGATTTGTGACAAATCAATCCAAACCTGCATGTTTTCACCTTAGATGCTAAGGCTTAAAGGAAAGAGCACCTCCCTAATTTTCCTTATGAGGAAGTTGGTACCTTGGACAGAATGTTCAGCTTCCTTGAGAACTCTTATTAGAAAGATGAATAAATTTATTTCTTCAGTAAAATAATCTGTTGCTCCAAGTTTTTGAAAACTGCCTTAATCTCTATGCCTAATTCCAGAGTGGATGTGTGTTCAATGTCAAGGGTCAGTATAGACCCCAGGTCAAGTGTTGGGGCAGCAAGAAGGGATCCTGTGGCCTCGCAAAGCCAGCTCCCATTTGCCAAGAAACAAAAAGAGGAATAAAATAAGAGCCACGTGGAACCCTGTAAAATATGAGATGCAGTAGGGACTTCAATAACCTTCTCATGTAGTATGGAGCATGTCCAACATTTTTGTTGAAACTACCTGGCAGCCCTCCCCTGGGCTGACTCATCCAGTGAGACCCCCTAGAGCCCCTGGGTCTGGGAGTAGCTGCGTCACCTGAAAAGGGGCACTCTTGGGGTTGGGATCCATGGTGTTCGGTGGGAGTCCCCGTTAGTCACCTCTGGAGGGCACTGCTTCTCCCTCCCAAGCTATTCTGATTCAATCATCAGACTGAAATGTATTCATTCACCTTGCAAATGTCTGCTGGGCACATACCATGTTTCAAGTTCTGTTCTATGTGCTGGGTCTGAAATGCTGGGCTGCCTAATTCTCAGGACAGTCACACTGAAAAGGGTCTCCGTGTTCTCCCACCTTTTCTCAGCCCTAATGAGGAGGTGCGGCTGGGAAGAAGTGCCAAGGAAATTTCCAAGCAGGCTTCTCCCTGGGCAGACTGTGTTGCTAGAACACACGTGGGCTTTTCTCACTGACGTGTCAAGCAGGCAAGTGCATACCTGATGCCATCCACGTTCAAGGCTGCCTTACCAGACACTGGGAGAGCATCCCTGAATAAATCTCATAGGCTTTAGTGGGAAGAATCCCCAGTGACTCTCAAGTTCATCTCCCTTGTTTGATGGGTGAACAAACTGAGGCCCAGGGAGGCTGGAGGTTTGCGGAGGAAGCCATTAAAGCAGGATGGGGACAGAGTGGTAAACTGAAAACCGAGTCCTGGACTCCTGATCCCCAGGGCAACATTCCTATCAGATGGATTAATTAGGGAAAAGCCCAATAGTATCTGCTGAGAGCGATGGCACTTGGGTGAACTGCCTGCACAGGGATAACTTCTTTCTGGGCAATATGTCATTTACAAGGGTGACCAACTCTCCTGGTTTGTCCACTACTGAGGGATTTCCCTGAAAGTGGGACTTTCGGTGTAAAAATGGAAAAGGCCCAAATGGGACAATTTAGTCACCCTACATTTAACCCTCTCAAAACCTTATGAAGGGGCTTCCCTGGTGGCACAGTGGTTAAGAACCTGCCTGCCAATGCAGGGGACACAGGTTTGAGCCCTGGTCCGGGAAGATCCCACATGCTGTAGAGCAACTAAGCCCGTGTGCCACAACTACTGAGCCTGTGCTCTCGAGCCCGTGAGCCACAACTACTGAGCCCACATGCCACAACTACTGAAGCCCGCGCACCTAGAGCCTGTGCTCTGCAACAAGAGAAGCCACTGCAATGAGAAACCCATGTACCGCACGAAGAGTAGCCTCCGCTCGATGCAACTAGAGAAAGCCCGCGTGCAGCAACAAAGATCCAACGCAGCCAAAAATAAATAAATACATTTATAAAAAACCAAAACAAAACAAAAAACCTTATGAAGGAGCCACTATTGCTGCTTCCATTTTAAGGATAAGAAAACCAAGGGTTAGAGATGTTTCACGACTTGTTGAAGGTCTCACAGCCAATGAATGACAGAAGCAGCATTGGGACCCAGGAAATTCAACTTCAGAGCCCGCCAGCTTAATCACCAAGTTAAAACAGGGACCTTTCCTAAAAGATGAGGAATCTTGCAAAATTTGGTTTATGAACATATGTTTTTGGGAAACTTTTTTCTGGAAAAAGAGTCTAAGTGCGGCACTCATCAGATTTTTAAAGGGGCTTAGGATCCCATAGAGGCTGAAGAGAAGGTCTGGGGCTGGCATAACAAAGGCTCACACGTCGAGCTAACTTCCCTTCTGCTCTGGAGATCCAAAGGGGCTCACCTGTAAGATCCGGCTTCATGTGCAACCACAGGGAAACATAGACAGTGGGGGCTGTGCAATTCTGGACCGGTCCGGAGGAGTTGTGAAATCGCCTTCCCGGGAAGTGTTTGCAAAGGGGAGAGTCCCCCGTTCAGCTGCCATGACTCAAGCTTGACCTCCACATGGCTCTGGGGGGCTCTGGGGATGTAAGCCCTTGAGGGTCCAATTTGGGGAGGCAGGAAGCAGCTCCAAACTTTACCAGCTCAGCAAGGCCGCTTGCTTCTCCATGTCCTCCCTGCTTTGGTCAGCTCAGCAACTAGCAGGGGGCTTTGGGATTCCACTGGGAAGGGCTTGTCTAGAATACACCATATAAGCTAATATTGATGGGGCAGGTGTTTACAATTTGAAGTACTGTGCTAAATGCTTTATGTGAAAGAAAGAAATTCATTTCTCATCACAGCCTTATGAGGTAGATACTATTATCATCCTCATTTTATAGGATAAACTGAGGCTCAAAGCTGCTAATGGACTTGCTGAGGTCACCCAGGTGGTAAGAACTGGCCCTGGGCTTTGAACCCAGGCAGTCTGATGCCAATCACCCCTCTACCAAACACTTGGCTCTTTGCTTCTCCTGCCATTACAGTCTGTGGCCTGGTCGACTACTCCTGCTCCCCCCCGTTGGGTGCCTAGGGGCACTCTGAATGTCCCTCCCCACAACCTGGTGGAGCCCCTTGGGAGATACTACGGACATCAGCACGGTGACAGAGGTCAGCATACCTACATCAAGGATGGAAAGTGAGAGGAGAGAGAGAGAGAACGAGGCTTCCTCACCCCCACCTGTGTGCCACTCCCGAGGATGAACCTAGAGAAGACAGGACGAAGGGGCCCACAGCTACTCAGCCCTGCGTGGAAGCAGCGGGGCCTCACCTGCAGGAGGAGAAGGAAAGCTCTGGCTCTGGAGAGGAATGGCTCTCAGCCCACCTAGGCGACCCCTGGTCCTTCCTCCCCACTGTGGCTGGGGAGTCGCTTTCCCACACGGCATCCAAATAAACATCCCATAAGCTATGGCTCTTCCTTAGTCCCAAATGATCCCCCGAGCTCCAGACCTGCACATCCAGGGCTTCCACGCAGAGTTCTGTAGTTTGTTTGCTGCACAAGGGTGTGTGGCCAAGGGGACTCATGGGGCTGAGGTCCAGCTGTGCTCAGCTCACCCAACCATGTGCCCTGGTAGGAGGCTACATTTGCCTGAAGGAAAGGATGCCCTTCTCTCATTTGCACAAAGGCACCATATGGGCTGGTGGAGGCCTTACATTTATCTATCTGCCTCCTGACAGTTCCACTTAGTACCTGACAGGCATCTCAAACACTGCAGGACCAAGACTGATCCCTTGATTTCTGCACCCTTCAACCTGCTCCATCCTAGACTTCCCCTTTTCAATGATTGGCACCTCCATTCACCCAGTTACTCACACAAAACACTGGACTCTTCTCCTTTCATTGCCTCTCACATCCAAAGCAGCAGCAAGTCCTTCAGCTCCACCTTCAAGCTGGCCAGCTCCCCTGTCCTCCATAGCTCCCATCCAGGAAAAAGACCATCGTCTTTTGCCTGGACTGGTGCAGTAGACACCTATCATTTCACTGCCCTGCTTCAAACCCCCTGGGGGATTCCCCACATTCTTAGCAAGCTAACATCCAAACTTCTCACAGTGGCTTACAGATGCCTACAGAGTGTGGGCTCCACACTCACCCCCAAATCCCCAACAGAAGGGAGCTGGCCTGGGGTCTTCATAAAGGGATCCTGCCCAAGAGAGCTTCCTTCCAGGTGAGGGACAGTGACAGAAAGAGGCTGGTGTAGGTCACGAGCAGCCACTTGAGGAGGTGAACCCCATGCCAGAGAACTGTATTTGGAGGTTCCCAGTGGGGAGGGCATGAAGAGGAGCTCTGAGGAACCGATAAGAGTGCCCAGCTGATAAAGATCCAGAAGTTATACATCAGTCACGAAGAAGGCCAGGATGTCAGGTCCCAGATCCAGAGTCAAGAAAGTCCTTCTTAGGTCTCTTGCTTCTCTCTCCATCTCGCTCCCCAGCCCTAGTCCCTCCCCAAAGAGATGCACAACGCAGCAGCTAGGAAATGGAGGGTGAGCTGGAGCAAGAAAGAAAAGACAGGCATACCACAACCTCCTGTCCCCATTGCAGGCTTCTGTGGTGAGGTAGGAAGGGGTTTAAATAGGATAGATATTTGATTATGTGAGGGTGGCTGGAAAAGATATGGAGTGTGCTTGAGAGCTTTTCCAACAGATGGAGGTGAGACTAGAGAGAAGAGGGGTTTACAGAGGCCAAATCCAGCTCATTTTATAAACTGCATACAGGACAGTTGGAGATAGAAAGTACAAGCCATGTCCAAGGAACAATTCATTCCATGCAGCTCTTATATGGAATATGCTGGGGACAGTTGTGGGAATGGTGATGAGTAGCAGGCAGGGACAGATCACACTGATCTAACAGGTCAGGTCAAGTAATCTGAAACTTACCCTGAGGACAGTAGGGAGCCATAGATGGTTGTAGGCAGGCAGTGCCATGCTCTGATTCATATGTTCTGAAGGTTATTCTGAGTGTGGAGATGGTCTGGAGGGGTCAAAACAGATGTCTATAGCCTGAACAAGGTCAAAGGAGGTGGAACTGGCAAGGAGCAGGTGGACTGGTGAGAAATTAAGGAAATGAAACTGGCAGCACATGCTATCTTGGTCCTAGGGTCCCTTGCTACACCAATGAGTCACTGAGGCCTCATGGGAGGAAATGAGCATCTACTGCATGCAGGCCCCAGACTGGGTCTTCCCATCTGTTCTCCCACCCAGTCCTCAAATGCCCCTTGAGGTGGGGATCATCATCCTCACGTGGCCAGTGAGGGGACTGGCTCAGAGAAGCCCAGTGACTTGTTGGAGGCCATACATCTGGGTAGTGAAGCAGCCAGGACTGGCCTCACTGCCACTGCCTTGAGGTGGAGATCCTTCCTTTCCTGCCACTCACAGGGGGAGGGCAGTCTCAGGTGACCAACTGTCCCACTGTCTATTCACAGAAGGACAGAGCAGGGCCAGGGCAGGTCTGAGCCACAGGGGACTGCAAAGTGCCAGGCAGGGTTCTAAATGTTTCCCACTTAACTCATTTAACTTTCTCAGTGGTCCTTGGTGTAAGTTACTGTTATTATCTACATTTTACAGATGAGTAAACAGAGGAACAGAGAGATTCTGTAACTTGCCTAAGATCACACAACACCTGGTAACTGGCCAGGCTGGGGCTTGAACGCGGGTGGTCTGACTCAAGTACACAACAGCGTCCCCACAGCCACCCATCCCTCCAAAGCCCCTCCGGAGTCCTCCGCTGCCTGTATCCTCTCCCCAGCTTTCCTACTTCACAAGATGCTCCTACTCCCCTAGCAACTGCCTCGACTTGCTCAAGTGCCTCAGGCAGGGGCCTATGGATGGACCTTCCCTGTCTACTTGGCCTGAGGGGAGTCAAGCCAGACCTCTGGGGTGGAGAATGAGCACCCCTGCAGGCATGACCCACAGGAGGTCAGATGAGGGCTGAGACCTGGGCCCACTGGCGCCCCTCCCACCACAGCCTCGCCATGTGCACAGACCACAGACCACAGAGACACCGAGCCCTTTGTTCCACCCAGCTTAAAATAAGTCAAGCCTTGCTCCACAGTGAGAAATGCCAGGCCAGGCCACCCTCCTAAAATGGACTCCTGCATAGAGAGCTCTGTGGCTGCAACTCAGTGACCCACTATGATCACCTTAACTCCTGCCTCTCCATGGGGGACTGCTGGACAGTTCCCATTCTAGATAGGATCGCTCTTCTCATCTTGGCCTGGTCACTCTGGGCTCCTCTCCCTCCAGTGGGAGTAGTAACTACAAAAAAGGGGGGAGAAAAAAAAAAAGAAACCAGGGGCTTCCCTGGTGGCGCAGTGGTTGAGAGTCCGCCTGCCGATGCAGGGGACACGGGTTCGTGCCCCGGTCCGGGAAGATCCCACATGCCGTGGAGCGGCTGGGCTCGTGAGCCATGGCCGCTGAGGCTGCGCGTCCGGAGCCTGTGCTCCGCAATGGGAGAGGCCACAACAGTGAGAGGCCCGCGTACCACAAAAAAAAAAAGGGGGGGGTGGGGAGGGGCAGTGGTTCCCTGGGCTCCAAAAGGCACGGGGACAGGGGTCTTGGGCCCTAGGGCAGGCCAGAACTGGGCCTCAGCCTCTCCTGCTTTTGCTCCTAAGCTGTCCATTGGCATCTCTAAGGAGACTGTGCATCCCAGCCCACCAGGAGGCTAAGCCAGCTTGTTACCCCATTTTAAAGGTAAGGCCTAGAGAGGTAGGACCTACCCAAGGATGGCCAGGGAGCCAATAGGAAAGCAAGAGTTCAAGCTCCAGCCAGTTCCTATAGGTGCGGGCGCCCTGCCCCATGAACACCCCATAACCATGCCGGAGAGAGGCCATGTCTTGTTCTGACGCCCTAGGACACCCCAGCCATGCCACCAAGGCAGTGAACACAAAGCCTGCCATTCTCCCTGGCAGTTTTTCCTAACCACAACACCACGATTTTCCCTGTCATTTATTTTTCCACTCATACACATGAAGAGAACATAAAGAAAATATAATAAAAGAGCTCCTCAATTAGGGATGGTCCACAATGGCAAAGAAGTTTAACTATAAATAGAAGACATCTGACCTCTCCAAAATGCCTCTGGGATGGTCTGATTAGGCAGAGGCTTGCACCCTCTAATTAAGCAGCCCCTCCATCCTACCTCGGGCCGTGGGAGGCAGCTGGGTGGGGGGCACCTATGGGGCATGTTGCACAGACACACTTTTGGGGCGGGGGTTTTGGCAACCATCTATTGTGCTCATTTCCTCTGCTAGGGCAGGAGGCTGAGGGTAGATCTGGGGGCAGATTGTGGACAGGGGTCACTTTAGCTTGGACAAGATGCCTGGCCACTCTCTCAGGACACATTCTTAGACATGGACGATGGATGTTCAAGGGGATTCAGAAGCAGCTGGTTTAGCACCCTTGACAGCTGATCTTCCTTGGGTATTTACCAGGCCCAGCACACCCCGCACATGATCTCATTTAATCCTCACAAGAACTCTGTGCCATAGTATTATGATTGCCTTATTTTACAGATGAGGCACAGAGAGGTTAAGCAACTTGCCCAGGGTCACACAGCAAGTAAGAGGTAGAGACAGCGTTTGAACCCAGGAAGCTGTCTCCAGTGCCTGGGGGTCTAACCACAACATGACACTGCTTCCCCGAGAGGGCTGGGGAAAAGACCTATGTCAGTTTGGAGAGGGGTCTCTGATAGGAGGCCATCTGGCTTTGGCCTCAGACCCATCTGGTTTGACAGGACCTGGATAAGAAAAGAGATGAGTAATATACTAGCTATGGTAGAGGATGACAGGGAGTCAGGAGAGAGAGAGGAAGGGAGGGACGGCTGACATGAGGGAGGATGTTCATAACCCTCAGAGTTACCTGGCAGGAGTTACAAGTTGCATGCATTAGAATGCAACATACCTAGAGGAGCTGGGAAACAGATCCTCAGAAACAGGATCCCACATGGAGGGAAGGCTGTGCCATGTCCTAACAGCAGTACATGCAGCAGGTACCCATCAAAGGGGGTAGTTAGAGAGGTTCACATACTAGAAGCTGGCCCAGGGTCACAGGGGCCCAGGGTCAGCAGGTACTGGGTGCTATGGGACCTCTGGGTTGAAGACATCAGGGCCACGGATACCCTAGGCTGCATATCCTCAAGTTCATGGGCCTCTAGAGTACCTAAGTTTAAAGGTCCCCAGGCCTTTGAAGACACCCAGGGCCACAGATCCTGGCTCCTGGCCGATGCCTTCCTCTACCTCCCACCTCCCTGGCCAGAGAATCATCCCAGTGGTTACAAATGGGTTTGTGGTCACAGTGTCTGAGGGCAGCGAGGCTCTGCCAGGTGGGGATGGTCCAGCTCAGCAGCAAGATGCTTAGCATAAACAGGGGCCCCAAGGGACTTCCCTGGTGGTCTAGTGGTTTAAGACTCAATGCTCCCAATGCAGGGGGCGGGATTCGATCCCCGGTCAGGGAACTAGATCCCGCATGCTGCAACTAAAGATCCCGCATGCCGCAATGAAGATCTCTCATGCGCCAGAGAAAATCCCACGTGCCGTAACTAAGACCTGGCACAGCCAAATAAATAAATAAAAATATTAAAAAAGAAAAAACGGGCCACAGAGGCTGGTGTGAGGTACTCTTGGGTGGGTGGCCCAAAGGATCAGATAGTCTGAGGATCCATCCCTGGGAGGACAGCACCAGAACAAAGGAGGAGAGAGGCTGTGCCATGTGGCCTTGGGAGAACCCAGGGCCCACTGGGGGAGGGTGTTTGAGGGGATCAGGAAGGAGTCACTGTCAGGAAAGACCTGAGCTAAGGCAACATGGAATGGTTCGACGCCCACAGGCTGCGCTGGGCTGAGGGCAGAGCCAGTCCTCTGCTCAGGGCCCCACAGCCCTGGCTACACTCCATCCTAGCAGGCACACTGAACACAGAAAGGACAGCCACCTAGGAAGGTAGCCAGTATCCTCACCAGAGTCCTGAGATTTGTAGAAAAGGAAATGCTCAACCTTCGTTAGGCCTGGAGGGACAATCGCCAAGACTGCTGTGGCAGGTCTGCTTGGTTACCCTCTGAAGACCCCTGTCAGGAGCCTGGCCACAGTGCTCAGCGTGGCCATCCTGGAGCCCTGGACCAGTCCAGACCACTCGGACCCTAGGCGTGGCATGGAAAGCAAGACAAGGGGCCATGAAAGACAGCTTCAGCCTGGCCTCGACACCCTGGGACCAGCCTCTCCAGGGAGCTAAGTCAGTGATAAGAAGGCTGGCTTCTTTCTCCTGAGTAATGTGCTGGCACTAATAAAGCCACTGCTGTGCAGATTTACAGAACCTCTGATTTCACAGACACTGAGGGCCTTGCAAGTATTAATTAAGGCTCAAAACCCCTGGAGCCTGGGACAGATTCTCATTAACCTCATTCAGCAGAGGCTACAACTGCTTCCATTCTACAGCCCCATGGATGTGGCAATAGCTCCAGCCCTGGAAGCTGGGCTGGCAGGGCTCCCTCCCCATGTCACAGGGTGTCAGGGCAGAGGAGGCTCTGGGCTCCTGATGACTTTGTGATACTCATGTCAGAGCCAGGTTTAGATGAGACAGACTCCAGCTTCTACTAGAGTAGCCGATACAGAAAGGATTTCCCTCCTTTTGGCTTTTTAAAAAACAACATTCCCTGGCAGTCCAGTGGTTAGGACTTTGCACTTTCACTGCCGGGGCCCCGGTTCAACGGCTGGTTGGGGAACTAAGATCTCACAAGCCAAGCGTTGCACCCAAAAACAACAAAAAAACACACAACAGCTTTGAGATATGTCACATACCATATACTTCACCCACTGAAAGAGTTCAATTCAATGTTCTCTAGTATATTCGCAGAGTTGTGCATCCATGACCACAATCAATTTTAGAACATTTTCATGACCACATTTTACTACCACAAAAGGAAACCCGCACCCCTTGTCCATGGCCCCTATTTTCCCAGCATCCTCCCCAGCCCTAGACAACCACTAATCTACTTTGTGTCTCTATAGATTTGCCTATTCTGGCTTGTTTTTTTTTTTATTGTGGTAAAATATGCATAACATAAAATTTATCATTTTAACCATTTTTAAGCATCCAGTTCAGTGGCATTAAGTACATTCACATTGTAGTGCAACCATCACCACTATCCATCTCCGGAACTTTTTCATCTTTCCAAACTGAAACTCTACACCCATTAGACAATAACTCCCCATCCTCCTTCCTCCCAGCCCCACTGTAACCACTATTCTACTTTCTGTCTCTATGAATTTCTACTCTAGGTACCTCATATAAGTGGAACCATATACAATAATTGTCTTTTTGTGTCTTGCTTATTTCACTTAGTGTGATGTTTTCAAGTTTCATTCTGGCTTGTTTATTTATGAAATATTTAAGCTAAAAGTAGAGAAAACAATATGCAACACAGCCCCTTTATTTAACTCATATATCTCTGATTTGTTAAATGTGTTTGTTAGCTAGCCTCTTGCCATATTTGCTTTCTTTGTCTCTTTTTTTTTTATTCCCTTAATTTTTCTTTTCGCCTCTTTTTGCTATTGTCTTCCCCAGAGCTAATCCAGTTGTGAAGTTAGTATGTATCTTTCTTGTTCATGTTCTTATATTTTTATAACGTAAGTTTATAACCATAACAATGCATGGTACTATTTTGAGTACTATTTTGTAAATGGTGTCAGATACTGTCCATCTTGTCATCTTATCCTCCACTCCACATTGTATCTTTGAGATGGAGCTGTGGTCTGGGCTGCTCTGGTTTGCTCATTTCTCCTGCTGTACAATGTTCCTGTGCATTGCGTACTCCACACTGGCTTTATTCAAGGAGTTCCTACATTTGGATTCTCACAAGAGAAGCCAGGGACGCCCCCATCTGAGCTGGGCAGACACAGACATGTTCCCAAGCAGAGGACGAGCCACCCAGCAAGAAAGCTGAACAAAGAAGTGGGTCCACAGCCTCCACAATCCAAACCAGCGCAGGCTCTGTGCTCAGAGCCATAAGGGGCATGGCCTGCCCTCCTGTGCAGGGTCAGCACCACAGAGAGGGAACAAGGGTATCATTCTTTGTTCTGTCACCTTAGTCTCTCTTTCTGGGTTGCAGACTTCCTTGAGAGGCTGACAAAGCTAGGATTTTCTCTCCCCATGAAAATGCACCCACAGAGAACCTTCAACCTCACCTGCAGGCCCCCAGGGTGGGGTTCCAGCCACATCTTCCTACTGGCTTCTCTACACAACTCGGGGAGCCACCTGGCTTGAAGGTATTAGGGAGGATTGACTGGACATTGTGCTGCACCTGGTGGAGGCAATCAATAAATGCTTTCTGAGTGAGCGATCAAGTGAGTGGACGGATGAGAAAACATGCATAGCCCCTGGCACGGTACCTAATAGGTGCTCAGAAACAGTGGCTGTGATTAATGTGTGTGCGTGTGTGTGTGTATGTGTGTTTTAAGTCAGGTTTAATGAAGTATCATTTACATACAGTAAAATCCACCTTTTGTAGTATACAGTTCTATGAGTCCTGATAAATGCATAGTCATGTGATCACCACCACAACCAATGTGTAAAATATTTCTATCACCCTAAAAGGTTCCCTTGTGCCACTCTGTAGTCAACAGCCCTGTCCCACCCCACCCCTACCCCAGGCCCTGGCAACCACTAATCTGTTTTATGTCCCTATAATTTCGTTTTTTCCAAAATGTAAATGGAATCAACAGTATGGAGCCTTTGAGAGTCTGGCTTCTTTCAATTAGCATAACACATTTGAGATTGATCTCTACTGTCACTCATATCAGTAGCTGATTTCTTTTTATTGCTGAGTAGCATCCCCCTGTATGGATGGATCACAGTTTGTTTATCCATTTGCCAGATGAAGGACATTTGGATTATCTGCCATTTGGGGCAATTATGAATAAGCCCACTATAAATGGTTGCATAAAGGTTTTTGGGTGAACCTAATTTAATTTCCCTTGGCTAAATATCTAGGAATTGGGATTTCTGGGTCATATGGTAAGTAGATGCTTAACTTTATAAAAAGATGCCAAAGTGTTTTCCAAACTGGCTGTGCCATTTTTCTTCCCTCCAGCTATGCCTGAGAGTTCCAATTGCTTCACATCCTGACCAGCACTTGGTATTGTCAGTTTTTTTCTTTTGACCATTCTAATAGGTGTGTGGTGGTATCTTCTTGTGACTTTAATCTGCTTTTCCCTCATGACTAATGATGTTGAACTGACATGTTTTATTGCCAGTCAATCCTGTGGCATGTGGTGTGTGGGGCTGACCAGGCCTCTAGGTGCAGACACTGCTCCCCTGGAGTGCAGGGAGCACCCAGGCCACCATGAGGCCTGTGTGGGTACCGGAGACAGGGCTGGGGCTATGCCAAGAACCCCATTTTGCTCAAAATGAGTAGACACCTGCTGCTGCACCACGTGATGGGCTCCTCACCTGTGATGGGCTGGCTAGGGGTGTGGTAACTTGGGTCAGGCTGTGACAGGTGGTGCTGAGAATACCTCCAGCTACCCACAGTGGCCCCACTCGGGGCACAGATGCACTTGTGGTACCAGGAGTGAGAGTAAAGGATGGGGCAGAGCTGCCCATGGCAAAGGCTCATTCAAAGGTCCCACAGTTGCCTCCCGCGAGCTCCACTCCAAACCTGTCAGGAAAGAGGTGCTGCCTCATTTCATGTGTAGAGCTCCACAAATGGGAGTATCTGCTTCTGCACCCAAAATGGGCTCTCCAGTGGCTCCCAATCAGATCCTGTCACCCTGCTCCGGCACCCAGCTTCTGCTGCCTAGAGGCCCAAGGGAGGCTGCAGGTAGTAGGGCCTTAGCCTTTGCCTCACCGTCCAGAGACACCCTGACCCAGGTCTCCAGCCCCTCCCCCATTTTCCTGTCTCTTCCATTGACCACAGCCCCAAATGGTACCCCTAGTGAAGCACCTGCCTGGCCCCACCAGCCCAGCTCTCTGACCAGGGCTCCCATTGTTCATCTATCCTACCCATGTTGGCACAGATTCCAGAGAGATGATCACCCCCTCAGGCTTCCTTTCCTGGGAGTCCTGGCGGCCTCCAGCCTCCACTGCAGGCCCTGCCCAACTGTCCATCTACTGGCCTGGGTCTTGCTCGTCTCCTACCTTCTTCCTCTGGCTGCCTCCCACCTTCCTCCTCTGGCTGCCTCCCGCACTGGCTGCCCACCCTGCCTGAGACTGGCACTGGGACAGGAGCAGATAAAGGCAGGAGGTCTGCAAGGGCTGATGCAGCAGGGAAGGCTTCCTACAAGAGGTGGAGGACTGAGCTGGGCCAGGGAGCAGGGGAGGTTTGGAAGAGGGAGGAAGGGATGGTCAAGGAGCAGGAGTAGACGTACTGCTGGGGGTGATAAGGGCATGTGGGGAGAGGGCGGGAAAAGGGTCTGCCCACATCTGAAGGACCCAATGTCTGACTCTGGAGGAGCTTGGTGACCATCAGGAAGGCCAAGGTCTGTGGCTTACCCAGCCTGTTCATTTCTTCCTACCATCCCCCCAACCAGACCTGCTGGAGTCCCAGGTCACCCTCCCTCCCATGCTAATTGGTGGAAGGCCTGTGGGCTGAGGACCCATCTGTCTGGCCACTTGCTCCTCCCCTTCCATCACTCATTCAGCAGGCAGCCAGGGGCATCTCTTCTCCCCTGAGCAGGCAAGGCCTGAAGGACACAGAGAAAAGCCCAGAGGAAGATTTGTGGGGGTGACTTGTGCCTTGCGGCAGGGCCATGTCACTCTGGACTGTGTACCCTACATCTGCAGCTCCCAGGTGGCACCAGGAGGCCTGGGGGAGTGTTTGCTGCACAAATACAGCGCAAAGATCACAGCCTCCCTCCCCAGGGGCATGCCCTGCCCAGTTTTTCCGCATTCCTCCTCACTCACCCAAGGCAGGATGGCAGCCACCCTACGTGGGCTTCCTGGCAGTGCTGTGGTGCCAGGGTGCCCTCTCCTCCAAAGCTCCCGAGTCATCAGCAGGAATTCATGCCCTGGGTCCAGGGATGCCTAGCCTGTACCATCTGGCCTAGGGCCAAACACCTTATCACCAGGCCTCCTTCCCGGGGTTTCTCAGGCTGGCACCACCATGCTCTGGCCTTTACCATCGAACCAGGCGAGTGCCACCCTGGACTGAGAATAACAACACCACTGGGCTCCTGCTCTGTGTGCCGGGCACCACCAGGCTCAGCACAAGCTTTATCTCCTGCCCTGAGCCTCTCCTGCCCCCACCCTGCCCTGGGGCTCCTCACCTTTGTTCTCTGCACCTGGACCACTTTCCCCACTCCTGCTGCTGCTACCACTGCAATAGTCTGGTGGACAGCAAGGCCACATTCACCCAGTAGGCCTGACTGAGCAGGCTCTCTTCTCTCAGTGGTTTAATGGGCAAGGGCAGGAAGGCCCTACTGGTGGTGCCACAGGGCAGGAAACAGGCCAGTTCTGAGTCAGTGACCACTGGGGTACTGCAGCCCACAATGCCAAACACAGAGGCCCCCCGGGAGCCCTCGGAGCTCAAGTGGACAAGCTTGGCCATATCTGGCCTGGGCCTCGACTCCTCTTCCACCCTCTCTGAGCCTCTGTTTCTTTTTTTTTCTTTCTTTTTTTTTGGCCACACCACAAGGCATGTGGGATCTTAGTCGCCCGACCAGGGATCGAACCCCACCCCCTACAGTGGAAGCACGGAGTCTTAACCACTGGGCCTCCAGGGAAGTCCTAGGCCTCTGTTTCATCTAACATCAAACTAAGGGTTGAGTGGACACCTCTAAGCACCCTCCCAGCTCTGATAAACTGAGATTCACTCACTGTCAACCCTCAGCATCAATCAGTCCACAAGTTGCAGCCCGAGTAGGAGAAGGAGGATGAACATCTTTGATCCGCCTTCTCAAACCCAGTTCAGAGGGTCTGTGCCCAGTGCCTCGACCCTCACAGGGTCCAGATTGAGGCCAAGGGAACACAGACACAAATACCAACTTGCAGCCCCTGTGATCAGGGTCCAGATCGGCTCAGAGAGGTGAAGTGCCTGTCTCCCATGGTCGCCCAGTGGAGGTGGTGCACGGGATTGGAACTCAGGACTCCCAGTTTCTCCTGCACCACACCAGTGCTCTTTCCTCTACACCAGACAAATGCAGCAGCCCCTGCCTACAGCCTCGCTCACCTCTCCTCCCTGCCCCCCCGCCCACGCACACTATTTTGCAGGCGAACTCTGGTTACGATGAATGCCATTCTGAGGTCACCTGTGGATAGAGCTTTCAGCAGGTCAGTCAAATGACAGAAACCTGCCTGGACAGTGCTGTACTCACTGTGAGTAACTAGAAAAAGGTCACCTGACGTCAAGGCTCAGTGATTGCAGCTGAGACCCAACTCCTTGGCAGGCATCAAGCTAAGACCTTTGACCTCCCCACCAGGCTCTGGCTTCTCCTTCCTTCCCCTCCCACCCCGGAGGATGGGGTCTCCATGGGAAACTGAGGGCTTTCCTTCCCAGAAGTTCAAAGTTATGGTCCTTCACTGCCTTAGAAATTCCGGCAAGAAGGAATTGCAGGGCCCTTGTTTCACAGGTGACTAACTGAGCCTCCAGGAGTCAGTCCATGCTGAGAGCCATCAGACGTGAATCACTAACATCCCGCTGGACCGAATGGACACCTGTGGTCCCCACCTTCACCTCAGTGAAGGATGGCTGCTCAGGCAGGAAGTGATGGATGGGTGGGTAGGGAGATGTGTGCCTTGGTTCACTCCTGAGCCAAATAGCCATCCCTCTATCCTTCCAACCATCCCTCCATTTATTTTTTCAGGCATGCAGTGTTTGGTGGGAGCCGGGAGAGAGCAATGTCACTGAAGCCATGAGAAGAAAGAGCTGGTGGCCATGGGGTGATGCTGACTCCTCTCTCCCTTACCCCCACACGTGTCTCCCCCTTGACCTCTCACCACCACTACCCACTCAGATCCCTCCTCACCTCTTTCTAGTGACCTTCCTGCCCTTGGTCTGTCCACGCTCAAATCCATTTTCTGCATTGGCTGCCAGGGCTCCTTTCTAAAACACAATACCAACCACATCCCTTGGCAGGGACTGGAGGGTTTCACAACCTGACCCCAACCTGCCTGACTCATCTCTGGTTCCAAAGAGGCAGTAATTAATATTGATGAATGAATGAATGAACAGCCCACTACAAACTCTGGCAGGGCTCCCTCACACCATACAAACATCAGGATTCAGAAAGGCTAGGCCCCAGCAGTGACCAGAGGGACATGGACATCAGCCTTGCCCTCTAGTCCTGGATGCTGCTCCACAGCTCCCTTCTGCAGGGAATGGACCTAGATCAGCAGTCTTGACCTGGATGGTCCCCAGGGCTCTAGAGAGGGAAGGCTGGCCAAGGGGCCACTTCCCAGGAATAGGGCTCTGATCCAGGGACCAGGCCTCTCCCACAACTGACTGGGGCCCCGACACCAGCTGAAATCATTTACTTATACAAAAATTAGTTTCTGTGAAAATTGGGCTGTAACTGTTGGACTGTGGCTCTTTAGGTCCAGAGGAATTTTCTCAAGTGCTGAGCTAGAGGTGCTTTAGTTCATTATCCTCAGGGCCTGCTCAATTCCTCCAGCCCCTGGGGCAGTATCATTGACCAACAAGCCTCCTAAGATGATGCCAAGTCTGACTCCATCTTCTGGAAGAATTTCCAGGAGACCCCTCCCTCCCTGTCCTGGGCCCAAGAAGTGCCTGTCTTAGGGCTTCAGCTGTAGTCACCAGCTAGGCAAATCCAATGGAGACTCAATTCTGAAGGTTCACCCTACCGTTCATAGTCAGTCAAGAAAGGGTATGTGGAAACTTCATACATTGTTGATGGGAATGTGAAATGGAACAACCACTTGGAAAATAGTTTGGTAATTTTTTAAAAAGTTAAACATATACCTATCATATGACCCAGCCATTCCATTCCCAGCTACTTACCCAAACACTGGCATGCAGATATTCAAGGCAGCTCTAAACTAGAAACAACCCAAATGTCCATCAGCAGGTGAAGAAATAAACAAACTGTGGTATAGTCTGTACAGTGGACTACTACTTAGCAATGAAAAGGAATTAATTATTAATACACACAACATGGATGAATCGCAAAACAAATATGCTGAGTGATAAGAACAACAAACTAAAATAGTACATACTGGATGATTTCATTTATATAAAATTCAGAAAAATACAATCTAATCTGTAGTGACAGCAGCAGAAGGGTGGTTGCTTGGAAACAGCGGGGATGGGACAGAGGGATGACAAAGGGACACAAGGAAACTTTTGGAGGAGATGGATGTGTTCATTATCTTGATTGTGGTGATTGTTTCACAGGTGTATATATATACCTTATATACATGTATACGTTAAAGCTCACTGGATTGTACACTTCAAGTATGTTCAGTTTATATACATCAATTATACCTTAATAAAGCTATTTTTTAAAAAAGAAGAAACAGGTGGAGTCTCCTTGGACCCTCACTGCAGCCTTCAGGACAGAGTCACCACTCGGCTTGGTCTGCAAGGCCGGCCACCCTCTCCAGCCTCTTCCCCTGTTTCTCTCTTGCACGGTAACCAATGGGCTGTGGCTCCCTGAATGTTCCATGACCCCATGGCTTTGTGCACGCTGTCCCCTCCAGCAGCTGGGCCATCTCCTGCCTCATCCACACAGAGAACTCCTACTCCTTTGTCAAGCCCTGCTCCATTGTGCCCTCTCTGGGGAAGCGGGTCACAATGAACAGCTCTTTCCTCTGCATCCCACAGTCCATGTACACAATCTGTCATTAGCATTTGTCTGTACCGGCAGACTGTGGGCTCCTTGAGGCTAGGGAGAGTGTTGTGTCCATCCTTGTCTTGCCAGTGCGATGCACACAGACAACCATGAGGCTTTACTCAGCAGATTCCACCTGCCCAAGAAGGTGAGATGGTTCAGCAAGGGGTGGAGTGTAAGAGGTTCAGAACTAAGGAGCTAAGAAGTGGGTGAGTGGGGCACAGGCTCCAAGGAGAGGGAAGAGGGAAGACTGCACACTGCTCAGGGTTCAGCCAGTGCCTCAGGCAGGTGGGGCTGGGTGGGGTGTGCCCTTCCCCCCATTACAGGGGAACAAGGAGCCTTGGCAGAGGAGAAGGACTGGCTCTGCCTCCCCTCCAGACAGTCTCGGCCCCAGGGTTCATCAGGAGGTTGCAAAACCTGTTTGTGACTCTGTACTCCCCAGGTCTGGTGGAAAACACAAGAAACTCCATCTGCAGTTAGTGGCTTGGAGGAGCAGAATGGGTGGCAGACTCCACAGTGATTCCCGGACACAGTGAGAGAGAAACACCACAAAGGGAATCACAGGAGTTCCCAATGCTGTGAGTGACTTCCCAGACAGTCCTGACCAACTCCCTCCATGGTGCAAGGGTCCTGAGCAAGACTCTAGCTGGACACTGTTCAGGGGCAACCCCTTTTCCACACGGCCCTGCAGCCTTGGCCTTCCCGTTTCGCGCCAGCCTAAGATAAGCCAGCTAGTCTTTGTGTTGGGAGCCGGGCCATGCAGGCAGATGAGAGCTCCCACTCATCCTGATCCACCAGGGAACAGTGCAGAGGCTGAGTACAGAAGGCCTGGGGGAAATCAGTCTTCAGGGTTCAGATCTGGGAGACTAAATACCCAGAAATGATGCCCCACAAGCTTCTAGGCTTGTAACTAGAGACTGGTAACTAGAGACACGTGTGCCTGGGGCCAAAATTCCTGCACCTGAGCAGCATATTCGGGAATAAGGACAGTCAAGAGCCAGAGACACTGCCCAGGGTAACAAACCTGGGCTGGAGGCAGAAATGCTGCTGTCCAGCTCTGGTCAATCTAACTCCTGATACCACAGGCAGACGAGCATAAATGCCACACTTCTCTCAGAACCTAGTGTCACTGCTGGGAGCTGCTCCCATTGTTTAGCCTTCAGCAGAACCAGCTGTGAGCTGGTTGTTCTTGGGTCCCGTCCTAGCTGGTTTAGTAACTGGTTTCCCACCAAAGGGCTCATTAAAGGTCAGCCTGTCCTCGAAAGTATCCTGTGGCACCTCCCTTGGAGATGGACCTTCTAATGTTGCATTGCTTGAAAGTTTCTCAAGCTGGCATCACCAAGTGAGGTCCTAAAAACTCATTCTTTTTTTTTTTTTTTTTTTTGCGGTACGCGGGCCTCTCACTGTTGTGGCCTCTCCCGTTGCAGAGCACAGGCTCCGGACACGCAGGCCCAGCGACCATGGCTCACGGGCCCAGCTGCTCCGCGGCATGTGGGACCTTCCCAGACTGGGGCATGAACCCGTGTCCCCTGCATCGGCAGGTGGACTCTCAACCACTGCGCCACCAGGGAAGCCCTAGAAACTCATTCTTAAGTCCACACACTTTGGCTTAGGAAAGTTGCTAAGACTCTCGGCACCTCAGCATCTTCCATTGCAAAGGGTCTGCAATTCACCCCCTTTCTTTAATTTCACAAGTATTTTTAGGGTACCTGCCACATGTGGGGCCCTATACTAGATGCCTCGGGGAAGACAGATGAATACCTTAACCCATGGAGGTTGCAGTCTGCATTGAGACACTCAATGACCCCACACAGCCTACAGAGCCTGGTCCAGCAAGCATCCCTGGGGACGTGGAGAGTAGGAGTGAGGGGTAGGGGGCCACTCAGCCTTTTCACAAGGGGCTTATGGCCCAGTGGGGGAACCAAGAGGCCAACACAATTCCAAGTGCTCTGTGAACTGATCAAAGAATATTCCAGAAAAAGTGTATCAGGAAGGAAAGTGGGAATAGCACTTGTTTTATGTCATTCTCATTCATAGCTCACTCTCCAGCAGAACTGGGTGAGCTGGGAGTGTTTCTTCTGGGAGTGTCAAGGGTCAGGGCCAGCTTTGTGGGGAGCTGCTGCTTGAACACTCTCTGAGTAACAAACAGAGGTTTGCCAGTAGGTGAAGGGTGAAAGAACAGCCCAGGCCGAGGAAACAACACGAGCAAATCTCTGAAAAACATCTTATGATGTGAGATAAGAAGTGCCTTGAAAGAATTATAAACTTTGCTCTGGGAGTTCAAAGAATTCTAGAGAAATTCCAGATTTAAAAAAAAAAAGATGCAGTGATGTTCCCCTCTTGATACAAGAATGGGTGACTGAGTCAGGCGCTGACCTAATTCTCCTCCCTCTGCCTCTGTAGGGAATTTCTTGGAGACAGATCATGCTAAAAGCCCTTAGTAATGCTATCCTCTGAAGACACACCAATTCCCCATTGTATAATTAGGATATAGCCCAACCTTCCGAGAGTGTTGCCTTCTCTAAAGGGTATAAACTGCAGCAGCCCAGGGACGAGGGCTCCTTAATTGACACATTTCATCCACATTTTAATCTCATTTTCCATTTTGTAAGGTCCTGTGTCTTTTTTTAGCTGGATGAGCTTGTTTAAAAAGCTATTTTATGCATGTATACAGATAAAATGGCAAAAGGTGCTGCATTTGATAAGAAAGTGACTTCATTCTATAAAGTATTCTGTAATGAGTTAGGATCATGTGACTTTTCATTCTTCCAGACCTGGGCTGCTCTACAGCCAATGCAAAGATCTCCAACCTGCTTCCCACCCCACCTGACTCAAATCTAGAAGGGTGTCTCTGGGCTGAGACTCTGCAAGGCATACTGTCAGAGTGAATGTGTCCAGCCTGCCCAACCTGCCCAGCCAGACCTTACCCTCCTGGGAAATGGCATAAGGGCCATGGGGACAGAAATGACTGAGGTTAAGCTCAGGAAAGGACGGGAGGTTCCCCAATAAACACCAAATGGGGCTGAGGGAATAGGTTACTGCAGTGTCATCTGACCCTGAGTTTCGGGAATTCTCTTTGGGAAGAAAATATTATCCACAGAAAGCAGTATCTATGACTTTGGAAATGCATTAAAACCCTCTGGTGTCAGGGAAGAGCTGTGGTGACTCGGGCTGACACTGGTGGTGCAGTGGGGCGGGCGGCGGGGTGGAGAACTGTAATGGAGGCGGGTGGAGGGGTCAAAATTGACTCTGGGGAGAGCCTGTATGGCCCCCAAGGGACTCCCTTGTTCCAGCTCCCCAGGGTAGAGAGGGGCACTCCTGACCTGCTGGCTCCAGAAAACTGGTTCCTCTGGGAATGAACACATATCAGTGGCCTTCCAGACCCAGCGGGAATTTTTTTTTTTCCAGAGGCTTGGTTCATAAGCCAAGTCACCCCAAACTGCGTACAGCCAAACACCCTGCAGGCCTGAGGGGTAATCACTTCTGGGGAAGCTGCTGAGGCCATGGGTCCAGACTTCCCCAGGGGCCCTTTATGCTCCTCAGCACTGAAGCTGGTGGTCAGGGGCCTCCCCTGTCACTGGCACCCAGCCCAGCTTGGTTGTGCTACAGACCTCCATGTGTGGGGTCAAACTTCAGCTGGCACCTGTACCTCGGGGGTTGAAGGAGGACTTTGGGACTCAGCCTCAATGACTGGGCTCCTGCTTGGTCCTAAAAATCCAGCCTCAGCAGGAAGTAAGAGGAAAGGGAACAGCTATCTCTTGTGCCAAGAACAAGCACTATGTGCAGAGCACTGTGCCTTTATCTTCATCTCCTCATTTAATCCTCCCAACCACCCTATGAAGTAGGTAAGATTGACGCCCAGAGAGGGGAAGTGACTTATTCAAAATCACACCACATGAATATATTGTACAGCACAGGGAAATATAACCATTATTTTGTAATAATTTAAATGGAGTATAATCTATAAAAATACTGAATCACTATGTCATACACCTATAACTAATACAATATGGTAAATACACCCTATTGTATACTTCAATTTTTAAAAATCACACAGAATAAGAAGATCCTCCAACTTCTGTTTTAGGGAATACAGTTGCTGAAAACAACTCAACATACTAGATGAAACATGAAAAATCCTTTTTGAAAGTATTGAAGAACTGGCAAGAGAGAAAGGAATAAGTTCAAAATCAAAGGAGAGGCAAGAACAGAGAAAAGTAAGGAGCGCCAAAGTCATTTTGGCTCTGTGGGTGTTTTCAGATACAGGTATATGTGAATCTCAGTTTGAACGGCCTTGAGGAGCAATGTAGAAAAATGTCAAAACTCAGGGCTTGGGACTTCCCTGGTGGCGCAGTGGTTAAGACTCTGTGCTCCTAATGCAGGGGGCCACATTCGATCCCTGGTCAGGGAACTAGATCCCACATGCATGCCGCAACTAAGAGTTCGCATGCCACAACTAAGGAGCCCGCCTGCCGCAACTAAGACCCGGCACAACCAAATAAATAAATAAATATTTAAAAACAAAAACAAAAAACAAAACTCAGGGCCTGTCACAAGTGGGGAATCTACCAGGAGACCCTCTTAGATTAAGCTGGCACCCTGGAAGGCCTCACCTCCAGGGGAATGCAAAAGAAGTGGGGAGGGTATGTCCCTGTGAAGTCATAACCACAAGCTAGCCTTCATGCAGACTACCTGGCCAAATTCATATCATTGAGTGGTTCAAAAAGCCTCAAGTCATGAATTTAGTTCAAAGCATTCCTGGATTGCTATTTCCCTGAGGCATCTGGCAGAAGGTAAATCCTCCCTAGGGGAAGGTATCTTCCTCCCAGGCTTCAGCAAATACCCCCAATAAAATTTCAAGTAAATTTTGAGCAGTACACAAGCCAAAAATAGCCAAACACACAAGGAAACAATGAACAAGAACCAGCAGAGACAACAGACAGCAGACACAGATGTACAACAACTTCAGATAGTGGAATTATTGAGTATAATAAACCAATCACGCTTACCAATCATGCTTACTATGCTTAATGAAACCAATCATGCTTACTATGCTTAATGAAATAAAAGACAAGCTTGAAAATATATGCAGGAATTAGAAAACTATAAAGAGTGACCTAACCAATTTGAGAAAGAAGCAAAGGGAACTTCCAGAAATGAAAAATAATGTACCTGAAATTTTAAAATGCAGTGGAAAAAAATAGATATATGTATGTATAACTGAATCACTTTGCTGTACATCTGAAATTAATACAACATTGTTAATCAACTATACTTCAATAAAAAAATAATAAAATGCATTGGAAGATTAGACTTAACTAAAAAGACAACTTGTGAACTGGCAGGTGGATTAGAAATAAGCAACGGAAAACAGCACAGAGAGACCAAAAGATAGAAAATACGGAACAAAGCTTAAGAGACATGGAAAAGAGTGGCCTATCATTAGTAGGAGTTCTGGGAGGAGAGGAGAAAGAACATGGAGAGGGGCAACGCTTGAAGAGATACTGGCTGAGAATTTACCAGAACTGATAAGAGACACCATTCACAGATGTTAATTATCCCAAGGAATTCCAAGCAGGATTGAAAAAAGAAGAGGAAAAGAAAAAAACCCACCCTTAAACACATACAGTAAATTGCAGAACATACACAAAAGAAAGAGAGAGAGAACCAAAGAAAAATTCAGTGTGCTTAGGTTACAGCTGATTTATCAATGGCAACAATAGAAGCTGGGAGTGGAAGGGACCTGACAAGCCAGAATTCTTTATCCAGTGAAAATATCTTCCATGAATGAGCACAAAACAAACACATTTTCAGACAAGCAAAACCTGACAGAACGTATAACAAAGGAACTCTCATTAAAGGATATTGTAAAGGATGTATGTTAGTCTGAAAAAGGCTACAAATGAACTTATCTACAAAACAGAAATAGTTACAGATGTAGAAAATAAATTTATGGGTACTAGGGGATAAGAGGGGGAGGGATAAATTGAAAGATTGGGATTGACATATACACACTACTATATATAAAATAGATAATAAGGACCTACTGTATAGCACAGGGAACTCTACTCAGTACTCTGTAATGGCCTATATGGGAAAAGAATGTAAAAAAGAGAGGATATATGTATATGTATAACTGATTCACTTTGCTGTACACCTGAAACTAACACAACATTGTAAATCAACTATACCCCAATAAAAGTTTTTGTTTAAAAAAAGGATGTATGTTAGGCAGAAAAAAAATGATCCCAGATGGAAAATCGGAGATGCTAGAAGGTATGAAGAGCCCAAAAAAGTGGTAAATATGTGGGTAAAGCTGAAAAAACATTGGCTGTATAATATAACAGGAATTATAAGGTCCTGTGAGGTCACAATAAAACCAGATAGAATTAAAGTACATCACAATAATGTAACAGTCAGGAGGCGGTAGACAGAGTTAAGATGTTTTAAGATTTTACATTTTGCAAAGAGGAAGGTAAAGTGAGGGACTAACTTTGGATATTGATAAGTATGCATGTGGTAATTCTAAGAAATCTAAAAGGAAAAAGAAAAAGAAACACAGTGTATAACTTTCAATTAATAGAGAAAAAAAGACAATAATAAAAAATAATCAATCCAAAAGAGACATAAACACAAAAATGATGAGAAAAATAGAAAGCACAAAATAGGATAGTGGATTCAAGATCACAGAGTGTGTGTGTGTGTGTGTGTGTGTGTGTGGTATGAAGCTGGACCTCATTTCTGGCTCCATGCAGCTTTGGAAAGTCATCCTCCATACCCAGAGTACCCCCACTGTCTCCTGACACAGCCCCCAGCATTACTTGTCTACTGCATATGTCTGAGCACTACCAGGCTTCACATCCTGCCCCTTCCAATGACCGCCCCCGCCATCAATGTTGGGCTCCCTAAGGCAAGAGACTCAGCACATGGCATTAACAATGATCTGCTGAGTGCTTACTGTATGACTGTATGTAGGCACATACTGTGCACACCACAGCCATATCCTCATTTACTCCTCACAGCTGCTCTACAATCTGGTTTTGACATCATCCCAGTTTTACTGATGAGAAAACTGAGGCTTTCAGAAATGAGCTAACATGCCCAAGGTTGCACAACTATGACGCCAAGGTTACCCAACCTAGGTCTGTTTATCTAATCCAGAGGTCATGCGCTTAAAACATTAAGCTGGCTTTCAAGGATTTTTTAATTTTTTGGTGTGGTAAAATACATATAACATAAAATATACCATCTGACCGTTTTTTTTTAGGGTGGTTTTATTTCTTATTTATTTATTTTTAACACCTTTATTGGAATATAATTGCTTTACAATGGTGTGTTAGCTTCTGCTGTACAACAAAGTGAATCAGCAATATGTACACATATATCCCCATATCCCCTCCCTCTTGCATCTCCTTCCCACCTTCCCGATCCCAACCCTCTAGGTGGTCACAAAGCACCAAGCTGATCTCCCTGTGCTATGCAGCTGCTTCCCACTAGCTATCTATTTTACATTCGGTAGTGTATATATGTCAATGCTACTCTCTCACTTCATCCCACCTTTCCCCCTCACAGTGTCCTCAAGTCCATTCTCTACATCTGCGCCTTTATTCCTGTCCTGCCCCTAGGTTCATCAGAACGATTTTTGTTTTTTTTAGATTCCATATGTATGTGTTAGCATACAGTATTTGTTTTTCTCTTTCTGACTTACTTCACTCTGTAGGACAGACTCTAGGTCCATCCACCTCACTACAAATAACTCAATTTCATTTCTTTTTATGGCTGAGTAATATTCCATTGTATATATGTGCCACATCTTCTTTATCCATTCATCTGTCGATGGACACTTAAGTTGCTTCCATGTCCTGGCTATTGTAAATAGTGCTGCAATGAACATTGGGGTACATGTCTCTTCTTGAATTATGTTTTTTTCAGGGTATATGCCCAGTAGTGGGATTGCTGGGTTATATGGTAGTTCTATTTTTAGTTTTTTAAGGAACTTCCATACTGTTCTCCATAGTGGCTGTATCAATTTACATTCCCACCAACAGAGCAAGAGGGTTCCCTTTTCTCCACACTCTCTCTAGCATTTATTGTTTGTAGATTTTTTTTTTTTCTTTGCGGTATGTGGGCCTCTCACTGTTGTGGCCTCTCCCGTTGCCGAGCACAGGCTCCGGACACGCAGGCTCAGCGGCCATGGCTCACAGGCCCAGCCACTCCGCGGCATGTGGGATCTTCCCAGACCGGGGCACGAACCCGTGTCCCCTGCATCGGCAGGCGGACTCTCAACCACTGTGCCACCAGGGAAGCCCTGTTTGTAGATTTTTTGATGATGGCCATTCTGACCGGTGTGAGGTGACACCTCATTGTGGTTTTGATTTGCATTTCTCTAATGATTAGTGATGTTGAGCATCCTTTCACCGTGTTTGTTGGCAACCTGTATATCTTCTTTGGAGAAACGTATCTGACCATTTTTATGTGTTCAATACTGTGGTATTAAGTACAGTCACATTGTTATGCAACCATCACGGCCATCCATCTCTAAAACACTTCATCTTACAAAGCTGAAACTCTGTACTGTTAAACAACAACTCCCCTTCCCCCTCCCCCCAAGTCCCTGGCAACCACCATTCTATCTTCTGTCTCTTGGCTTTCAAGGATATGTACCGACTGGTCCTAAGCTCCCGTCTCAGCCTACATTCAGGCAACTCAGTCCTATCCTCTGTGCATGCCCTGCATGATCCTAACTCCTTGCCTTCACTCAGGCAGATCCCTCCTCCTGCAATTTCCTTCTCCAAGCCCTAATCTTCTGGAATTCTCATCCTAAATGTCTCCTCTCCAGCAAACAGCTCCTGCCTTTGGTGACTGTCAAGGACTTGCATCATACTCAAGTGTGTAAACTTAGTACTGCTGGGCAGCAAGCTTACTAAGAGCCAGGACCATGTCTTATTCGTCCTTTAGTCCCCAAAGTACCCTCTGCAGTGCCTGGTGTGCATGTTTTCTGAATTCTTTATAACCAGTTCAAGCAGACGGGTAGAAGCTGCACACGAGCAAAATCATTCCCAAGCAGCAGAGCTTGAGTTCTCCTGGAGTTTGGCACGCAGAACATTCCTGCCCTCCCTGTGTGTAAAAACAATGGAGACGTTTCTGTTGGCAGGGATACTCCTGGTGGTGTAAGGGCTGGTTCTGAGTTCAGGACCTCTCTTCCATGGCCCCTCATTTCTCTCTTCTTCATAGATGAACTCCAGCTTTTATTAACCCCAAGCCTCCAGCCCTGAGAGCAGTCTGCATCTCTGTGTCACCATAGCCTGTTTCCAGAGTTCATAGGAAAACTATAAACTACAGCTGGCAAACCTCCCACCTTCCTTCTAAGACTCAGACCCAGGCAAATCAAATCAAAGCAATCCACATCAATTTGGGGCTACATGGATGAGGCCAGGTGTTGAGGAGATACAATGGAATGAGGAAGGATCAGACCTATCCGTGCCCAGGAGGAGCTTACAATTTATGTGGGGAGGTAAGACACATGGGAAAGCTAAGCAGAGGAAAATGAGATGAGGCCTAATTACCAGTTTCAGGCCATAGGGGAAGAGGTCCTACAAGACTGAGCCTCAGAGACAGGCATAGCACATGTGAGGGTAGCCAGGCCTGAGGGTGCCAGGGCAGCAACAGGCCCATCCAGCTGAGAGAATCTGGGACCCAAGCTGATTCTCAGGGGACCGAGTGCAGGGGTACTCCTGCGTGCAAAGCTGAGGGACAGGAAGAAGGGTGTAGACCAGGTAAAGGGTGTGGGTGTCCCTGAGGTGACCAGCCTAGCTAGGTGGACAAAGGGCTGATGAAAAGGTTGGGGAAAAGAGGCTGAGGTTGGAAATGGGCCAGGCTGAGAAACTTGGGTCTTGATGGGGACTGTGAGGCATCGTGGAGGGCCTGATGTGTGCGGCACTGAAGAGGTACACCAGCCAGCCCTCACCTTCTTCCTCCCACAGACTCAGTGCTGTGAGCTGACCCCTGAACCCTGCAGGAGAGCTCCCTTTCCAGACCCAAAAAAAGTAGAAGAAAAAAATAAAGCCTAGATCCACTTGGAAAAGGGTGAACCAGCCTCTCCCAAACCTTTCTTTGATTTGCACCCAAGACCTTAAATATACCCTTTTAAACCCTTCACTCATTGCAGTTGCTTTTCTTTGAAACCATAAAAGAATGTGTGGCCGCAGTTTGTCTTGTTGGCAGGAAAATTCCACATGCAACTTGCAGCATTTACAGGGTGGGAACTGCTGGCCTGGGAGTAGGTAGTCTGAGTGTGGTTTTTTTTCTGGGCCCAGGAGTTAAGGCACATTGTGATGAGCCAGTTGGGTAACCTTGGTCAGGTCACTGAATCTTATGAAACTTCAGTTTGCTCACTTCTGATATGAAGATAACAATACCTGCTCCCACTCAGGAAGGCTGCCTACCTTCCAAGCACATGGATTTCTGCAAGTGCCAACAAGGATGTTGGGTCAAATGAGATTCCAGTTGATTTTTAGAACTCTAAGAGTCCAGTTATCTCTCCCAGTGGGGAGTTCCAGACCCTCTGGCTGTCACTATAAGAGATAAATATCTGGGAAGGCAAATTGTCACAAGCATTTACTGTCCATCAAGAGTGGAATGGCTTCAAAGGGATGCTGTTCTGGTCTTCACCTCCATGATCACTGCCAGATGGGGGTGCTCCAGGGCATCCAGAGCAGGGGGAAGGGGGATGGTGTCTCTGTCCCCACTAAGTGCTTGAATGTGAGCAGGAGATCAGAGGCTGAATAGCTTAGGAAACATCAGAGACAGGATGGTAGCTTCATGAAGAGGTGGAAATGGAGGTGTGGTGGAGAGAGGACAGAATACTAACCCAGGGCACCAGGAATCTAGGAAGAAAATGGCTGAACCTAGACCCTTACCTCACACCATATACAAAAATTTAAAAGGATCATTGACTTAAATGTAAGAACTAACACTATAAAATGACTAGAAAAAAATACAGGAGAAATCATTTGTGGACTTGGATTTGGCAAAGATTTCCTAAATAGTACACAAAAAGTGCAAGCTCTAAAAGATAAAAATCAATATATTGACCTAAAAATCTTCATTTTTAATGAAGATTTAATGATTTAAAACTTTTGTGCTTCAAAATACACTGCTGCAGACATGAAAAGATAAGCCGCAGACTATGAGAAAGTATTTGCAAACGATATATCCACCAAAAGGCATATTTTTTGGTGGAGATATATATATATAATTTTTTTTAAATAAGCAAGCATAAACTTTAGTCTCCTTCTTGATGTTTCAACATAGTTGTTACCTGGTTCCATTTTACCACAGAAACTGTCAATAAATTCCCAGGAGGAATATAATATATTTGAATATATATTTGAAATATAAACCTTTTGGGGGATATATAGTTTGTAAATATTTATATATAATATATAATCTAAAATATTTTATAATAAATATTATATATTATTTTAATGTATAATATATAACATGTAAGTTATACTATAGTATAATTCTTTTATACATTGTATTACTATAAACAACCCAGCTTTTAAAATGGGCAAAGAATTTGAAGAGATACTTCACCAAAGAAAATATATGGATGGCAAGTAAACACATGAAAACATGGTCAACATCATTAGTTATTAGGGAAATCAAATTAAGACCACAGTAAGGTACCATGACACATCCACTAGAATGGCTAAAACTTAAAAGGACGACCATACTAAGTGTTGATAAGGATATGGAGAAACTATAACTCTCATAAACTGCTGATGGGAATGATTTAACCATTTTGGAAAAAAGTTTGGCAGGTTTTTTTAAGTTAAACATATGAGCCAGCCATTCCATGCCCAAGAATCATAAAAGCATATGTTTACACAAATACTTGTATGTGAACATTCATAGAAGCTATATTTCTAGTAGCCCCAAGCTAGAAACAACTCAAATGTCCATCAACAGATTAATGGATAAACAAACTGTGGCATATTCATATGATGGAGTGCTACTCAGCAACAAAAAGGGACAAACTATTCATATATGCAGCAACATAGATAAACCCTAAAATAATAATGTTGAGTAAAAGAAGGTAGGCAAAAAAGTGAACACACGTTTTGATTCCACATATATCCAATTCTAGAAAAAGTAAACTGATCTAATAGTGACTGACAGCAGATCAGTGGTTGGCTAAGCAGGGCAGGAAGGGCAGGAAGGAGGGGTTTCAAAGGGGCACAAGGAAATGAGTGATGAATATGTTTATTGTCTTGACTGTGGTGATGGCTTCACAGGCGTAGACATATGTCAAACTCATCAAACTGTATACTTTAAACATGTGCAGCTTATTGTACATCAATTATACTTCAATAAAGCTGTTCAAAAGGAGGAGGAGGAGGGAAGGTGGCAGCCCTTGGCCCCGTGGTGGAGACCAGTCACTCCTCTGCTCTCCTGGTTGGGTGCAGATGAGTGTGGGGTTTATCTACAGAATCATGTCTCCTCTGCCATCCAGGTATTCTTTACCTACATAGCTGTGTCTCCCCCAATTGTTCCAGGTTTCTCAAAGGTAGGGCAGTGCCTTCTGTGTCCAGCCTCTCCTGTTGAGGAAGAGGAAGATGACAGTGATGGAGCAGGCTCCATGGGGAGCGGCAGAAGGGCTGGTCTGTCACTGGGACCAGTGGTGATCACATGAGGATCCTGGAGGAGTCCACCCAACCAAGCAGAGCATGTGGACTGCTGTCATTCCTGCCTTGTTTGTGGAATGTGTAGCAACGCACTCGGGGAATACTCCTAACACTGCTGCAGAACTGGATAAGGCAGAGGTGAGATGCTGAGCCACGCCTGGTATCTGAAGAAACTGAAACACTGGGGCTTACATTCAGGTCAGGGCTGCCAAACAAAATGGTTATTACACAACCTACAATGAATAAGCTGTGAAATAATTCTGGAGCCAGGAAGCCAATGCTATGTGCAAAGTGCTCCTCCAGCAATTGGCTGAACCCAGATTCTAATCTTTACCACACTGACCTGATTGAAATCTCTATGGTCTGCTGGACAGATTGTCGTTCTGGCTGAGGCACCCAGAGGTTGATGACCTTGTTAAGCCAAATTCTTAGCTCTCTCCCTTCTAGAAGCCAGGCCAGCAATTTTTCATGTCAGCAGGCCTTGACTTTCTGAGGGCCAAACACTCAACTCTACATGAAGGAGTTAATTTCTATCGCATTCAAGCACCAAAAGGGCCTGCAGTGGCAATGGTTCCCATACATTTGTGTATGAACTAGGCTGAGGATGTAATTTTCCACCTTGTGGTCAGTCCTGCCAACAGCTATGATCCTCCCTCACCTCTTGTGGATTTTCCTTGATAGCATTAGCCTCACTAAAGGAAAGCTTGATTCAAAAAGCCAACCACAAAATGGACATATGTGTTGGGGTTATTTCCTACATGACCAAAGGAAAAACTGTGTCCTCTACTCACAATACTTCTGCCACCAAATGTGTGGGGTTTACCCTCACATCAAGCAATTCTGACACTAACTACTTGGAATTAGTACAGATCCCAAAGGTAAAGGGCTCAGTCCCACAAGATTGCCCCCCTTCAGACACCAGTCACAAGTAGTGGGTCCCCAGGTTACCCACACTTCTGATTTGTTACAAATTAGGGATTCCCATGATCCCCTCTTCAGGTTCCATAATTTGCTACATGGCTCATGAACTCAGGGAAACACTACACTTACTACTACTGGTTTATTATAAAGGCTACAACTCAGGAACAGCCAAATAGAAGAGATCCAAAAAAACAAAGTATGTGGAAGGTGCATGGAGTTTCCATGCCCGCTCTGGGTACCTCACCCTCCCAGCTCCTCAATGTGTTCACCAACCTGGAAGCTCTCTGAATCCTTTCATTTAGGGTTTTTATGGAGGCTCCTTACACAGGCATGACTGATTAAATCACTGGTCATTGGTGGTTAACTCAATGCCCAACCCCTCTTTCCTCCCCAGAGGTTGGAGGGAGGGGTGGGTCTAAAAGTTCCAATATTCAAAAAAAAAAATCAAAAAACTAAAAGTTCCAATCCTCTAATCCCATGGTTGGTTCCTCTGGCAACCAGGGCCCACCCTCCAAGAGTCATCTCATTAGCATAAACTCAGGTTTGGTTGCAGAGGCTTATATGAATAACCAAAAATGTTCCTCTCACCCCTATCACTCAGGAAGCTACAAGGGTTTTAGAAGCTCTGTGCCTGGAACCAGGGACAAAGACCAAATATATAGTTCTTGTATTTGATGACAAAGGAACTCATCACTTGATGGGACAGTGTCCTGCATGTTCCTTTAAATCACACACACTTTCACAGGCATCCACAGAAACTGCCAGCAGGTAGATTTTCAGGCGAGACTGAGAAGTAGGCTGTCCTCTCCTCTAGGTTCTTCCGTGGTTCCATTTCCTCAGGAAGTTCACCTTGACTTTGAGAAGAGCCAGGCTGCAACGGGGGGTACTGGGGGGAGGGTGTGTGCATTGCAAATAGTCTGAGCTTCCTCTCTAAGCCCCATAGACCTCGCTCTGCTCTCCAGCTCGGGCCAGCATCTACGTTCTTCCCTCGACCCAGTGTCTCTGTAGACTCAGAACATGGGAGCAACCCCCATCCTCCGGACACTGCTGACTGAGCTCAGCTCCCCAAATGGTGGGAAAGGTCTGCTTTCTAGATCTCTCACCCAGGAGACACCAGGCAACAACTCACCACCTTGTCAGGTAGCCCAGCAAATCCTCCTGGTGAATTTTAATTGAAAGCACGTGCCCAGAATGGCCACCCCAGTGAGCAAGGCAAAAATGAGTGACCTCTCCCCTGACCAAGCACCTGCACAAGGCTCATATTGGCACAGCACCTGTTTCCCCAAAGCACTTATATTTCAACAGAACACAGTCTTCCCAGGAGAGTTCTTGTCCCCACTGGCATATGTTCATGAGGGCGTGAACAAGCAGGGCACTCAAGTCAACTACAGAGTCAGATGGAGAAGGATAAGGGTTCTAAGACACAGGTGCCCCAGGCGCATCTAGTGTTTAACATGCACCACACACAGATGTGCATCTTAGCAGCAGAGGATGAGGGACATCAGGGCCCTGACCCTGAGACCACCCACCTCCCTATTTGGAACTCAGGCCCCTGTACAAATATTTATTGGGCACCTACTATGTGTTGGCACTGAGGAGTCACAGGCTAACAAGATGGGTGAGGCTCCTGCCCACACGATTTCCACAGCCTCAGCCCTGCAACATTAGCTCTGAGAGATCATGAAGCAAGAACAGGACTAGACAGATTAGGCACCCAACGCAGCCCAGGTGGAACCCCAGAACTCTATCCCTGAGTGAAGGGAGAGAGAACTCAGGACAGGACAGGGCCAGACACAGGGCAGAAGCAGCCAACACCTCAGTCAAAAGCAAACAGGTGTGTGTGTGTGTGTGTGTGTGTGTGTGTGTGTGTGTGTGTGTGTGTGTGTGTGTGTGTGTGTGTGTGTGTGTGCGTGTGTCCTGGTCATGTTCAGTGAGCAGCCAAGGTTGGCTGAGCACCAAGAGTATCTGAAGAAAGTCACAGGTCGCACCAGGGCCTCTCCTGAAGGCTTCAGGCACTGCTCTTGGTCTTAGCAGGGCACCTCCTACACCAGCCTGGGGTCAGAGGTCCAGCAGGTGGGCCGGGAGCCAAAGCTGGGCTTGTGGGGAAATAGCAAGGAGTGTGCAAGTGAGCAGAGAGGTTCAGGAGGTAGACCTAAGGGGTGGAAGGAGAGGAACAGCCGAAGTCAGCATAGAGGTGACAGTAAAGGCTGGGAGGGTGCTGTGTGTCACAGCCTAAGGGACAGAATCAAGTCAGGGCCGTAGGCCGAAGGCTGCACCTCCCACACGTTCCCAGCTGAGATGCACCAGAGCCAGAGACCCTCAGTTGCTGCAACTGGTCTCCAGTCTCTGCTTTTCACTTGCCACTTCCCTCCAAGCCACCTTTCTCAGGCTTTGGACTTCTCAGCTGTGTCACCTGTGTCCAGTCTACACTCGCTCTGTGGACTCACATCAGAGTTGAACTTCCTTGGCCTGACTCCTGAGTAGCCCCATGTCCAGCTGCCCTCTCCATCCTCTGGCTATTTTGTCTCCTACCTGACCCAACCCTGGCCTCATCCCACACCCACCTGCCAAAGTATCAAGTTGACAGGTCGTAGCAGGGCTTTCCCTGACCCCACTTGATGGAGGATGGTCCGGAGGGAACACGGAGGTTTGGTAAAGTGCAGGGATTTGGGGTAAGAAACCAGGGGCTTCTCAGGAGTTGGATGGGGACAGGCATGAGTTGGAGGCAGGTTCAGTTCAAGATTCAAGAGACAGGGTTGAGGGGGCTGTCATGACTGAGGTTGGAAGCCTACAAGGAGCTGAGCTGAGGGGCTGAGAGCTGCACAGCTGGGCTTGAGGCCAGGAATCTGAGAGACTGAGGGGACTCAGCAAGTGGCCAGGGACAACTATCAAACTGGGCATCTTTCTCAGCTGGGCTCACTGTGTTCTTGTCCCATAGCATCTCGGAGACACTGCTGGGCAAAGCATGCCAGATAGATGGGACAGGCCAGAGGAGGAAGAACCACAGCGACCAAGACAGCTCCACCCTGCAGTACTTTGCTTGGTGCTCTGAAGAAAGTACTAGCTTGCTCACCTTGCAGCCCAAGCTAGATTCTCCCCAGGACATGGCACTCCATGAGTATGGCACTTCAGAAAGTTTTCTTAGCTCCTGCAGGCCACACAGATACAGTTAGTAAATCCTGCCCCGAGGAATTTCAGATTAACTGCTCCCATCTGTTCATCATGCAAAATCTGCAGTGGAGTTGGGATGAGGCATGAAACACATATTACAATTCAAGATCCCAGGACCTCAAACAAGGATCAAAGAGTTAATTCGGTTTTGTAAACATATAATCAACTCCCAAGAAGAATGTGGCTCCAAGCCTCCTAATAAATGAGAATGACACTGAGATGCCAACATCCACCTACGAGTGCCATCTCCAGCCATCTGCAGCTGCGTGGCACATACTGACCAGGGTGAAGACAGTGAGAAGCCCAGCGCTGAGCCGGGTTCTGCCACAATTTGCCGTGGGATCCCGGTCATATCACTTCTCTCCTGGCTTCAGGTTCCTGATCTGGAAAACACTCCCTGCTCTGTGTTGGGCTGCATGGGGGAGCCTTGCCCACTGAGTGCCGCTCATTCTAACTAGCCTGATTTCCCGGTAAAGGCTGTCTGGGCCGTTCATCTTCCCCCATCAGAGAAACTGAAATTCTCTAAACCTCTATGGCTCGTGGATGGCCCCACCAGCGCAGAGCACTTCAGGGGCCTGCCTCTGAAATCAGCCGCTTCTCTCCATGTGACCCTGAGGGACCAAGGACAGCTGAAAGGAGAACAGAGAAAGAAGAAGCAGACCAGAGGCATGTGTGCCCTCAGAGAGCGCTTGGCTTCCTTCTGCAGACCACAGGGCTCAGTACCACTAGGCTCCCTGATCTTGAGAGGGACAGAGTGTTTGAGCTGGACGGCTTCTGTGGCTTCTCCACTCGGTGGCCTTGGCCAAGTGACTGCCCTGCTCTGTGCCTCAGTCTCCCCACCTGCCAAGGGGCTCAGTTGTGAGGATTAAGTAAGGATATGTGCTAGACAAGTGTCATAAAACAAACACCCCACAAATGTAACTCTTCTCCCCGCTCTCCTTCTAACCACCTATCACCTCATCTCCAGGCAGGGAAGCAGCTGCTCTGTTGCTCTCAGTTTACCAGACGACAAATTGAGAGGCTGACTCCCCAGGCTCTGGGTCAAACAGTTAATGAATGGCTGTAAAAATGTATAGTTACATTATGAATAAACAGAAATTTGGGTGTTTCCTGTTGCTTCCTTATAATCTATTATTTTTTCCTAGCAAACTCTATCACCAGCTGAATTTTGGAAATTTAGTATTCTGGAAAATTTTAGTGGATAGGAATGGTAAAAAACTATGTTAGTCCAAACAACTTTTTTTAAAAAAGGAGAAGAATAAACAAAACTGAAACTAAATTTATTTTTAGAAATGTCTTTTTGAAGGCAAATACTTATTTTTAAACAGCAAGAATATTAACACACACGAAAAGGATTTCTCCTACGAAGTCTTTAGCTGCCCAACCTCGAGAAATCCCAGAACTCTCTTCAAATTTTCCATTCTGATCCAAATCCAATTTCAGTGCTTTCTACTCATATTGAATGGAATACGAAATTAACTTTTCTATTCTAAATAACATTTGTTGAGAAAATAAAATCTTACAATTTTAAAAACAAATTTGTTCAGAAATATTTTAAAACTAGTTTTTATGCTATTTCTTACCATGCCTTATTACTGTTTGGGTTGGAGTGTAGTTGTTAGTCAAAATTGCCTTACTTCCACTGATGATTATCACATTGACTTTATATTTCACTAGATTAGATGAGGAGCCACACATAGGATAAGCCAAACAGAGCTGTAGCTGACTTAGTCTCTAGAAAGAGTTTCCATACTTTTCCATCATATAGGGTTCTTTAAAAAATTTACTTATTTATTTTTGGCTGCATTGGGTCTTTGTTGCTATGCACGGGCTTTCTCTAGTTGTGGCGAGCGGGAGCTACTCTTCATTGCGGTGCGCGGACTTCTCATTGCAGTGGCTTCTCTTGTTGCGGATCACGGGCTCTAGGCGTGCAGGCTTCAGTAGTTGTGGCACACGGGCTCAGTAGTTGTGGCTCTCGGGCTTTAGTGCACAGGCTCAGTAGTTGTGGTGCACAGGCTTAGTTGCTCCATGGCATGTGGGATCTTCCTGGACGAGGGATCGAACCTGTGTCCCCTGCATTGGCAGATTCTTAACCACTGCGTCACCAGGCAAGTCCCTTTTTTAAAAATTAATTAATTTATTTATTTTTGGCTGTGTTGGGTCTTCATTGCTGCGCGCAGGCTTTCTCTAGTTGTGGCGAGCGGGAGCTACTCTTCACTGCGGTGCCCGGGGTTCTCACTGTGGTGGCTTCTCTTGTTGCAGAGCACGGGCTCTAGGCGCCCAGGAGTTGTGGCACGTGGGCTCAGTAGTTGTAGCACACAGGCTTAGTTGCTCCGTGGCATGTGGGATCTTCCTGGACCAGGGCTCGAACCTGTGTCCCCTGCCTTGGCAGGCGGAATCTTAACCACTGTCCCACCAAGGAAGTCCCCCGTCATATAGTTTTAAACATTATTTTGGTACCTGGGCCTAAGCGACATGTCTGCAAATGTAGTGAACAAACATACTGCCCCACTGAGAAACAGAGAACCAAAAGAAGAATCAGGTCAAGTGGCTGAAGCCACTGAGGAACAAAAAGAGGAACGCAAACTCCAAACAGACACAAACTTGACAACTGGGGGACATTTTCACAGAAACCATGATGCCTATGCTAATAAAACTCAACAAACTCACACTGGGTCCTCCGCTAATCCAGAACAGGACAGGCGATGGGACCTTGGGCGCCTGGGTTTGAGGGGTGTGGCAGGCAGGCTGGCTTCAAGGGCGAGTGACCAGAGCAGTTGAAACGGGGCTCTGCACTCCAGATTTAATGCTCTAAGGTCATCATCTCGAAATCCTTAATAATTTTGTCTTTGAGTTTGTGTTTTGCAGTTGAAGTCTGATGGGACAACAGAGCATGTGCCAAGAGCTAAGTGCCTTGATTCACTCGAGGTCACGCCTCCCTGGGACAGGTCCCCACCACCTGCGCACCGCTCCCACCCAGTGGCCATGCCTGCACTGGTAGAGGTCTGGGCACAGGCGCGGGAGGGGTCATGGTTGGGTGTGTGTCCCATGTCAAGGGGCAGGGCCCCAGGCACTATGAGGGGCTGCACTTGAGCTGTGAATAACCCCTGTGCCTGAGGTAGCACAACATTAAATAACAAATTAAAAACAGTGTTACAGGTTGAGAGAGAAACTGCGGAAAAAAGAAAAAAGCTTTTTCCTGCTTTTTGAACACTTCCCACATATTATTTAGCTGGCCCTGGCAGCAGGCACTCATAGAGGAGAAACTTCCAATCCTGCAAAAGTTGGAAACAGCCTCACTCTGGAGCGTGGGGACTTCTCTGAGCAGGGTTTAAGCGAGAGGACTGCCAAGACTGAGACAGGTGGCACTTTCATCTTTACCTTTGGTTTAAAATGTTGGGGACCGTTCATGCTGGCAGGAGTGTACACTGTACAATCTTTGGAAACCCACTTGGCATTCACTAGTAAAGTCCAAGATGCACACACACCCTAGAGAAACTCAGCATGTGCGCAAAGGAGACAAGTATGAGAGCGTTACCACAACATTGTGGGAAATATCAGAAAACTAGGAACAATCTTAATGTTCATCAGCAGAACAGGTATGGTAGTATATCCATGCAGTGAAATGCTTTAGAGTAATGAAGGCAAATGAATCAGAGCTACATGTGTCAACATGGAAGACTCTAAAACATAACATGGAGCAGCCCTGTGGGCGCATAGCCTTCATGAGCCATGCTCTGTGTCCCCGGGGTTGGTTGAGTCCTGGGCAGGAAGGGGATGGCCCCCTATGGTGAATGTGAGAATCACATACAAGACTTGGCTGCATCAAATCCACCAAGGGTCCAATGCCCGAATTTCCACTACTAGAAATTTAATCTTCTGGGTCAAGGTTGATGTGCTGTGTTGGAGATCAAAGAGATCTAATAGTTTCTGGTTCTACAGTAAGTACTCTTCTGGGCAGCCACTGGCCACAGCCAAAACCCTTCTCACTAAAAATCTCATGGGAAGACGTTGAGGCAGGAAGGCTGAGCAGCAGGGTCAAGGACAAAACTGGGGGCACACCAGTCGTTAAGGATTGGTAGAGGACGGGAGGTCAGAGGAAACAGCTGGGAAGCATCAGGAGCCAAGAAAAGCCAATGAAATCATGAGTTTAAGAAGGCATTACAGAAACTGACCACATATCACAGAGGTAGGTCAGTTCAGGTGAAAAGAGATCATTAATAATTTGACAATTTAAAAGCCACCGGTGGCCTCAGCAAGGGCAGTGTTGGTAGAATGATGGGGGTAGAATCCAGACTTGGTGGGGAATAAAAGAAGCCAAGGAAATGGAGGCACAAAATGTGGGCTACTTTCAAGATGCTTGTTCAAAGGACAGGGTGGGAGGTACCAGGGAAGAGAAAGTAAAGATTTTCTAGAATGGGAAAGAATTATGCTTGTAGGGTGAAGAAAAGAACAGGGAAGGATTACAGGATCAGAGAAAGAGGATAATTTATGGAACTGGGTCCTGGAAGAGGCAAGAGAGGGTGGGAGGGAAAGCCTAGGAGGAAGGTTGGTCTTGGAAATGTCATGTGGATCCTGTTAGAAGCAAGGAAGTGAGGAGCTGAGAACCTGATATACTCCACTCTCCCAGGGCAGCAGACTTTGCGGTCACTGGAGACAGAGACAGCAGTGGGGTGGACAATTTGAGGAGAGTCGGACAAGCAGGAAACAGCCACCATGGGGAATGAAATTAATGTCTGACCAGGTATTAATAAAAGGACTGGCAAAGAGCCGGCTGAGTTGGAAACGGGCTAATCTCTGTGGTGGTGCTAATTTTCTTTTGTCCCAGTAGACCTTGACAGCTCTGAAGCCCCACAGAGAAGATGGAAGGCTGGATGATTCCAGGCGGGGGTAAGGCAGAGAGGGTGCAGCTGGACATGGGGCTTAAGGCCACCGAGAGTGCTAGTTAGGTCACAGCAGCTCTGGGAACAGCTGGGGTTGGCAGACAAAAGAGACTTCTCCAGTTTTCTTTTTCATAAGAGACAACAGTCTGTTGTTGTAACTTAAAAGACATTAAATAGAAAAGCCACTTGAATGACTGGAGTTGATGTTTTCAACACTGAAGTAGCAATCTGCACCCCACCTTGCTTCTGGGTCACTCACCAGGGTCAAGTGACTTCTATGGGCACACGACATTGCCAGCCTATGAGTCTGGGCCTCAGGTCCACTCCACAAACTCAGAGGTAACAACCAGATGAGATTCTTGCCTTCACTTCCCACCCACATGCCAGTAACTGGTACTGAAGGTGCTTCAAAAGAGAAGTTTACAAGTATCTAAAATGTGGTATTTTGGTCAACCTGATGAACCATTATTGAAAGAATGACTGGGTTGAAAACTACTATGTCTCGTCATTGCTTTTTGCATAGGGATCTGCTGCTGACCACTGCAGCAGTTTTAAAATCCTCTTAAACATCTTTAAGCAATTTTATCATCTTTTCAGAATTGAGAGAAGTGGTCTTTTTGTGCTTTACAATTTTTTTTAAAAATTATTTATTTTTGGCTGCATTGAGTCTTCGTTGCTGTGCGCGGGCTTTTCTCCAGTTGCGGCAAACGGGGGCAACTCTTTGTTGCGGTGCGCGGGCTTCTCATTACGGTGGCTCCTCTTGTTGCGAAGCATGGTCTCTGGGCATGCGGGCTTCAGTAGTTATGTCACACGGGCTCAGTAGTTGTGGCTCTCAGGCTTTAGAGTGCAGGCTCAGCAGTTGTGGAGCATGGGTTTAGTTGCTCCGCAGCATATGGGATCTTCCCAGAGCAGGGGTCAAACCCATGTCCCCTGTACTGGCAGGCGGATACTTAACCACTGCACCACCAGGGAAGCCCCCACATTACAATTTTTAACTCATTTTCAGGCAATTATTCCTGCTCTGCACTGCTTATACTCATAAAAAATCAGAATTACCTAAATATCCAACAATAGGACTTGTTTATAGTTCTCTTTTTTCTTATTAGAAAAGCAATGCATGTTCACATCAGAAAAGGTAAAAAAAGTAGGCAGGTAAAAGAACTGAAGGATGTGTGGACTCCCTCCCAGACACCACTGCTAGTTAACACCCAGGAACAAGTCTTCCAGCTCCTTCTCTAAGCCTGTATATTGTGGGTTTATACCATATTTACCTTTTGCAACTACTTATAAATGGCTTAAGAATCCAGCTCTCTAGGCTCAAGTCCCCAATCCACCCACCCCCCAACACACACACACACTCACCTGCCTGCCTTGTGTCCTAGGGAAGGAGTTTTGGAAGTAAGAGTTGAGGGTGCCATGACGCTAACTTAAAGAGGAGAAAGACATCGTGGGCTCTTCTTGGAAGGTGAAATAGCCACGTCCGCTTCAGGGACTGCAATGCCCTCACTGAATAATCATGTTAACAACCACCCCCAGACATCTGTGAATAATCTGGAATTACAATAACCTTATAATTTGTGCTTTTGGAGAGTTCCACAAAGCCATGGTGGGTCCCTCAGCCGGGGACACTCAACTCATAGCTGAGTGGAGACAGTGAAACTTGAACTTGAGCCATAACAGACTAGGAACAAAGTTCAAAAGATTAAATGAACTACAAATGCCAACAACCATCCTGAATGATTGTTATCCTGAAATAACATAGCAAGTGTGCCCTTTCCTTCATGGAGCAACCCAGGGTCCCCAACTTGGCCAGCTTAGGAATGAAATGATGTGCTCCAGACCCATAGAGGTGCTGCCTTCCCCTGCCACAGTCAAGTTCTGTGATCCCCGTTCTTTCAGCCTTCAGTACAGGAAGATAGATTTGTAGAGTTTCTTTCATGCCCCCAGGACACAGCAGTGGGCTGCATTCCCCATGCAGTCTCTAAGAAACTGACGGGTGAGCTGGCCTCAGTGGGCCATGTGGTATATGGAGGGAGCAGAGGCCCAGACAGACCATGATTTTCATCTTGGTCCTGTTCCATTCCAGACCTTGAGAAAGTTACCTAATTTCTCTGATTCTCCAACTACTTGCCTATAAAATAGGGACCCTGGTAGGATTATGAGGACTAAACTGAGGCTGTGTAGGGAAAAAACCTGGCAATTCACCTGGCATATAGGTGGTGCCCAATGAGTATTAAATCCTTTACCTCCCAGCCCAGTGGTCCCATCATGCTTTTCCAGACTTGCCACAGCCTGAGCAAGAGCATCCCAGAGACGGGAGTGAGCAACATTCATTCATTCAAGAAACATTTACACAAAGTGCCTGTGTGCCTAGCACCCTAGAATATCAACTTCACTTAAAGATTTTTAAAAATATTACTTTAATATTAAGACAAATATCAGGGAGAAGAATGCAAAATTTGCATTAACTTTAAAGAAAAATGTGAGTTATTTGGCCCATGCCCCAGGCTTCCTAGGAATCCCATATAGGGCAGCTTGAAGGTGCTAAGTTGCCCAAGAACTTGACCTCAGGTCCAGGTCACACAGATCTTCACATTTTCCTGCAGTGAGTCATGAACCAGAAGTGACGTGGTCCCTCCCTAGAAAATCAGGGTGGAAAAGAACAGGTCGAGAGAAAACCAGCCAATTACACCGTAAGCCCTCACTGTGTTCACAGTTCCCAGAGCCTTGCTTACACAGCCTGTCTTTCTGAGAGTCATCCTTGGGCCAACTCTTCCAAGATTATCTCAACTTCAGTTCTTCAGTATCTTTGGAAAACATACTCCCATTTCTAGGAAAATATCATGAAATTTGCTGTATGTCAAATCCGGGATGTTCAGCCAGGTCAAAGTTGTTTTCCTGGGCTTCTCTGGTGGCGCAGTGGTTGAGAGTCCGCCTGCCGATGCAGGGGACATGGGTTCGTGCCCTGGTCCAGGAAGATCCCACATGCCGTGGAGCGGCTGGGCCTGTGAGCCATGGCCACTGAGCCTGCGCATCCGGAGCCTGTGCTCCGCAACGGGAGAGGCCGCAACAGTGAAAAGCCCGCATACAGCAAAAAAAACAAAGTTGTTTTTCTCACTTACTTCCCAGTCTAGCCTCCTGCACTTCTAGGGTCACCCTCCAAGGTCAGATTCTGGGATGTAAACTGGAGGTGACTCCATCCATTTACCTTTGCTCCCTGTGCCTTGCTGGACTCAGATCTGTGGGCTCCTCTTAGCACAGGTCGACCTGGGCTGGAAACCAGATCTCCCACGTTCACCTTCTTCTTCTTCATAAAAATGTAGCTCCTTCACTGAATCAATCACCATGTCAGATGTCAGCTAATTTCATATTCGATATAAACAGAAAAATAATAGCCATAACCATCTCTGAATGGTGAGAATATAAGTGGTTTCTAATTTCATCACTTTGCTTACCTGTATTTTCTCATTTTCAACAATGAGATGTATTTTTTGTGTACAGAGAATGAGAAGAAAATGTAGAGACTAACATTCCTCTCACTTAGTTGTTTCCTGGTAGATTTACATTCTGAATTCAAGCTCAAAATTCAAAGCAGAAAGTCACAGAATGTTTTTCCATAGAGGAGACTAGAAATCCGGTAACTCCTCCTTGCTCTTCTCCAAGCTGAACCAAATTCCAGTTTATACTTAGGTTTACCAGATCAAAGGAAATTGTTTTTGAGGCAGGATTATTTATCAAATGTACTTTACATATGGTTATGAATCAAAATCACAACAAAATCAGAAAAACTACTGGTGAGGTAATGCAAAGCCATGGGCTGGGGAGATCACATTATTCTCCAAAACAACTTAGTAACCTAAGGAGGTGACACTGGATGTGGAACTGTAGTAGTCATTCGTTCAACAAATATTTGTATATTCACTGTGTTCCAGGCACAATTCTAGGCACTGGGGATACAGCAGTAAACAACACTAGCAAAAATCCCTGCCCTCAGGAAGTCTGTATTCCAGTCAGGGAGACAGAAGCAACAAAAACCTTAGCATAGTATTAATACTGTTTCTACTGTTTTGACTGTTTTTCTGACATTTTTCTCAGTGAAGGAGAACTTTCTCCCAAGTCCCTTCTACAGCCAGTGGCTAGGTTGACTATTTCTTGACACAACCCATTCAGGAGTGGGACAGACTGGATCCTAGTACCTTTAGAGTCAAGGTAACTAGAGAATTAGAGAGCTACCCAGCCATGATCTTCCTGCAGTGATTGTCCTAAGGACTTAGCTGATACAAAATGGTTCAGCTATTCCCAGAGGAAGAAGATGAAGTACCCCAACCATGAATGGAGTAGAGAACTGAGCCAGAACACTGGGAGACCAGGAGCTGCCACAGTGGGCCACTGGGATAAGCAGAAACAGGAATAAGACTGACTTAGGGAGAAAATTTTAGCTCATGTAAGAGAAAACACTTCAACAGACAGAGCTGCCCCACAGTGGAATGGGCTGAAGGAAAGGCAATTCTCAGGCTCTGCTGGTGAATGACAAGCTCAGCTCTGCTACTTACTGACTGTTTGACCTTGAGCTAGTCCCGTAACCTCTATGGGTCTCAGTTTCCTTATCCGTAAAATGGGAATTATAATGGCACTTAGTTCATGGAATTGTGGTGAAGATTTAATAAGAGGAAGCATGTAAAGTGCCAGGGTACTACCTGATACAAAGTAACTTAGACATTGAAAGGCAGGACCATGGTCCAGGCCTAATACATGACCTCTGGCTGATTTGGACACATCAAGACCTCGGTCCGCCCTGGAGGTGCACCAGGGTACTGGGCAAAGGCAGGGATCAGGCCAGTAATAGTGTTCAGCGTTCAGGGAATGCCCTAAGGCAGAAGCACCAACCCTGCATATACACATCGAGCCAGGCTGATTTGGGAGTGATCTGGGGTTCAAAATAGGAAGTCCCCAGAGAGGCTGTACTCAACATCACAAAGCTCCTAAGGGCCGATTAATGACCACAGCAGCAGTGCTAGCCTCAGTCCCACTCTGGGTCATCCAGGGCTGATGGACTCAGATGGCAGCCTGTGACGCAGGACTCTAGAGGCACAGCCAGGCAGGGCTGGAGAGCTCCAAGCCACAGCCCAGTGGGACAAACAGCAGCCTGAAGGCAGCCCAAGATGGAATCCCAACCTACTCATAAACCCTCCTGTGGTTCCAGGTGGGGGGCATATTCAGACAGGTTTCCTCTTGCACCCCAGTGAGGATACCCCAGGGGCAACTGCACAGCCACAGGTGACCTGCGTTATAGCCTAGCCCCACCTCCTGGCCCTGGCTTTTGGTAATGGCCCAAGGGTAGGAGAAGGCAAGTAGCCAGTCCGCTTGTGTATGCCCAGCAGGCCCTCTGGCAACTGCCATCTCCATTCCAACGGCCTTGGAATTAAAGGCGGTCAGCCTTTAATTGTTGAGCCAGTGTCTAGCCCACAAGTTCCTGCCATCACACCCTCCCACCAGCCAGCTTTCCAGGCATGTCTAAACCTGTCTGAATTCTCAGCAGGTAAAGAGCTCAGGCGAACCTCCCCCCATTCCCCTCATGTCCACTACTTAAGTATCAAAATCCCAAACAATAATATCTTGTATATGTGTAGTGCTTAGCATTTTTCAATGCACTTTTCATAACCTTAGCTCACAAAATCTCCAGGAGAGTTGAGACTCAGACTTGGAGGCACAGAGTCAGGAACAATGCCCCAAACCCTAACTCAGCAATGGTTTAAGGAGACATCATCATGACTACAGAGTCTAGCATACTGTCCCTGCTACCTACACCACAGACACCCTTATGCTCGATGGTGCCCGTAAAACTGCTGTCACTGGAAACTGAGATTGCACCCATCAAGTCACTAAAAGGGTTGTAAAGCAGACTCTGCTCCTTTGCTGTCACTGGCTTCCAATTCAAAACTGGTGAGGGGTAGCATGGGGATGGGGGGCTTGTCTGACTGGAGAAGCCTGAGCCTGAGGCCGATGCCCAGGCCTTAGCTGCAAAGGAAAATGGCTCCACCTCATGATGCGCGGAATTCCTCAAGCACAGGAAGGAGGCTCAGCTGCCAGGCAACCAAAATGAGTGAAAAATGTCCAACTCTGCAACTCATTCAATCATCACACCAACACATGAAGTTGTCAGAATGACTCTCATTATCCCCATTTTAGATGGCAGGAGTCGACCAGGGCAGCTTCTCTACCAACACATTGAAATAAAACAGGGAGAAAAGAAAAGTCTTGCTTTCAGGTTTAAAAAGGTCAACTGCAGGGGCTTCCCTGGTGGCTCAGTGGTTGAGAGCCTGCCTGCTAATACAGGGGACGCGGGTTTGAGCTCTGGTCTGGGAGGATCCCACATGCCGCGGAGCAACTGGGCTCATGAGCCACAACTACTGAGCCTGCGCGTCTGGAGCCTATGCTCTGCAACAAGAAAGGCCGCGATAGTGAGAGGCCCATGCACAGCGATGAAGAGTGGCCCCCGCTCGCCGCAACTAGAGAAAGCCCTCGCACAGAAACGAAGATGCAACACAGCAAAAATAAATTAATTAATTAATAAACTCCTACCCCCAACATCTAAAAAAAAAAAAACATCAACTGCAGAAGCGTGGGATAAGAGGAACTAGTTTTGGCTTCAGGTCATGTAAAGAAGGTCTTAGAATCTCAGCTGACCTTGAGGTTCATATGAACCCAGCTAAAGAGGTTGCTGACACAGCCACTGCAGACTTGTGAGTGGGACAGTGTCTTGGCCTCTGGGCCTGCCAGACTTACCTGGGGTTGACCACTCTAGTCTGGTCACATATTTGCAGAGATGGGCAGCCAAGGTAGGGAGGTTTTGTAACATCTGGTGCGTGGACTCTGTTGCTTCAGAGGGCAGAAATGGGGCCACACAGGAGCCACAGGGACTGCATGCCAGGTCAACACCTGTAGAACAGGGCAAAAACAAGACAGGTTTCCTTGTGAGGTGGTGAGGTCCCCATTGCCAGGGGTATACAAACAGAGGCTGGAAAGCCATCTATCAGAAATTTTAGTTGAACTGGATGATGAATACAGTCCCTTCCAACTCTAAGATACTATAAGCCAACAATGTGTGTAAACATTGGGCACAATCTACAATCACCCTCCAAGAGCCTCCTAGGGACCCACTGAACTAAACAATGACAAAAGAAGAAAACCAAAAATATGCACTCTTACTAGACATCAATTATATGCAAAAATAAAAGGAAAGGTCATTTTATATGTTACATGAGTCAAAACTGAAAAGTAATGTCCAGTACTGGAGAGGTTGTGATAAAGCTGGAACATTCGTACTGGCGGTTGGGTAAAATGGGTACCACCACTTTTTGAAATCAATGTGGCAGATGGTATCAAAATACCAACAGCAGGACTTCCCTGGCGCTCCAGTGGTTAAGACTTCGCCTTCCAATGCAGGGGGTGCAGGTTCGATCCCTGGTTAGGGAACTAAGACCCCACAAACCCCAGGGCCAAGAAACCAAAACATAAAGCAGAAGCAATATTGTAACAAATTCAATAAAGACTTTAAAAATGGTCCACATCAAAAAAAAAAATCTTAAAGAAACCAAAAGCATATTTAATCCTTTACCCCAATAACTGTTCACTCGGTAATCTACCTTAAAGAATAATTTGTAAAGGGTAATTGGTATATATTTGGAGATATTCATTACATCATTATTAATAATAAACAAAAAGTCTCAAATAGGAGAGCGGTTAAGTATAGTATAGTGTTTGATGGAATATTAGGCAATCATTACAGATGGTGTTTATAAAGAATCTCTGTTCCTCGAGGGCAAGTCCTGCATCCTATTTACTACTGTAGTCCCAGCACTGCCTGGAACATAGAAAAGCCTCATTAGCTATTTGTTGAATGAATGAGAGAATGAACAATTGAGAAAAGAATTCAATCTTAGCAAGGGAAAATGCTTATTACATGTTGAAAAAAACAAGCAGAACTCAAAATTATACTTAATCTATGATTTCCAGAATATGAAGTATTAAATACATGTGTCCTACATGTGAACTACATGGAAAAATAAAAATAGATGTTAGGATCATGTACTAGGGATGATAATGTTATTCTTATTCATTCACCATGTTTTTCTGAGTACCTGTTATGTACCAGGTGCTGCGCCATGTGCTGTGAGTAGAGCAGTAAACAAAATAGACACAGTCTCTACCCTAAAGGAGAGTTCATTCTAGTGGGTTAATGGAGGAGTGAGAGTGGGGAAGAGACAGACAATAAACGGATAAGTAAAACAATGTATAATATGTCAGGTGGTAGTAAGTGCTATCGGAGAAGAAAAGCAGGAAGCGGGGATAGAGAGTGCCAGGAGAGGAAAGGCTGCCATTTTATATGGGATGTCCGTGAGGATATCTAGGGAAGATCTTTCAAGCAGAGGGAACAGCAAGTGCAAAGGCCCTGAGGCCAAAGTGTACTTGATGCAATCAAGGAATAACATGGAGGTCAATGAGCTGAGCAGCAGGAGCCTGGGAGATGAGGCAGAGAAGCTACAGGAGTCAGAGTGTATATGGCCCTGCAAACCATCATAAAGACTGAAAGGCTTGCGCTCAAAGAGACAAAGAAGCCACTGGAGGCATTTTTACAGAGGTGTGACATGATCTGACTTATGTTTAAAAGGAATCACTCCTTTTATAAGAATATTTTATGAAAGTTTTAGATGAAAGGAAGAATGTTAAACAATGGACAGATTATCAATGACATTAATGAGCTGATTCACAAAATATTTTCTGAGCACTCCCTGCTTTAAGGGGCTGGAATAGCAGGTCTGTTTCAAGATTACAAAGACATATCAACATATCACCAATACAGAAGTTTTTGGTTTTTTTTTTTTTGGCCACGCTGCGCGGGATCTTAGTTCCCAGGCCAGGGATTGAACCCAGTGAAAGCACCGAGTCCTAACCACTGGACTGCCAGGGAATTACCCCCATACAAAAGTATTTTTAAATAACACTGTTTAAAAAAAAAAAAAAAGACAGAGATTGTCCAGAGCAATTAACTGATTTTGTCCTTTTTTCTTTTTCTTTTTTTTTTTTTGGCGGTATGTGGGCCTCTAACTGCTGTAGCCTCTCCCGTTGCGGAGCACAGGCTCCGGATGCGCAGGCCCAGCGGCCATGGCTCACGGGCCCAGCCGCTCCGCGGCACGTGGGATCC